>NC_045794.1:21777972-22088599 GCF_009873245.2 Balaenoptera musculus | reverse complement strand
GCACTTAGGTTGTTTCCATATCTTGGCTATTGTAAATAATGCCATGATGAACATAAGGGTGTATATATCTTTTCAAATTAGTGTATTCATATTCTTTGGATAAATGCCCAGTAGTAGGATGGCTGGATCATATGTTAGCTCTAGTCTTAACTTATTGAGGAATCTCCATACTGTTTTCCACAGTGGCTGCACCAATTTACAGTCCCACCAACAGTGTACCAGGGTTCACTTTCCTTCACATTGTTTCCAACATTTGTTATTCCTTGTATTTTGATGATAGCCATTCTAACAGGTGTGAGGTGATATCTCATTGCAGTTTTGATTTGCATTTCCCTGATAACTAGTGATGTTGAACACCTTTTCATGTGCCTATTGACCATTTGTATTTCTTTAGAAACATTTTTAATCGGGTTGTTTGTTTTTTTGTTGTTGAGTTGATATGAGTTTTTTATATATTTTGGATCTTAACCCCTTATCGGATATAGGATTTGCAAATATCTTCTCCCATTCAGTAAGTTGTCTTTTCATTTTGATGATGGTTTTCTTTGCTGTGCAGAAGCTCTCTAGTTTGATGAAGTCCCATTTGTTTATTTTTGCTTTTGTTTTTCTTGCCTGAGGAGATATATCTAGAAAGATATTGCTTAGACCAGTGTCAAAGTGCATACTGCCTATGTTTTCTTCTAGGAGTTTTATAGTTTCAGACCTTACATTCAAGTCTTTAATCCATTTTGAGTTGAATTTTGTGTATGGTGTGAGACAGTGGTCCTAAGTTTCATTTTTTCGCATATGGTTGATATGACTAGTTCTGATTAGTGGATTGTGAGTGCAGTTGACAAGCAGGGGCGGTAGAAAAAAGGTCCCTGTACAACCTCAAGTTCTTTCCCCACCACATTAATCATGGAGGCCAAGATGGAACCAGCCTGAATCCCCAAGTCACTGCTTTGAAGGGAACTACCCTGGAGATCCTTGATACACACAGCAGAATTGATATGAGTGAGAAATAAACTTCTGTGTGTTAAGCCATTGAAATTTAAGGGTTTTTTGTTTTTTGTTAAATAAATGAGATTGGGGTATGTGTGATTGTTGCTGTAGCATAACCCAGCCTACTGACTAAGCCAGATATATGTATTAGGCACCAGAAAATTGACCCAAATATACAACTTCTGGGAGGTGTGCAAGAAAAATATAAAGAAAAATCTATGTAGGCAAAATCGAATTATTTATCATTTAAAAACTGAATGTAGTCCAAAGGTCCAGTAATTTGGGGTGTGTTTTAAAATTTATGGTTCAATCATAGGATGGAATGTTATGAATCTATGAGAAGTATGTAAACTGAGGCAACACTGGAAAACCGTCAGGATAAACTTTAAAAATGCCTACAAATTATATGTACACTATTAACTATAGAAAAGCATGTTTCTCAAAAAGACTTAAACAAAATACACTATAATGGTATTTGTTTTAAAACAGCTATAGGATTATACAGTATTTTCCTTTTTTATTTTCTAAGCTTTCTATAGTTTTAAAAATTGCTTTTATAGTATAATAACATTTTTTAAAAAGAAATGAAAGTTGTATTAAATCCAGCAAGTGTTTTCTAGGAACAAGTTTTCCCAAACTCATTTACATTTGTATAGGGTCATTGGAATTGTAGATTAAATAAATACAATAGCCATGGTTTATACTGATTTCAACAAGACATTTAAGAAAAGTTGTATGATATTCCTTTGGACAAGATAGAAAATTTGTCCTTGATTAGAGTAGAGTTCTACAAATATGCATGCAAGTGAACAATTTTACCTAACATGAGATTAGGGTAAAATATCCTTGGCCTGTTGTTAGATCTCTGTCCTTGGCCTTTTCCTGACCAACATTTATTCCAATGTCTGGAATAAAAAAATAGCAAAATTATAAAATGTGGAGATGACATAAAGTGATGACAAAGTAACAATATGGTCAGAAAACTAGAATAGTGAACAAAGCTATTGTGATGAACTTTAACTGGGAGAAATGTAAAGTTTAGCTCTAAAGAGCTCAGTTACATAAATATAGGGTAGAGAAGACAAACATTCATGTAAAAATCAAACAGACCTTGAGATTTTTAATAACTTATAGCTCTATATTTATATATTCATTTACCTCAACATATGTTTATTTAGTGTCTATTATATTTAAGGAATATTGCAGAAGTCCAGGCAAGATATGATGAGGGTTTTATCTCAAAGAGTAAGCATTGGGGATAGAAAGACGGGTTGGTTGAATACAAGAAATATTCAAAAGGGAGAATGTACAGAAGGTGGTGCCCAACTGGGTACTCAAGAAGGAGGAATCCAGAATGATTCTTGGAGGGACTTCCCTGGTGGTCCAGTGGTTAAGACTCCACACTCCCAGTGCATGAATGGGGAAATAGTGGTGCTGTTCATTGAGCTGGGGAATACAGAAGGAGTAGGCTATAGGGGGGGAGTAAAAGATAAGTTTATTCTTGGACATACTGAGTTTTAATTCTTTAAGAGACATCTGGGAAAGAATATCTGTTAAACAGTTGGATATAAGGGTCTAGAGTCCATGAAAGATGTCAGGGCTAGAGATAGAAGATGTAAGAGTCATCAAGACATAACACGACAGAGAGACCAAAGAAGTAAATAAATGCTGAAAGACAGAGAATAGACGTAAAGAAGAGAAGAAGATCAAGGGTAGAGCCCCAAAGAACATCTAGCAAGAGAAGCCAAAAAAAAGTGAGAAAGAAAAATCAGAGAGCTAATGTGAGAACAAAAAAGGAATGATGTTTCAGAAGTCAAGGGAGGAGAGAGATTCAAAAAGGTACAGAATTTCCTATCAAGTATGTTAGTAGACTGTCAGAGCCTCATATACCCCCTAACTTTATATTTGTAAACATAAAAACTAGAGAGTAATACCATACCTAATAATACAATATAGAAACAAAATTCCATCATCACACATAAACTAGATAATACCATTATTAAAGCAAAGAAAAGTCTATTAAGGAATTTTTCTAATTGCATCTGGGCCACTCCCTTGACATGCCATTCTCAGAATCAGTTTGTGGACAGCCTAACGTAAGAAACTAGGGGAAAACTTTGACTCACTCTCACAGTTTGTCCTTACACCAGGATACGGGCTGCTCTCATCGGGAAAAACGGGTGACCATCCCCTTTTACATGAGAGCTATGCTCTGAGTCAGTCAGTCCCCAAGTCAACCTTCCCTTTCTCCCTTCTGTTCCCATCAAATCTTCTCATTCTACCTCTATAGGTAAACGTACTGTATATAACTCTACAGGAAGTAGAATGGGGCAGGCGAGAAGCAAGGTTCCTCTTGGCATGTCTACTCAGTGGAGGAAAACTGTTGTGAGTCTGGACAGGAAGGTTGCTGGGAGTAATACATATATTGAATGAAAAGTAATGTGCTGCATCTAGAGAATCTAGAATTAGTGTAGAAAGAACGCACTTCTACTAAAATTGCTTGCTAGGCACTACAATTTGGGCTGCTAGCATGCATATCAACCTGCTCAAGCAAGAGAAGTAAAGTGGGAATGAAGAAAATTGGTCTTCTTCTACCAAAGGGAGCTCCATGTTCTCCTTCCTCCAGCATGGCTGATTAAGGGCAGCTAGGAGGGTAGCACCAAATAGGCTCAGTGTAGCACAGGATACCCTAAGGAACCAAGTCCTGGCCTCCCTTTCAAGTCAACTTCACATGGTAGAGATATAACTGAATGCTGAATTAAAAAGGATGTGGCAGCAGAGCCTTCTCTGCATCTGAATTTTTTTAATTGAAGTCTAGTTGATTTACAGTGTTGTGGTCATTTCTGCTGTACAGCAAAGTGATTCAGTTATACACATCTATATATTCTTTTTCTAATATTCTTTTCCATTATGGTTTATCATAGGATATTGAACATAGTTCTCTGTGCTATGCAGTAGGACCTTGTTGTTTATCCATTCTATGTATAATAGCTACATCTGCTAACCCCAAACTCCCACTCCATCCCTCCCCGAAACCCCTCCTTAATTTGGTTACATGAAGAATTACAGACAAGTATAAGCTCAGGAAATTTTAAATGAGAAGCATATTTCTATCACCAGTTCAAACTCACTTCAAAATTGCAGGGCCCAGTTTTCTGGCTTCAAGATACCCAACACATGACAATTTACCTGCTTTTCAATAGTTTCAACATTGTGTTATTGGTTTGATCTGTACCTTGTGGTATGTGCCTTCTCTTGGTTTAAAATAATCTAGCAATGTGTGGAGATGCATATAGACAAACACACAAATATTGGATGTACTATACTATGAAGTTGAGACTGACTTTGTGCCCCGCACAATCTTGTTCCTCTAGTGTCACCTTTAAAGACCCTGGGCTGGCTCAGTGAGTGAGCTATGCGGGTAGCCAATCCAACACAGTGTGATGGCCTATTCTGTGAAGGCCATGCCCATCCGTGATTGTCCAGACTCCATTGTCTATCTGATTTAAACCGTCCGTGACTCAATAATCACTTCTTTGAATTAAAAATAATTGTAAAAAATAAATTTAAAAATAAAAACAAAATAAAAATTGTAAAAATTTTTTTTAATTAAGAAAATAATTGTGCTGTGTATGGAGGATGGGAGATAAAGTGGAACATGCTCTGTAAAAAAGAACTCATGGGAGGGGAAGGGTTAGCTAAGAGAGGTATTCTATGGAGGCCAGAAGAAGGAGCTTGGAGGAGAAAGGAGAGGAGTCCACAGTTGGAGCACTCACAGCTGAGCTAATACTAGTAGCATCTAACATTCCCTGAATGTGCACCAAGGGATACTACATGCTGCACATGTTTTAACTTTTAATCTTCCTGTAATGCTATGATATATTTTAATTATCTCTAGTTTAAAGATGAGGAAACTGAGGCATGAAAAAGTTAAGCAATTTGCCCAAAATCCCACAGCTTATACGATCTGAACCAACACAGTCTGATTCTAAAATCCATCCTCTCAGCCCATGGGCTCTCCTGTGCACTGAAAAACAAACAGAAGATGTAGGACAAGTCATGCTGGAGGAGAGATGGAAATGTAACCGTGTCGTTAAATAATTAAAGTAGAAGTAGGAGAGGCAGAGGCAGGAGGAAAGCTAGGCAGCTCTCAGAAGATGAAGATCTAGGACAAATGCCTGAAGGATGGGAGAAAATGAAGACAAGCTCTGCCTCTTCCTACATTTATTTATCCATAAAACATCTGTCAAGGTCACACACTCTTTCAAGCACTGAGCTGGGCACTGGAGATACAAAGACAAAATATAACCACTATTCTTGAGAAGCTCACACTTCCTGAGTGAGATGGACCAATGTATATTTCAACACAATGTAGTAAATACTAGGGTTAAAGTATGGAAGGTTCCATGTCCAAAGTGTGGAAAGAGGTTGCACAGAGGAAATGCCATTGAAGAACTGAATGGGAAGTTAGAAGTGGCCGAGGAAAGGGCTCAGGGAGAATAGGCATTTGAAATCTCAGGCAGAGTGAAGGCAAACAAAGAGAGACAAGAAAAAAGGAACTGTGTTCATGGAATGGCCAAAGTTGCAGTGGCTGGTGTGTCCCGGAGGAGTAGTAAGAACCAGGCCATGAAACTGTCCATGTTATTATCTTAAGAGCAATGGGAGAGAGGCCAGCAAAAGCTTTTACAGGAAGCAGAACATGGTCATGTTTAGTTTCAGAAAAGTAGAGGCAGAGTGAGGGCTGGATTGGAGAGGAAGAAGTTATCAACAGGAAGGCCAGTTCAGTTAGGTTGCTGCAAATATCCACCCAAGAGAAGGCCTGTGTCAGGGCACTGGTGGTCTACAAAGAAGCATGGACAGCCCAAGAGACATTACTGAGTTAGAGGTCCAGGATTTTAGACCAATAGAGGGAGAGTTATTAAGGATTATCTCAAGATTCTAATTTGGAAGAGAGGGTAGATGTCCATTAGCAGGGAGGGAAAATTCTTCACAGTGAGTATGTTTGTGACCTGTTGAGTTTGAGGAAACTACCAGGCATCCAGATGAATATTATAGTAGACTCTATAATTGTTGAGGCAAAATAATATCATCATTGTGATCTCCTAACACCTTATTGTAGATGGTTGGCAACCGAATCAGTTGCCTGAAAGCTATAGATGGAGATGCAATAATTGCAGTGTATTTTGAGTTTAGTTAAGAAGAACCAAGATTTGCATCAAGTTTTACAATGCTTTAACATATGGTATTACTTTTAATCCCCCTAGTAATCCTAAAGGTAGGTATTTAATATCCTTCCAAGGTAATATTTAATATCTTTTCAATTTTGAGGAATTGAAGTCAGTTGTGTTAGTGATCACACAGTTAGTTAGCAGTGGAACTACAACTGGACCACCTCCTTCTACCTTTGCCTGTAGAGAGAAACCATCCTCGTGAGACTGCAAAGCCACTGACGTCAGAACTGGTCTTGTTAATTCTTATGATTCTGATGTTTATCACAATGCCCAGAGTATGGTAGCACCGAATCACTGGATTTATTCCTTTGTGGAATGAAGATATGGATGACACACATCTAACATTCTAGAATTCCTTACTTTGTTAAAATAACACGATTACATTCCTGAGTAAATATTTTCTTGGAAATGAAAACTTAAAGATATTAGGCAGGTGTTACTTCTTGTGACAAAGCTTGGGAGAAAGGGTAGATTCCATTAGCTAAAATAACACTGTGGGAGGGGGTAATATTATAAAGAGAATATATAGAAAGAGATATTTCCATATAATCTAATTCATTTCCCATGCTGCTGGCAGGAAGACCCTTTCCTGAATCCCACCTGAACAAGCCTTTTCATTGCTGTCTTTCCAAGGGTGTGCCTATACACCGACTTCTCGTCTTCTCTGCCTGCCTCTCTCTATTTTATTACAGGACATTTTCATTGAGCTATCGAAATTGGATGTGTCAGACACATTAAAAGCAATGGCAGTTGTGGCAAGTTAGTTGATATATTTTAAAATAAACCAAGAGGGCCATGTTGATGTCAGGGGAATAAATTGCTCTATTTAGCAACAAGTGATTTATTTAACGGCAGTAGACAGGGTCCAAGGGATGCCAAGCTGCATACATTTGGGGAAGAGCTGAGCTGTTTCCTCAGAAATCTCTCATATGGGACCAAAATAAGAGCCAGAGAAGTTTGTGAGAAAATTAATTAAATTCTTGATTTGGGAATGACCCCAAGGAATGAATTTTATATCCCATGTGCTGCAAAATTGACCTCGCAGCATCTCTGAAGGTGAGACACATTCTAGAAGCATCAGGTATGAGCACTGACCCAGACTTCATGGGTTTTCCTCAAACTGCAGCAGCAGCATTTTCCTGGCTCACCTCTGAGGACAAAGCGTGATGTTGCCAAAAGTGCGGGAAGCTGAGAGGCAGAAGTCTGGGACTTCACTCTTTCTTCCTCTCCCCATTCAACCTTGGTTGGTGGCTGCTAGATACAAGGTAATCAACACATGTGAATTGACTGAAATCTAAAGTTGCAGAAGTACAGCACAGCAGCTAAAAGCACGGGCCCCCATTCTAGAAGGCCCTGATTGGCCTCCTGGTTCTGCCTCTTATTCACTGGCTGACCATGAAAAAGTTTCTGGCCTTTCTGTGCCTCATTTTTCTCATCCGTAGATGAAGATAGTAGTAGTACTGATCACATACAGTTAATGTGATGTTAAATGAGTTACTACAATTACAGAGAGGACCACATGTGATTGTCCCTTCTCTTATCATCGACAATTCCCTCTCCATTGGTTAATTCCCCTCAGCAACACATCTACTGTAATAGCTCCCTTGAAAGAGAATCCTTGATCTTACATCCTTCTCTAGTTTTGACCTTATTTCTTTTCTCTCATTCACATAAAAACTCCTGGAAAGGATTGTACACTTGCTCTTTGATCCATTCCATTCAGACGTTTATCTTTACTATTCCAATGAAATTGTTCATTAGAAACACCGGTGACCTCCATCTTGCCTAATCTGAAGGTCAATTCTAAAGGTTCTCTCATGGGATACAACGTTCAGCAGCATTTGACCCATCCTGGATTCCCTCTTTCTGCAACACAACTCTTTCTTGGTTCTTTTCTTACTCCACTTGGCCACTCTTCCTTAGTCTTCTTTGTAGGCACTTCCTCACTGGACTGCCCCAGGGGTCAGTCTCTGGAATTTCTCTGTCCTTTTTCTATGCTCCCTGAATGATTTCGTTCAGTCTCACACTAACTACAGATATAGATTTAAATACATGGCAATGACTCCCAAATCAATACCTGCAGCCCCAGTGTTTCCCCTGGAATCCCCCAGAATCCAACTCTTTTTTCACATCTCCACGTGGATGAACAATAGGTCTCTTAATCTTAGTTCAGTCAACCCTCCTTGTTCGAGGATTCCATATTTGCAAATTTATCTATTTGCTAACATTTATTTGTGACTCCCCAAATCAATCGTCATGGTGCCTTCTCAATCATTTGTAGACATGTGCAAAGCTGCAAAAAATTTGAGTCATCCAACATGCACGTTCCAACTAACGTCACATGGCAACACTCTGGCTTCTTGTATCAGCTCCCACAATGCAAATAAGCATCCTTTAGTGATCTCTTTAATACCACATTTTAAAAATTTGTGGGCTTTTCTTGGTAATTTCACTGTTTAAAATGATTCTGAAGCACTGTGCTGAAGCACTGTCTAGCATTGCTCCGTTCCGCAAGAATGTGGTGATGAGCTCTATGGAGAAAATACATGTGTTACATAAGCTTCATTCAGGAATGAGTGATCATGCTGTTGCAAATGAGTTCAATGATAATGAATAAACAACATATATTAAGTAAGGTATCTCTTTTTTTTTTTTAACTTGAGGAAATTAAAGAAGTTTTGAAGTAGTTACATGTCATTTTAGATAGCTAAAAAGTGATCCGCTTTTCTACCGCATGAGTCTTGGTATCAGGCAAAGGCTACCACTTACTCTAGAAATCAAAAGATCCAGAAACTCACTTTCCCATCCCCTTTGCACCTAGAGTGAGGGGACTTGAACTAGGTTTGAGCTTTCAAGCTCAGCAACACTGAATTTGTAATATGGAGTGGAAACAAAGGGGCAGGGAAAAAAGAATTTTGGTTGCAAAGTCAGCCAAGGCAGCCATATCAAGACTGCAGCAAGGGCTTCCCTGGTGGCGCAGTGGTTGAGAATCTGCCAGCCAATGCAGGGGACACGGGTTCGAGCCCTGGTCTGGGAAGATCCCACATGCCGCGGAGCAACTGGACCCGTGAGCCACAGTTACTGAGCCTGCGCGTCTGGAGCCTGTGCTCCGCAACGGGAGAGGCCGCGATCGTGAGAGGCCCGCGCACCGCGATGAAGAGTGGCCCCCGCTTGCCGCAAGTAGAGAAAGCCCTCGCACAGAAACGGAGACCCAACACAGCCAAAAATAAATAATAAATAAATAAAAATTAAAAAAAAAAAAAAAAAGACTGCAGCAAATGTATCTTGTATCTGCACCAACTGCATTGTGACCGTGAGCTGTGGCATCCAAAGTTCAGCAGCAGTGATAGGAGCTCATTTTGAGCAAGTGTAGGGATTTGATTTTGCCTGTTGTCTCACTGTACTGCTTTCTTCTATTCCTGCCCATTTTTCAGCTGATTCCTGCAATCTCCCTGGATTTTTTATGTTATTGTCACTTTCCATGCAACTAATATTCTGTTACAAACAAGTGCCCTGGCTTTAACCAAAGCGATATAAGGGAGAGACCAGAAGGATATATGGAGCAGAGTGATCAGAGAAGCAGAAGGGAGACAGGAGAGTTGAGTGTTGTGGACATAAAGAGACAAAAGACACAAGGACATAGTGAAATGCAGCACCAACTGGCAAGACGAATGCTGTGGTAGAACCATGAGTGAACAGAGATCACTGAGTATGGGAAATAAGAGATTTTAGTGCCTTTAGTGGGAGTGGTTTCCAATTTAAGATAGAGTTGATGCCAGAGAATAGTGTGAAATGAAAGGGAAGCATGGTGCACAACATGAGGTGTCTTTAAACAGAAGCATAGGTCATGTACTGGTCCGTTGACAAAAAGATTGTAATCAAGGTCATGTTTTGATCAGCTGACAAAAATAGTGTAATCAGGGGCTCGCTGGAAGCCAACTCTATACTCCCCCTAGGAGCAAGGGTTCAGTATTCATTAATTCAGTGTTCATGATGACTTTGTAGAATATAGCTATTGTGAATGACAATCCGTTGTATATCCAAAGCTTATCTGTGAATTCCTCCCACCCCATTCTTAATCTCTGAAAATAACTTCATTCCCCTAGCTGCTTGGGCCAATCAGTTACCTTTGTTCATCTTTTCCTCTTGCCTCCAACATGCAATCAGCCAGTCCTTTCATATCTTCCTTTGAAATTGCTCCACTTCTTACACCTTCATTCTTTCAAGCCTGGTCCAAACCATGATCACTATGATGATGGCAATAGCATCCTAATTGGTTACCCTGCTCCCACCCATCACCATGCCCACCCTTCACATTCAGGTAAGTCAGATCGTGTCATTCCTCCACTGAGAACCTTCCAATGGTTTCTCTTCTTATTCAGAGCAAAGGCCAAAGTCCTCACCATGGCTTTCAGCTACACTGTTATCTCTCTTGATCCTCTAACACATCATGACATGCACGCCCCTTAAAACCTTGCACTTTCTCTCTTTTCTTCAAACATTCATCCTGCAAGGATTCACATGTCTCACTTCCTTGCCACCTTTGTGTCTCTCCTCAAATGTCAGCTTATCAGAGAAAGCTCCCCTCGGTACTACTCCATGTAGAGTTGCACCTCCCTCAATCTCTCTCTCCTTTCCCCGCCTGATTTTTCTTCATATCAATTATCACTCAATATATTATATACCTGTTTAATGTTTCCTCTCAATAGAATGTAAGCTTTTCGAGGGCAAGAACTTTACCTGTTTATGTTCACTGCTGTTTCCCCAGTGCCTAAAACGGTACCTGACACAGAGCAAATGCTAAATAAATTAGTATTCTGATTGATATTTGATTTCTTTTACGTGAAATGGAGATAATATTATTCCTATTTCACACTGTGATTTATCCGTAACAATATTAAAATATACTTCCGACTGCCTTCCCTCTTTACTGGGCATGCCCCTGGGCCATCTTCAACAAGTTTGCTTAGGGAAAGCACATGCTCACTGCTGCCCTAAGCAACGCATCCCAAGCCAGGTGTCAGGAATGGTGAGGTTATCTACTGCCCCAGCCTCTTGGCTTTGGTAAAGGGGATTAAGAATGATGGTGTTTGGTTCAGAATATCATCTTGAAAACTCCATGGATCATGGGCTCTGATTGTCCCATAAATTACCTGTTTTCTTCCCAGCATGAATTATGGAGGAGACAGCTTTCTTCTCAAAGGAAGATGTGCCATTTGAAAAGTTTTGTTCCCACGCAGGGTGCATCACAATGAGATTACCATCCAGCCAACCGTGGAATTGTGACTCAGGACATTTCGTGTAGATTTGATGCTTAAGAAGTTAGCTGCATGATTCCCAGCTGTTAAGGCCCCTGACCAAGAATGTTTGCTTAACTTTGAAAGAAAGGTTTCCTTTGGAACATAACTTCCTGGTGAACAGGATCAGGTGTTGCTTAATATATATGAAATGGATACAGAGTAAACCATGGGCTTATGCAGGGTAATTAACTGCTTAGGCAAACTCACTCTTCAGTTTTGGTCAGCAAGCCAAAATTTTAGGCAGTCAGGGCTGGAAGCCACGTGCACTGAGGGTCTGTGAAACCACCCACAGAGTCATCATTCTTCCAGGCTCAGGCTCCTCAAACAAAAATCCCACTCTGTTCCTAGGCCGGAGAGCCTCCAGGGCTGGAATTGCTCAAGCCTCAGTTCACAGACATGTCACTGTATTCATTTGCTCCATAGGTATGCGTGCAGGTTGGCCCCATACACAACAGTCCCAGTTAATAGAGACTCAGGGAATTGATGTTTATGGCAAAAAGAACACATGTTCATTGTGAAAAATTTGGAACCTACAGGAAACATCATGAATAAAAAAGGGACTCATAATTCTAAGGCCCAGAAACTAAACTGTTAACAATTTAGTGTATATCCTTCCAGCCATTTATTATACGTGTGGCAGTATGTATAGTTTTAAATAAGTTGGATTATTCTCACGTTTTTTCATAATCCTTTTCTACTTACTATTTTATTGTGGACATTTTCCCAGGTCATTAATTATTCTGCTATAGTGATTTTTTGAATAGCTGTCCACTATTCCAACATATAGACGTACTGTATTTTATTTAATAATGCTTTACGGCTTAACATTTAGATAATTTCCAGTTTTCCATTATTAAAGACAATGTTGTGATGAACATTGTTGAACATAAAGTTTGTGTACATCTCTGATTATTTTCTAAGAATAAATTCACTGGAGGAAAATCATACAATCAAAATGTATGAATAGTTTTAAGGCTTCAAAAAGTTTTTGGCCAGTATATACTCTTACTCACAGAGCAGGCAAGGGTCCCCTTTCCAGAGGTGGCTTTTAGAGGCGGCTACCCTGGGAGTCCCTCTCAGGGTCTCCCTGCCCCTAATGGATCTAACCTGTACCCCCAGAAGCTGCCCCAGGGAAGTAGTGTGCAGAAGGCTGTCTCTGCCCCTCAGGGCCTTCCGGGCTGCATTTATTCATCTCTACAGCTGGGCCAGCTGAAGCATGTGGAGGTCAGGTGATGTGCGTGGGGCCATACAGCCAGCGGTGACTCAGCCAAACCGCTCCAGCTCCTGAACCTTGCTCAGATCACAAGGTTGAGAGCACTTGCTTCCCTGAGGCCCATTATTTCCAAATAATTAAAAGAGGCCACGTGCACTTGAGTTTGTGGATATTCAGTTTGGGAATGACTGGTCCAGGCCCCATGACTTTGCTAATTGGTGACACTAAATGCTGTACAATCCTGTTTTCCTTTTCCTTTTTGGAACCAGTCAGAGAATGAATTCTAGAGTTTCCCTCCACAACATAATTTGCAGTCCAGCTGTGCGATGGGTGTCTCCCGGCGTCCACCTGAAACTCTCAGACTCAGAGGCATAACTGCTGAACTGGATCAAAACAAAATTCTGATTCATTATGACTCACACATAAAACCCAAGCTGCCTAGTAAGGCACCAGAACACCCTTAGCAACATAAGAAAACCTCTGGTGACATAGATTGGCCCTAAGATGGAGGCCTCTTGTCTACTTAATCCTTCATCCATTAAGATGGATTAAATTCAGGTGACCCATAAGTCAGTAACCCTAGTAAGACTGAGTCTTTGCAGATGATTGGGCCAGTATGAGGGATGACTGCATCTGATTCACGATGGGTCCATGCTTCCAATGGTTTGCTGTCCCTGGATTACTCCCTGGAATGGTGCCTATGAATTCAGGGTCCTCCATGGACATTGTGCTTTGTTCTGATATTCAATACTTAGCCATAGACAGTGGGAGTTGAAACCCAGATGTTCCTCTAGTTGCTGGCACCACTTGCACAAGGGGTAAGAGAAAGTGGAAAAGCATCAATCAATTTTGTAAGTAGATATAAGCCTATTCAGATTGCCTATTTCTTCTTGTGTGAGTTTTGGCAGATTGTACGTTTCAAGGAATTGGTCCGTTTCATCTAGGTTATCAAACTTGTGGTCATAGAGTTGTTCATGGTATTTTTGATTATCCTTTTAAGGTCCATGAGATCTGTGGTGATGTCCTTTTTTCATTTCTGTTTTTCATTTCTGTGTCCTCTCTCTTTTTTTCTCAGTTAGCCTGGCTACAGGGTTATTGATTTTATCGATCTTTTCAAAGAACCGGCTTTTGATTTCATTGTTTTTCTCTATTGATTTCCTCTTTTCAATTTCATTGATTTTTGCTTCACTTTTTACCATTTCTTTTCTTCTGCTTCTTTGGATTTAATTTCCTCTTCTTTTTCTAGCTTACTAAGATGGAATCCTAGATGGCTGATTTTAGATCTTTTTTCTTTACTAATATATGCATTCAATGCTATAAATTTCACTCTAAGCACCACTTTCACTGCATCCCACAAATTTTGATAAATTGAGGTTTCATTTTCATTTAGTTAAAAATTTTTTTAAATTTCCCTTAAGATTTCTTCTTTGACACATGTTTTATTTAGAAATGTTTTGTTTAATCATTAGGGAGTATTTTGGAGTTTTCAGCTGTTTTTCAGTTATTGATTTCTAGTTTAATTCCACTGTGGTCTGATAACAGGCTTGTATGATTTCTAATCTTGTAAATTAGTTAAGGTATAGTTCATGTCCCAGAATGTGGCCTATCTTGGTCAATGTTCCACGTGAACTTGAGAAGAATGTGTATTCTGCCATTGTTGGATGATGTAGTCTATAGAGGTCAATTATATCCAGTTGATTGATGATATTTGTTGAGTTCAAGAATGTCCTTACTCATTTTCTGCCTGCTGGATCCATCCATTTCTAATAGAGGGTTCTTGAGTTCTCCAACTATATTAGTGGACTCATCTATTCCTCCCTGCAGTTCTATCAGATTTTGCCTCACATATTTTGATGCTGTGTTGTTAAGCACAGAACACACTAAGGATTTTATTCTTGAAGAACTGATACCTTTATCATTATGTAATGTCTTTCTTGATCCATGATGACTTTCCTGGCTCTGAAGTGTGCTCTGTCTGAAATTAGTATGGCTAGCCCCACTTTCTTTTGATTAGTTTTGGCATAGTATATCTTTGTCCATCCATTTACTTTTCATCTACATGTGTCTTTATATTTAATGTGGGCTTCATATAGGCAGTTATATAGTTGGGTCTTGACTTTTGATCCACTATGACAATCTCAGTCTTCGAACATAAATTTTTATGTGTATTTCTGATGAAATTCATATACATATAACAACATATTTAATATTGTGCCTATCCACTTAAAATCAAATTTATCCTGTTATAAGTTGTATGTTAGTACTATTCACATATGTAAGTATATAATCTGATGACTTTTTATAAATATATACAACGTGTAATAACCTCCCCAACCAAGATGTAGGATATTTCCATCTCCTTGGAAAATTCCCTTGTACTACTTTACAATCTCTCTCCCCTCCTTATGACTCTCCAACAATCATTGATGTGATTTCTATCACCATAGATTAATTTTGCCAATTCTAAAATTTCGTAGAAATGGAATGATACAGTATATAATCTTTTGTACCTGGATGATGTCACTTAAGGTAATGTATTTGAGATTTATTCATGTTGTTGTCGTATCAGTATGTTCCTTTCCATTGCTAAGATTCCATTTTATGAATATGCTCCAATATATTTACTCATTTTACTGTAGATGGTAATTTGGGTTGTTTTCCAAGATTTTACAAATAAAACTGCTGTGATTATTTCAATATGTCTTTTTATAGACATGTGCTTCATTTCTCTTGAGTAGATACCTAGGAGTGAAATTTCTGGGTGGTTTGATAAGTTTGTGTTTAAATAAGAAACTGCCAAACTGTTTTCCAAGTTGCTATACCATTTTGCACTCCCACCACCAAGAGTTCCCGTTGTTCTACATTTTCACCAACACTTGGAATTTTTAGTCCTTTTAATTTTAGCCATTCTAGTGGGTATGAGATATCATCGTGGTATTAATTTTCATATCCCCAATGACTACTGATAAGTACCTTTTCATGTACTTATTGGCCATTAATAGATCTTTTTAAAAATTATTATTATACCTTTCAGGTGCACAACATTATAGTTCAACATCTGTATACACTGCAGACTGATCAGCCCCACAAATCTAGTTACCATCCATCACCATACATTGACCCCCTTCATCCATTTTGCCCATACCTCAACCCCTTTCCCCTTTGGTAACCACCAATTTATTCTCTGTATCTATGAATTTACTTTTTTATTTTGTTTGTTGGTTGGTTTTGTTTAGTTTTTTTTTTTTTATTCCACATATGAGTGAAATCATACGGTATTTGTCTTTCTCCATCTGACTTATTTCACTTAGCATACTACACTCAAGGTCCATCCATGTTGTCACAAATGACAGAATTTCATTCTTTTTTAGGGCTGATCACATTTCATTGTATATAGATATACCATATCTTCTTTATCCTTTCATCCATCAGTGGACACTTAGGTTGTTTCCTATCTTGGCTATTGTAAATAATGCTGCAATGGACATAAGGGTGCATACATCTTTTCAAATTAGTGTTTTCATGTTCTTCAGATAAATACCCAGAAGTGGAATAGCTGGGACATATGGAAGTTCTATTTTAAATTTTTTGAGGAATCTCCATACTGTTTTCCATAGTGGCTGCACCAATTTACATTCCCACCAACAGTTTACCAGGGCTCCCTTTCTTCCACATCCTTTCCAACATTTGTTATTTCTTGTATTTTTGATAATAGTCATTCTAACAGGTGTGAGTTGCTATCTCACTGTGGTTTTGATTTGCATTTCCCTGATAACTAGTGATGTTGAACACCTTTTCATGTGCCTGTTGGCCATCTGTATGTCTTCTTTGGGAAAATGTCTATTCAGCTCCTCTGCCCACTCTTTAATCAGGTTGTTCAGTTTTTTTGTTGTTTAGTTGTATGAGTTATTTATATATTTTGGATATTACGTCTCTTTGAATATATGATTTGCAAATATCTTCTCCCATTCAGTGGGTTGCCTTTTTGTTTTGATGATGGTTTCCTTCATTGTGCAGAATATTTTTAGTTTGATGTAATCCCATGTGTTTATTTTTGCTTTTGTCTCCCTTGCATTCAGGGTGAGATCCACAAAACGTTGCTAAAACCAACGTCATGAGGTTACCGCCCATGTTTTTTCTAGGAATTTTGTGATTTCGGGTCTTACATTCAAGTCTTTAATCCATTTTTATTTAATTTTTGTGTATAGTGTAAGATAGTGGAAAGTATTATTCTTTTGCATGTGGCCATCCAGAGTTCCCAACACCATTTATTAAAGAGACTGTCCTTTCTCCATTGTATGTTCTTTGCTCCTTTGTATTAGATTAATTGTCCATATACATATGGGTTTATTTCTGGGCTCTCAATTCTGTTCCATTGAGCTATATGTCTGTTTTTGTGCCAGTACCATTCTGTTTTGATTACTGTAGCTTTGTAGTATAGTTTGAAATCAGGGAGCATTATACCTCAAGCTTTGTTCACCTTTCTCAAGATTATTTTGGCTGTTCAGAGTCTTTTGTGGTGCCATACAAACTTTAGAATTATTTTTTCTAGTTCTCTGAGACATACCATTTGCATTTTGATAGGGATTGCATTGAATCTGTAGATTGCTTTGGGTCGTATGGGCATTATAACAATATTAATTCTTCCAGTTTATAAGCACAGAATATCTTTGCATTTTTTTGGTATTTTCTTCCATTCCTTTCATCAGTGTCTTAAGGTTTTCAGTGTAAAGGTCTTCACCTCCTTGATGAAATTGGGATTGTTTTCTTACTTTCTCTTTCTGATGGTATGTTTTTAGTGTATAGAAACATCACAGATCTCTACTGGTTTTTTATTCTGTGACTTTACTGAATTCATTTACTAGTTCTGTCCTTTTTTTTTTTTTTTTTGGTTTTCTATATATAGTATCATGTCATCTGCAAATAGTGGTGGTTTTGCTTCTTCTTTCCAATTTGGATGCCTTTTATTTCTCTTTCTTGCCTACTTGCTGTGGCTAGGACTTCCAATACTATGTTGATTAAAAAAGTGGCAAGAGTGAGTATCTTTGTCTTGTTCCTGATTTTAGAGGAAAAGTTTTCAGCTTTTCACTACTGAGTATAATGTTAGCTGAGAGTTTGTCACATCTGGCCTTTCTCATGTTGAAGTACATTCCCTCTGTATCAACTTTGTTGAGTTTTTATCATAAATTGATGTTGAATTTTGTCAAATGCTTTTCCTGCATCTACTGAGATGATCATATTTCTCATCCTTCATTTTGTTAATGTGATGTATCACACTTGTTGATTTGCAGATGTGGAACCATCCTTGCATCACTGGAATAAATCTGACTTGATGGTGGTGTATGAGCTGTTAAATGTATTGTTGAATTTGGTTTGCTAATATTTTGTTGAGGATTTTTGCATCTTTGTTCATCAAGGATATTGGCCTATAATTTTCTTTTTTGTGGTGTCCTTGTCCGGTTTTGGTATCAGGGTAATGCTGGCTTTGTTTCCCTTCTCCTCAGTTTTTTGAAAGAGTTTAGAAGGATAGGTATTAATTCTTCTTTGAATATTTTGTAAAATTCACCAGTGAAGCTGTCTGGTTCTGGGTTTTTATTTGTTGGATTACTGTTTCAGTCTCCTTACTAGTAATTGGCTTATTCAGATTTTCTATTTCTTCATGATTCAGCCTTGGAAGATTACATGTTTCTAGAAATTTATCCATTTCTTCTAAGTTGTCCAGTATATTGGCATATAATTGTGTGCAGTAGTCTCTTATGATCCTTTGTACTTCTGTGGTATCATTTGTAATTTCTTCTCTTTCAGTTATGATTTTATTTATTTGAGTTTTCTCTCTTTTTTTCTTGATTAGTCTTGTTAATGGCTTGTCATTTTTGTTTATCTTTTCAAAGAACCACCTCCGAGTTTCATTGATTATTTTTATTTTTTAGTCTCTATTTCATTTATTTCCTCTCTGATCTTTATTATTTGTTTCCTTCTACTGATTTGGGGCTTCATATGTTCTTCTTTTTCTAGTTCCTTTAGGTGTAAATTTAGACTGTTTATTTGGGATTTTTCTTGTTTCATGAGGTAGGCCTGTGTTGCTATGATCTTCCCCTCTCAGACTGCTTTTTCTACATCCTGTATGTTTTGGTATGTTATATTTCTGTTCACATTTGTCTCTAGGTATTTTTGATTTCCCCTTTGTTTTCTTTGATGACCCTTTGGTTATTCAGTAGCATGTGGTTTAATCTCCATGTTTTTGTGGTTTTTTTCCCCTTTTTTCCTTGTGCTTGATTTCTGGTTTCATACCATTGTGGTCAGAGAAGATGCCTGATATGATTTCAGTCTTCTTGAATTTATTGAGACTTGTTTTGTGGCCTAGTATATGATCTATCCTAGAGAATGTTCCATGTTAACTTGAGAAGAATATGTATTCTGCTGTTTTGGATGCAGTGTTCTGTTTATATCTATTAAGTTCATCTGGTTTAATGTGTTACTTAAGGTCAGTGTTTCCTTATTGATTTTTTGCCTGGATTATCTATCCACTGATGTAAGTGGAGTATTAAAGTCTGAATATTATTGTATTGTTTTCAGTTTCTCCTTTTAAATAGTTAATAATTTGCTTTATATATCTTGGTGCTCCAATGTTTGGTGCATGTACATGTATAGATGTTATATCATCTGCTAAGTTGACACTTTTATCATTATATAATGCTCTTCTTTGTATTTTATTAGTCTTTATTTTAAAGTCTATTTTGTCTGATATGAGTATAGTTATTCCAGCTTTCTCTTCATTTCCATTTGCTTGGAATATCTTTTCCTTCAGTCATTGTGTATCCTTACTTCTGAAATGAGTCTCTTGTGGGTAGCATTTAGATGGGTCTTATTTTGTCATCCATTCAGCCACTCCATGTCTTTTCATTGGCAAATTTAGTTTATTTACATTTAAAGTAATTGTTGATAGATATGTACTTATTGCCATTATATTAATTATTTTCTGGCTGTTTTTGTGGTTCCTCTCTGCTCCTTTATTCTTCACTTTTTTCTATTCCCTTGTGTTTTGGTGGTTTTCTTTAGCATTGTGTTTAGATTTCTTTCTCATTTCCTTTTGTGTGTTTACTAAATTCTTCCTGTGGCTACTGTGAGGTTCACATGTAACATTCTATGTAAATAACAGTCTGTTTTAAGTTGGTAGCAACTTAAATTGAACACATCCCAAATTTTTACTCCCCCGCCCCACATTTTAAACTTTTAATGACATGCTGTATCTTTTTATTTTATATCCCTTAACTGATTATTGTAAGTTTAGTTAGTTTTACTACTTTTGTCTTTTAAGCTTCATGCTTTTTATTTTTTTTGACACAAAACTTAATTTAATAGAAATTTCGTTTGTAGTTCTTACATTCTCAGTATGAGCCAAGCTAGAACCCCCTGCCCCACTCGGAACTGGCCCAGTCCTTGGGGTAGGGGAGAAAGGAGAGAGGGAGGTCAGAGCTCAGGCCTTAGGAGCCCCATTCTTTCTCAGTGCTGGGGAGCTGGTGATGCCACCCTCTTCTCCTACCACCCTGTGGGATCCAGGAAGGAGAGCAGATGGAATCTTGGGCCTGGGGCTTCTCCTCCATGCCACACCTCACCCTGAGTCCCCAAGTTGGAGGGGAACTAAGGGATCTGGGGAGATAAGGGGACAGCAGAAAGCAAAGATGTCAAATCAAGAAAGATGAAGGCCAGGGGTGAGGGGTGAAGGAGAATCAGAGACAAAACACCAGTTAAAAAAAAAAAAAAAAACTTTAAAAAAAAAAAAGGGGAGGGGGAGAACAAAAACAAAATCTACCCCAAATTGGAACCTGTCTGGAAAAAAATGAAAGTTCTCAGTCTCATAGAGACATTATTTGGTGCAGCCGGCTCTGAGGCAGGAGTACTCGGGCCTCAGTCCAGCACTGGAGGCGGCATGGTGGCCCCTACAGCTCATCCTTGGCCTGGCCGGAGGCAGCATCTTCCTCCTCCTCTTCCTCTTTCTCATCCTCATCCTCCTCATCTTCCTTGTCTGCCTCCTCCTCTTCCTTGTGTTTCTTCTTCTCCTCCTCCTCCTTTAGCCTCTGCTCTTCGTCTTGCTTGTCCTTCATTTGTAATTGATCCACTACTTTTATTATATATTTACCCTTTCCTGTGAGATTTCTACTTTTGCAGGTTTTTCTTAATATTAATTAATGCTATTTCTTTTTATTTTAAAAAAGTCCCTTTAACATTTCTTATAGGGCTGGTTCAGTGTTGGTGAACTCCTTAAACTTTTGCTTATCTGGGAAACTCTTATTCTTTCCTTCCATTCTAAATGATATCCTTTCTGGGTAGAGAATTCTTGGTTGGAAGTTTTTTACTTTCAGCACTTTGAATATGTCATTCCACTCCATTCTGACCTGTAAGGTTTCTGCCAAAAAATCTGATGATAGTCTTTTGGGGTTTCTCTTGTATGTAATGAGTTGTGGTTGTTGTTGTTTTCTTGCTGCTTTTAGGATTCTTTCTTTATCCTTAACTTTTACCATTTTAATTATAATTTAATTATAATGTGTCTTGATGTGTGTCTCTTTGGCTTTATCTTTCTATAAATCTCTGGGCTTCCTGGACCTGAATTTCTGCTTCCCCAGATTAGGGACATTTTCAGACAGTATTCAAAAAAATTTTCTGGACCTTTCTCACTCTCATCTCCTTGTGGGACCCCTATAATGTGAATGTTACTCCATTTGATGTCTGAAATGTCCCTTAAGATATCTTCACTTTTTTATTTTTTATTTTTTTTATTGGAGTAAAATTGCTTTACAATGTTGTGTTAGTTTCTGCTGTACAATGAAGTGAATCAGCTATATGTATACTTATATCCCCTCCCTCTTGGATCTCTCCCACCCCCACCCCCCATCCCACCCATCTAGGTTGTCAGAGAGCACCGACCTGAGCTCCCTGTACTATACAGCAGGTTCCCACTACCTATCTATTTTACACATGGTAGTGTATTTATGTCAAACCTAATCTCCCAATTCGTTCCACCCTCCCATTCGCCCCTGTGTCCACATGTCCGTTCTCTACGTCTACGTCTCTATTCCTGCCCTACAACTAGGTTCATCTGTACCATTTTACCAGATTCCACATATGTGCATTAGTATACGATATTTATTTTTCTCTTTCTGGCTTACTTCACTCTGTATGACAGACTCTAGGCCCATCCACATCTCTACAAATGACCCAATTTCATTCCTTTTTATGTCTGAGTAATATTCTATTGTATATATGTACCACATCTTCTTTATCCATTCATCTATCATTGGACATGTAGGTTGTTTCCATGCCCTGGCTATTGTACATAGTGCTGCAATGAACACTGGGGTGATGCATCCTTTTGAATTACGGTTTTCTCAGGGTATATGCCCAGTAGTGGGATTGTTGGGTCACATGGTAGTTCTATTTTTATTTTTTTAAGGAATCTCCATACTGTTCTCCATAGTGGCAGTATCAATTTACATTCCCACCAACAGTGCAAAAGGGTTCCCTTTTCTCTGCACCCTCTCCAGCATTTATTGTTTATAGATTTTTATGGCCTTCACTCTGACCGGTGTGAGGTGATACATCATTGTAGTTTTGATTTGCATTTCTCTAATAATTAGTGATGTTGAGCATCTTTTCATGTGCCCCTTGGCCATCTGTATGTCTTCTTTGGTGAAATGTCTATTTATGTCTTCTGCCCATTTTTGGATTAAGTTGATTATTTTATTGATATTGAGCTGCATGAGCTGTTTGTATATTTTGGAGATTAATCCTTTGTCCGTTGCTTCATTTGCAAATATTTTCTCCCATTCTGAGGGTTGTCTCTGTGTCTTGTTTATGGTTTCCTTTGCTGTGCAAAAGCTTTTAAGGGTAATTAGGTCCCATTAGTTTATTTTTGTTTTTATTTTCATTACTCTAGGAGGTTGGTCAAAAAATATCTTGCTGTGGTTTATGTCAAAGAGTGTTCTTCCTATGGTTTCCTCTAAGAGTTTTATAGTGTCTGGTCTTACATTTAGGTCTTTAATCCATTTTAAGTTTATATTTGTGTATAGTGTTAGGTAGTGTTTTAGTTTCATTCTTTTACATGTAGCTGTCCAGTTTTCCCAGCATCACTAATTGAAGAGACTGTCTTTTCTCCATTGTATATCCTTGCCTCCTTTGTCATAGATAAGTTAACCATAAGTGCGTGGGTTTATCTCTGGGCTTTCTATCCTGTTCCATTGATCTATATTTCTGTTTTTGTTGCAATACCATACTGTCTTGATTAATGTAGCTTTGTAGTATAGTTTGAAGTCAGGGAGCCTGATTCCTCCAGCCTGTTTTTCTTTCTCAAGATTGCTTTGGCTATTCGGTGTCTTTTGTGTTTCCATACAAATCGTAAAATTTTTTGTTCTACTTCTGTGAAGAATGCTATTGGTAGTTCAATAGGGATTGCACTGAATCTGTAGATTACTTTGGGTAGTATAGTCATTTTCACAATATTGATTCTTCCAATCCAAGAACATGGTATATTTCTCCATCGGTTTATGTCATCTTTGATTTCTTTCATCAGTGTTTTATATATAGTTTTCTGAGTACAAGTCTTTTGCCTCCTTAGGTAGGTTTATTCCTAGGTATTTTATTCTTTTTGTTGCTATGGTAAATGGGATTGTTTCCTTAATTTCTCTTTCTGATTTTTCGTTATTAGTGTAGGGGAATGCAAGAGATTTCTATGCATTAATTTTGTATCCTGCAACCGTACCAAATTCTTTGATTAGTTCTAGTAGTTTTCTAGTGGCATCTTTAGGATTTTCTATGTATAGAATCATGTCATATGCAAACAGTGACAGTTTGACTTATTCTTTTCTGATTTGTATTTCTTTTATTTCTTTTTCTTCTCTGATTGCCGTGGCTAGGACTTCCAAAACTATGTTGAATAAGAGTGGTGAGATTGGACACCCTTTTCTTGTTCCTGATCTTAGTTGAAATGCTTTCAGTTTTTCACCATTGAGTATGATGATTGCTGTGGGTTTGTCATATATGGGCTTTATTATGTTGAGGTAGGTTCCCTCTATGCCCATTTTCTGGAGAGTTTTTATCATAAATGGATGTTGAATTTTGTCAAAAGCTTTTTCTGCATCTATTGAGATCATCTGGTATTTATTCCTTAATTTTTTAATATGGTTTATCACATTGATTGACTTGCATATATTGAAGAATCTTTGCATTGCTGGGATAAATCCCACTTGATCATGGTGTACGATCCTTTTAATGTGTTGTTAGATTCTGTTTGCTTGTATTTTGTTCAGGATTTTTGCATCCATGTTCATCAATGATATTGGTCTGTAATTTTCTTTTTTTGTGATATCTTTGTCTGGTTTTGGTAACAGGGTGATGGTGGCCTCATAGAATGAATTTGGGAGTGTTCCTCCCTCTGCAACTTTTTGGAAGAGTTTGAGAAGGATAAGTGTTAGCTCTTCTCTAAATGTTTGATAGAATTCCCCTGTGAATCAATCTGGTTCTGGACTTTTGTTTGTTGGAAGATTTTTAATTACAATTTCAATTTCATTACTTGTGATAGGTCTGTTTATGTTTTCTAATTCTTCCTGGTTCAGTCTTGGAAAATTGTACGTTTCCAAGAATTTATCCATTTCTTCGTGGTTGTCCATTTTATTGACATATAGTTGTTTGTAGCAATCTCTTATAATCCTTTGTATTTCTGTGGTGTCAGTGTGATTTCTCCTTTTTCATTTCTAATTTTATTGATTTGCGTCCTCTCCCTTTTTTTCTTGATGAGTCTGGCTAAAGGTTTATCATTTTGTTTATCTTCTCAAAGAAACAACTTTTAGTTTTGTTGACCTTTGTTATTGTTTTCTTCGTTTCTGTTTCATTTATTTCTGCTCTGATCTTTATGATTTCTTTCCTTCCACTGACTTTGGGTTTTCTTTGTTCTCCTTTCTCTAGTTGCTTTAGGTGTAAGGTTTATTTGAGATTTTTCTTGTTTCTTGAGGTGAGATTGAATTGCTATAAACTTCCCTCTTAGGGCTGCTTTTGCTGTGTCCCATAGGCTTTGGGTCTTTGTGTTTTTGTTGTCATTTTTTTTAAATGTATTTTTAAGTTTCTTCTTTGATTTCTTCAGTGATCTCTTGGTTATTTAGTAGTGCACTGTTTAGCCTCCATGTGTTTGATTTTTTTTTTTTTTACAGTTTTTTTTCCTGTAATCGATTTCCAATCTCATAGTTTTGTGGTCAGAAAAGATGCTTGATACGATTTCAATTTTCTTAAATTTTCCAAGCCTTGATTTGTGACCCAAGATGTGATCTTTCCTGGAGAATGTTCGATATGCACTTGAGAACAAAGTGTATTCTGCCACTTTCAGGTGGAATGTTCTATAAATACCAATTAAATCTATCTGGTCTATTGTGTCATTTAAAGCTTGTGTTTCCTTATTTATTTTCTGTTTAGATGATCTGTCCATTGGTGTAAGTGGGGTGTTAAAGTTCCCTACTATTATTGTGTTACTGTTGATTTCCCCTTTTATGATTGTTAGCATTTGCCTTATATATTGAGGTGCTCCTATGTTAGGTGCATAAATATTTATACTTGTTATATCTTCTTCTTGGATTGATCCCTTGATCATTATGTAGTGTCCTTCCTTATCTCTTGTAACAGCCTTTATTTTAAAGTCTATTTTATCTGATACAAGTATTGCTACTCCCACTTTCTTTTGATTTCCATTTGCGTGGAATATCTTTTTCCATCCCTTTGCTTTCAGTCTGTATGTGTCCTTAAGTGTGAAGTGGGTCTCTTGTAGACAGCATATATATGGGTCTTGTTTTTGTATCCATTCAGTCAGCCTGTGTCTTTTGGTTGGAACATTTAATCCATTTACATTCAAGGTTATTATCAATATATATGTTCCCATTACCATTTTCTTAATTGTTTTGGGTTTGTTTTTGTGGGTCTTTTTCTTCTCTTGTGTTTCCTGCCTAGAGAAGTTCCTTTAACATTTGTTGTAGAGCTAGTTTGGTGATGCTGAATTCTCTTAGCTTTTGCTTGTCTGAAAAGCTTTTGATTTCTCTGTTGAATCTGAATGAGATCCTTGCTGGGTAGAGTAATCTCGGTTGTAGGTTTTTTTCTTTTATCACTTTAAATATGTCCTGCTACTCCCTTCTGGTCTGCAGAGTTTCTGCTGAAAAATCAACTGATAACCTTATGGGGATGCCTTTGTATGTTATTTTTTCCTTTTCCCTTGCTGCTTTTAATAATTTTTCTTTGAATTTAATTTTTGTTAGTTTCATTAATATGTGTCTTGGTGTGTTTCTCCTGGGGTTTATTCTGTATGGCCCTCTCTGTGCTTCCTGGGCTTGGGTGACTCTTTCCTTTCCAATGTTAGGGACGTTTTCCACTATAATCTTTTCAAATATGTTCTCAGACCCTTTCTTTTTCTCTTCTTCTTCTGGGACCCCTATAATTCAAATGGTGGTGCATTTAGTGTTGTCCCAGAAGTCTCTGAGATTGTCTTCAATTCTTGTCATTCTTTTTTCTTTATTCTGCTTCTCAGCAGTTATTTCCACCATTCTTCTTCCAGCTCATTTATTTGTTCTTCTGCTTCAGTTATTCTGTTACTGATTCCTTCTAGTGTATTTTTCATTTCAGTTATTGTATTGTTCATCTCTGTTTGTTTGTTCTTTTGTTCTTCTAGATCTTTGTTAAACATTTCTTGTATTTTCTCAATTTGTACCTCCATTCTTTTTCCGAGATTCTGGATCATTTTTACTATCATTACTCTGAATCCTTTTTCAGGTAGCTTACCTATTTTCTCTTCATTTATTTGGTCTTTTAGTTTTTCACCTTGCTCTTTCATCTGTGACATATTTTTTTGTTGTCCCACTCTTTTTTTTTTTTCTGATGGGTGGTGTTGTGTTCCTGTCTTACTGGTTGTTTGGCCTGAGGCTTCCAGCACTGGAATTTGTAGGCTTTTGTGTAGAGATGGGTCTTGGTGCCAAGATGAGGACCTCTGGGAGACCTCACTCTGATGAATATTCCCTGGGGTCTGAGGTTCTCTGTTAGTCCAGTGGTTTGGACTTGGAGCTCCCACCGCAGGAACTCTGGCCTGATCCCTGGCTCATGAACCAAGATCCTGAAAGCCGCAGGATCAGTTCAGTTATACTTCTGTTTGGTATTTTCTTATATTTTCTATCTCTGTGTTGAAGTTCTCACTGTTTTCATACATTTTTCTCCCAAGTTCAGTGAACATCTTTATGACCATTATTTTATTTTATTTTATCATGTTTTTGGAGTATAATTGCTTTATTGGAGCATAACTGCTTTACAATGTTGTGTTAGTTAGTTTCTGCTGTATAACAAAGTGAATCAGCTATACATATACATATATCCCCATATCCCCTCCCTCTTGCATCTCCCTCCCACCCTCCCTATCCCACCCCTCTAGGTGGTCACAAAGCACCAAGCTGATCTCTCTGTGCTATGCAGCTGCTTCGCACTAGCTATCTGTTTTACATTTGATAGTGTGTATATGTCAATGTTACTCTCTCACTTCATCCCAGCTTACTCTTCCCCCTCCCTGTGTCCTCAAATCCATTTTTTACATCTGCGTGACCATTATTTTAAATTGTTTATCAGGTAGGCTGCTTATCTCTGTTTCTTCAGTTCTTTTTCTGAGGTTTTGGACTTTTTCTTTTGATTAGAACATTTTCCTCTGACTCCTCGTTTTGCCTAATTCTCTGTGTTTGTTTCTGTGTATTAGGTAAATCACCTACGTCTCCCATTCTTGATGGAGTGGCCTTATGTAGGAGATGTCTTGGGGAGCTCAGAAGCACAATTCCCCCTGACCACCAGAGCCAGGTGCTCAAAGGGTGTCCCCTATGTAGACCGTATGTGCACTATCTAGTTGTGGCCAGGCCATGGCTGTTGCTATGGCATGCTGACGGGTGCAGCTGGCTCCCAGAATGGCAGCAGAGCCTAGATGTGGCAGCTGCTGTGTGCTGGCGTGTTGGGCTGACACTCAAATGGCTGTGGGGTCTTGCCACAGTGGCTGCTGGGTGCTGGAGGGAAGGTTATTGCCCAGCCTGCTGTGAGGCCCAGCTGAGTTTCAGGGGTGAGGTATGCCCAGTGGAACTGACAGATTAGATGGAAATTTCCAACATTGTGCCCTCCAGCACCTCCAATACCTCCAGTATTAGCAAGGTAGCCTGAGGTCACAAAGATGATTCCCTCAAGCATCTCAGTTCTCAGGGAGCATCCCAACTGGTTCCTGCCTCTCTAGCAGATGCTTCAAGGTAAGTAAGTGGCTCTCCTTCACCTATTGTCCATGAGCTTTTCAATCTGGTATTTTTGGGCTGGTTTTCAGGTCAAGTGAGCCTACACACAAGCCTCTACCAGTGGATTTTTTGTTCTCCTTAGTTCTATAGTTTTCCTAGACATATTCCTCATTGATTTTCAAAACCAGGTGTTTTGGGGCCTCATCTCCCCTGTGCATTATTTAAGGGTTGGGACCCCTGAGGTGGAGCCCAAATCCCTCATTCTTCAGAGAGAGGATCTGTATCTTTATGATCCTTCTGATTGTGGATCACCACATCTGGGGTGTGGTCTTTTTCCTTGGTATGATCATGTCTCTGTATCTGTGTTTCTCCTATCCATCTCAGTGCTGTCCTTTTACCCTTTGTTGTGGAGACTCTGTTCATTCAATTTTCAAACCTTTTTCAGAGGGAATTATTCCATATGTAGTTGTAGATTTGTTGTGTTCGTGGGAGGAGGTGACTTCAGGAACTTCCTATGCTGCCATCTGTAGCTCTCTTGTAGATCTTTTTTTGTGAACTTTCTGTTCACATCTCACCAATATTTATTTGTGTTACTTCTTACTATTGGGTTACAGGAGTTTTATTATTCTGGGTTCAAGTTATTTTCCAGATACATGTATTGAAAATATTTTTCCCAGTTTGCCTTTTGTTTTCTTTCTTTGAAAAGCAGGTTTTAACTTTATAAAGTCCAATTTATCGATTTTTTTCTTTTACAGCTAATAAAATTAATATTTTGTATGAAATTAGGAAAAAGTATTTATCTATTTTTAACACTCTAAATAATCTAACGTTTACAATTGACCAAGTTCTATATGATAATGAGCAAAGGACAAAGCAAGCAAGCAAGCAAACAAACTTTTCTTTCAAAAGCTTAACTACAAAGCAACTTAATGCAAAAAGTCTGAGGTTTAGTAAAAGGATCAGAGGTCATAATTAATCATTTTCCAAAGCAGAATATAGAACAATAATATCCACCTGTTGTATACATGTTGCCATGCACTTATAGTCTTGAAAAGGACTCTCTTGTTTAGCTTTCTTGTTTAGCTTTTTCTTCTGCCTATTGACTCCCTTAAAGGAGGGAATTTGGAACCCATTCTGCTCCCAGAGTCTGTTTCCTTGTGACTGATGCTATAGAATAACAAAGTAGCTACAGGTTTTGTTTGTATTTATTTGAAAATACAATTGAATGGCAGTTTTGCAAATAATGTAGAAACATATAGAAACGTGGTCTTCTACCTCTTTCATGTTGGACAAAAGCATGGTGCTCATCTAGGCCTTGCTACTGCATAGACTGATTAAGGACAGACAGTGTAATGGATGCCACAAGTTCCGCTGGCTATAAACATCATCAGTTTTCTGCAGAAGTTGAAAGCTCTCCATTAGTGATTGGACAGGACACTTCCCTTGGGTTAGAACTCAGCTTTCTTTGACTTTCAGCAAATAAATTACCTTTTCTGAGGCTCTGGATTTTCCTTTTTAAAGTAGGGATGCTACCTTACATGGTTGTTATAATCATTAAATGATATTACACTTGTGGGAACATCTAAGACAGCACCCTGTGTTATCTAACAGGGAAGGTACTCAATAGAGTATGTTTAATCTGAATGAGTTGCATATTCAAGGTTGCTATTTAAACCAAAGGATTCTATTAAGTTACCACAGGCCATTAGCACCTTATTTCAAGGTAGCTTTTCAGATTTGCCTGTTTTCTAGCAAAGACCTCATGGGAATGCACCACTAGACAGTCACTTTTGAGCAGGGGAAAAATGTCATATCCAAAAATGAAGAAGAAAATGTCAAAGACATAGGTATTTCCCAAAGTGGTTTTCATTTCTCGAGTGGGGTTTCACCTTTTGACTGAGGTTTCACACTAGGGTAGCCAGAGTGGATTATGTTGACTGGGTGCCCTGGGAGGGAGAAAAGAAAGCCATAAAGGGCACAGTAAATAGAAGGAAGCAGAATGCAAGATCACCAAGTCAGTGTTTTCTTATTTGACATTTAGCCCTTATCTTAAATCATTTATTATTTCAACAAATCTTTTTCAAATCACAGTGGACCTAACATTCTGCCAGATACTATAGATAATTCAAAAACCAGTACCCATATTCTCCAATAAGTAAACCATATAGATATAAAGTAGTGATTCAAGGCCAAAATTATTGGCACAGACTGTGGTGGTTAAATATCCTTCTAGTGGTATCAAGGTAGGGATTGTAGTGGAGTCATCATGGGGATTAGAACATATGCTTATGTCATAACAAACTTGTGCCAAGAGCTATCTGTGATTCACCTTCCACCATCAATGGTCTCCTCACTGCCAGCCAGCAGTCAAAACCTAATTTCTGCCTATGTTACAGGACCACTCCTAGACTGGGTTCCCCAGAAAGAGACATGGAGACAGAGTTTGGCATCAAGATATGCATTAGGGATGAACACCTATGAAGGAAGTATAAAGGACCAGGATTAGGGAGAGAAATTTGAATGTGGTAGGGAGCCCAAGAGCTAGGATTGCTCATCAGTCATCCTGCAGAGGGGTGAACTAGCTGGGACTTTGTTTTTGCTTTCCTCAGTTATAGATGTGGGCCACTCTTATAAGGATGTGAGGTCAGGCAAGGCAACTCTCTGCAGCTGAAACAGACTCTGAAGGAGCTGACACTGAAGATTGTTACAGATAACATTGCCCACAGCTGGGCAGCAAATCATTCCTTCAAGGGGGATCTGGACAATGTATCTCCAAGTCTACCACAAGACCTGAGCCAAGATGGATACCATGAGGTGTTTTAGATAGATAGATTGATAGATAGATGTATTCAGACACACACACACACACACACACACACACAAGGGGAGCGAGAGAGAGAAGAAGGAAGAAGGGGAAGAATTATGAAACAGAATTAGTATTTTCTATAAATTAAAAAGGCAAATTAATTTGTGAAGATCAAGGATGGCGTGGCTGGATATTTGAAGAAGATGGAGCATTTGGAAATATCAACTGGGAGGAATGTTTTAAGTCTTCTGACAGAATTTTTAAATTGTCCTACAGTTCAGGTGAAGTTTATAGTGTAAATTTGCAGAAGACAAATCCTGTAAGATTTTGAATCTTTATTGCATGGCCTCAGATTGACAAGAGTAGCTCCAGAGAACATAGTGGGTGTATACAGTTTGGGGTTGGCATGATGGACTTGGCAAAATGCCAAATGGATAAAGGCATCTAGGATGATGGGGGCAATGTTATAATAGCTGACTATGGAGCCCAAGCTGAGTGAAGCATCCAGAGGAGTTAGAAGGGCTCCTAGGTGTTGGTGTTGTAGAAAGAATAATAAGTAATTGAAGCTAGCATAAGGGTAGAAGAGGACTTTTAGTTCTTGTGAGTGAATGAAAGAGAGACTAGATGAAGAGGTTGCAATAGAGAAATGAAAGGACCAATTTGAGATCTTGGTTGGGAAATTTCTCATGAAGAGACTCAGGATGTAGCTATGCAGGTAGAAAGTTGGCATGGACTGGAAATGAAGGCTCCTAAAGTCATATAAGGCAGGTGAATGTGAGGTCAACAAGTTGTCATCATCCTTGCCATTAAGAAGATTTTAGTAAAGGCTGGAATAATCAGATTTGAATGTTAGGTGCTGCATAGGGCAAGGTAATAGTTACCATGTCCAGTCACTAGGAATTTATCATCAGAAACCCCAGAAAGGAGGTGAAAACCAATTTCCCCATTCCTGAAGAAAAGTCCTCACTTGCTTTTTCCAAACTGAGAGGAAACAGAAGAATGTTTTGGTGAAAAGTATTAGGTCTAAAATGCAAAAATATGTTGAAATCTACTTTAGTGGATTGAGGGTCAGAACACACTTTTTAAAAAACACACATTGAATGGCCTCTTCTTTCACTTTCTGCCACAGTGTCTGCTAGGCAAGGAAAATGACTCATTAATACATTTAATGCCAGAGGCCTGACTCATTCAGAAATCTCTTAACAACCACGTCACCAATCTTACTATACTTTAGCTAATGATATTCTGCAGCTCAGTCTGTCAGAATTATGCCTCACACGTGGGTAATGGGTTTTATAGCTTGTACCAGAAGTAGGCTAGTAGTATTAATTTCTATTTTAATGATGTAGAAGTTGAGTTAAGTGAATCACCTTAGGCTAGACATTGAACAGAGGCTGAAACTGTACTTCTTCTTACCATCAAAATTAGCAAAGTGTCCACAGCAAAACACTGACTTCTAGAGCAGACACTTCAGGTATTGTTTGAGGTCTAAACCCAGTAACTGCACAGAAATAACTGCTACCACATTTGAAGAAGTGACAACATGTCTACTAATGAGCAAGTCGAGGGCAGGAATAATTTTTTATCCAACTTTCTATTTCCTGGGCCTAGCACAGAGCTTGGTAATAAGTATTCAAAAAACATGTCAAATGAATGAAGGAAATATCTTAAATATCAATTTTGTGATTACTGTCTTTCCTGAGAGGACTATAATAAAATGCATGCTTTGTCTCTGAGACAAACTTTGTAGTTCTCAGCAGTGAATTGTACTCAAGTGCAAGTATCAAAGAAAAAGATCTATTGCATTACAGAATTTTCTGTCTCCTTGGTCTTACTCTTTCGATCAGAGTTTGATGCTAATACACATGCAGTCCTGAGCCAGAGGTAGAGAAGGAGCACATGATTCCAAACAGACCTCCAGCTTTCTGGGCTTAGGGTCTCCAAAGCCTTATAATTTTTAATTTTATCATCTGAAACTTAGAAATTTCCATTGCATTTTCTGTGCTCATGAAGTAGAGAATGTAGTGACTCTCAGAGAAGTCAAATCCAATCAATAAATATTTACTGACATCTACAAGAGAGTCATTTGGGGGTTACAGTATGGAAGATATTAGCTTTCTCTCAAGCTGTTTGCCATCTACTTGGGGAGAAAAGATATAAAAAATATGAAAAGGTGACAATAAAAAGGATAAATAGTCAATTCAAGATAATGAACATTGTCACAGGACAGCCTGTGACTATGCAGCATTCATCTTCCCCTTCTTGATTCCTACCAGCAGCTCAACTTTATTCAAGTATCCACTCATCCCAGGTGCCAGAGGGGAAGATGACCTTCTCCCCAGACCCGGTTTAGGTCCTAATTAGTAAAGACAATTAACATGTGACATTCCCTGTGCTACTGTTATTGGTCCAACAGTGGACATGTGACCAACGCTGGCTCAAGCCAACTGAGGGAAACTGATAGCCACTGCTCGGGTAGAGGGTTCCCATTCTCTGCCACTAGATGTGAGCAAAGAAGAGAGTGTAGCCCCAGCTGCATTTGGCAGCCCTCTTATGACCACGAAGAAACCAGACATGGGATGGCAGAGTGGAGAAAATTTGGGTCTCCAATGATGTGAGTCCCTGAATCAACCTCGGAGCCTCTCTTAACTCAAGGCTTCCTGCTACATGAGATAATAAATCTCCTTATTGCTTAAGCTGGCTTGGTGGGGGATTTGTTTCCAAAAGGATCTCAAGGAGACAATGACCAATTGCCAAATGTGTGGGCAGATAATAATTACTGTGAGAGTTCAGAATGGGGAGAGTTCACATCAGGCCAGAGTGGTCAGGGCAGTATTCAGAGAAACAGAGCATTTAAAAATGAATAGAATTGTACAGAAGGAGAGGCCAGAGAAAGATCTTCCAGGCAAAAAGCAGGAGATGAAAGGAATTTGAAGAGCAATAAAGGAATAGAGGCTGCAAATTGAGAAAGGAAAGGTCAGATCAGACTTTAGAAGACCTTGAAGATCAAGTTAAAGTACCAGGGACTCTGATATTTAGGCACCAAGGCTACAATAAAGATTTTTAAACAAGCAAATTGTCCCTGCCTGAGCATTTGAAATCAGGTCCACCTACCACCACATTATACTCCTGCTGGTCCATAAAAACAGTTTCAGACATTCATGGGTGTTTTAAGCAAATGGCCCACCGCACCCCACCGCCCCTTCACCTTGACCTGCCTATACTTTGGTCTCATTTCTCTGGCTCCACACTTGTGGCTCTGAGATTCTGACTTTGATCCTATGCCTTTGACCTCTGCAGATTAATCTTTCATCCTGTTCACCCCATCATTTAGTCTTTGTTTCTTCTGTCTCATGAACTCTGGGGTACTGTGCCTTCTGCATTGGCGCCCCACTGTGTTCTTGTGGGATGCTGTACTTCCTCCCAGACCAATCTCCAACTCAGGTACTCAGGAGAGAAGAAGAGGGGGGAAGATTCAGGTAGAAATGACAGTGCAGAAGTGAGCCGGACATGGTTGTGCCCATGGTTAGAACCAAGATTGTTTTAAGGGAACTCATGAGGATTTAATATATATGCTATACAAATAGCTCTTAGAAGTTGACAAGAAAGATACAAGCAACCCAATAAAAAAATGAGTAAATGGCTAACCGACCTGAAAATGTGCTTGAATTTCTTAAAATGATGGGAGTGCAAATTAAAGAAAAAATGCAATATCACTTTACTAATACCTATTACTTTGGCAAAAGTAAAAAAGAGCTCTACTACCTACTGCTGGTGGGAATGTATGGAAAAGTGCACTCATACATTACTGCAGGAAATATGAAGACTTACAGCCTTATTGGTGAGGGCAAAATGGCAGCATCTTAAAATTAAAATTACATGTAGACTCAAATCCAGCAATCCGTTCCTGTTTTAATCTCATAGAAATAAAAGCAGCAATACAAAACACATAAGTACACATAAATACATATTTCAGTGCTATTTGTATGAGGGGGAAAATACTGGAACAAAGAGAATACTCATGAAATGAAGAGGAACTGAGTAAATTATAGAATATTATACAGCCATTACAGTCAATTCGTGCTCTGCCGGTTGACATGGACAGAATTACATGAGGAATAATAATGGCCCTGATTTATCTGGTGCTTACTAAATGCTAGGCACAGTTCTAAGTGCTTCACATGTATGAACTCATTGATCCTCATAATAACCCTATGAACTAGGTATTATCATAGAGAAGTTGAGTAACTTGTCACAGTTAGTGACAGTTAGTAAGTGGCAGAGCTGACATTTGAACCCCTAGGGGTGCAGAGCTGCTGAAATGAGTGGAGTAGGGAGAATAAGAGGGGAAATACAAGATTAAAAAAGGAAAAGAAACACGTCAGACTTTAAAAAAAAAAAAACCCAAACAGCAGGTATGACATAATAGCATTCATGCATTATAAAACCATATAGTTGTGTGTATAAAGAAACTTGACTTTTTAAAAATGAGAAGTCATGTAATCATAGAACCTTATGGTTGGATGGGGAATATAAAAATCATGTAACACAATCACCCATCTGAGGCTTGGAGCACATAGTATCTGTGCTCAGTAGTTGGCAGACATACCAGGATGAGAAACTTAATATATTTTTCACATAGCCCCTATTTTGAGTCTCTGATTTTTATCAACTAGCCCTTGTTCTATCACTTGGATGTCATACAGAATAAGCCTGTTTTCTCTTCCACAAGGGAACCCACCAAGTGTTTTAGGAAAGGTATTGTATCACTTCTAGGTATTCCCTTTTCCAAGTGCTGAGTTTCTTCACTGAGGCTTCAACATGGTTTTGAGTTTCCATTAAATTGATCATCCCTTTACAAATATAATCTGGTTTCTCTATATCTCTTTTTCAAGGGTGATACTCACAGTTGGACACAACACCATAGGTATGGCTGAGATACGTGATTACCATTCAAGGTTCTGACCCTATGTTGATGTAAGCGAAAATCATTTTAGTTTTTGTGATCACTGAACCATGCTGTTGGTTCTAAATGGGCTTACTGTCAACTAAAACCACTGTCTTCATCACTGCAAAGCTCTCTGACACACCCTTTAAGTCAAGAGTTGTTTTTCAGATGCAAGTGACATAATGGAACAATCTTTGTAGAGAGACTGACCTGGTTTGAATCTTGGCTCTATGGTATCCTATGAGACTTCAGGAAAGTCAATTACTTTATCTAATCTCAGTTTCCTCAACAGTAAGTATAAGGATTCCACTAAAGAGTTGCTTTAAGGGTTAGAAATAAGGTATATTGAAGCTAGTCCATATAAGTACACAATTTAAAAATATATTTTTTTAAACCAATTTATTGCCATTAGTAGATTTAGGTCACTGTAACGACATTTGAGGGCCATTTGGGATGGAGATTATAGCCTCTTTATGTTAATCCTTCACCCCTGCTTTCTGTCAGTTGCCACCAGAAATATCTTCTGATTAATCTTCATCCATTGGATAAGGTCAGCAACTATTCATGTTTCCATCTAATTATCCTCTTCTCCAGTAGTTCTTTGGCTATTGTGCAGAGAAAGAAGGTAGCTTCTTTCTTGAAGTCAGAACCCTTACCTATTGCCAACATTATTTTATTTTTTCACAGTTCCACAAAAATCACCAATATTGAATTCAGTGATCTCATGAGCCAGGAGAGTTGAGCTCATTTAGAGCAGATAAGGGAATCATACCACTTTCTCTCTAAATTCCCATCAATTTCACTTTCACCAAGACATTCTTCCTTGTTAAAGTAGAAGCTGTCCCTGTCTCTGCCTCCACTTATTGACTGATGATTCTGTCAGTAAGACAAGAATTTGTCAGATGCTCTACTTTTAGCCAAATGAGATTCCCTGCAGGTGCCCTCTTGGTTAGAGTAGCCTTCTAAGCTGTGTTGAGATCTGGGTCAGGAAAGTATCCTCTCAGCCAGCTGGGCCCAAGTATGTTCTTCTTGAAACCACCCATATGTCTGTGTGGTGTCCTCATCCTCAAATTTATACATTTCTACACTTTTACAGAGGTGTACAACTTCTTGACAGGCGGCTAAACTGCATCCCCTCCTATAAGGTTAGATATTTTTAAATCTATTGAGCCTAGAAAAGTTTCACTATCCATCAGTCCCCTTCATGTCCCCACTTCCCTCCTTAGTGAGCTTAAATTCCATCATTAAAATAACTGAACGAGCATCTCAGATCTCTTCCTCTTTTTCCCTTCATCATACTCACCTGGTTAAACTCTGGTCCTGACTACATCCTATATTGTGCCCACATCCTTAAATCTTAACGTTTCTGGAAAAAAATCACAGAACCATGCTGAGTAGTCTCACTTAAATTCATGACCACAAACCTCAAATGGGCACACAGCACTGCTTGCCACACCACATCATTTCTCTAGTAGTAGATTTGTCACTCTCCTAAGTTGACTTTTTTCATACAGCTCTTTACTCCTCAAATACCCAGCATCCACCCCTCCTCCCTCCCACTGACCTTCTACATACTAATGCCCTTTCTGTTTATTTGTATTTGTTGTTGTCCTGCCTTGAATGTTTCTCCCCTGACCCTCTTAACTTCATGATTTACTCCTCCATTTCATTCATGTCTTCGTTCAGGTCTTCCCTAAACAACTTAGCCCGGAGGGCACTCTCCATCACCAATGCTCTTTTTCCTTCATAGTACTTATTTCTACCTGAATTGTTTTGTATACATATTTTCTCTACTGTTAGCTGAAAATTGTTTTTTAAATTTCACTTTCATAATTTGCATATGCATATTCTTAATTTTTTCTGGATGCTCCATCACGTTACCATCTATAGTATCTACCCTATTGAGTTTGGATACCTGTCTCCTAAGCCCCCCATCCTGCCATTTCAAACTATACAGATTGTTCTCAATGTAGGTTGTGTAGTTATTATCCTAAGTCTTCACCATCTCCTAAGTTGAATCCAACCTTTTCTAGATAACATGTTTTGCTCTTTCACAGTTTACTTGTTCTTTGTGCTGGAACACATCTTCTGGGAACTAGGGCCTCCAGACTCACAGAGCCCAGAGCTGTAGGGACAGAGCCCAGAGTTGTAGGGACAGGAAGCACATATTTCCCAAATGGGTCACTGGGAATGATGGTAAGAAGGATCACTCCTACTTTCCCCCTTATTTTCTAGACCCATTTATTCTACCTATTGGAGGCACAGCACAATGTAATGGTCATTGATTTATGGCAGCTATTCTTGACAAGGATTCTCCATGATAATCAAGCCCTAATGCCCTAATGCATCCGTTATATATTATGAATTAACTTTCCTCCTAAGAGCTATGGATCATCCTTGACAAAATTGAGAAAATAGTCAGTCCAATAATTTTGGGTGTGGCTTAAATCTCTCATGGAATTCTGATTGAGAAAGACTGAGGGTATATCCTCTACCCCAGAGGATGGCATATCTACACAAGGTAGTATCTCCAAGCAGGCACTGTACTTTCAAAAGACCATTTCTTCTTGGTGGTACAGTATGTGATACAACCAGTAGATATTATGGTCAGATGCCCAATGCCACATCTTCTTTGCTATTAAAAAAGTAGTTCTCAAACATTAGTGTACATTAGAGTCATTTGGAAGGCTTTTTAAAACACAGACTTCTGGACCCTACCTCAGTCTCATTTAAGTCCTTGGGTGGGATCCAAGAAATTGCATTTCTAATAAGTTCCCAGGTGATGATGATGTTACTGGTCCAGGAACCACACTTTGAGAACCACTGCTGTAAAATGAGTTTGTAGATCCAATGTATTGTTATGTAAGATCCCAAATCAATGGATCAGATATTCTATAAACTTTTCAATAGCAGTGCAAGCTGAAGCCCTGGGAAAGACAAACCCACACCCAGAATACATGCCACTCTCCTTTCCAGGTGGAGGGGACCCAAGGTATTCAACTTGCCATCAAGCGGCTGGTTGATTCCTTGAGGGATGAGATCATCTCATGGGCTTAGAATTGGTTTCTGTTGATAGCAGATTGGACATTTGGCAGTAGGAGTATCTATATCAGCCTTGGTGAGTGGAAGTTCCTGTTATTGAGTCCACGAATAACTTCCAACCATGCTACCATGGTAGTCCATTCACACACCCATTGTGCCAGCACTGGAATGACTAATGACAGAGGTTTGCTGATGTCAACTGGTTAAGTCATTCTGTCTACTTGATATTTTATGCTTTGTTTGTGGTTGATGCTATCTGGTATGTAGGTAATGTGTAATACCAAGATTTTCACACTTTGTGTTCACTCCCATACACCCATCCAAATCATTTTCTTGAATTTGTTAAGACTTGTTTTGTGGCCTAATATAAGATCTAGTCTAGAAAATGTTCTCTGTGTGCTTGAGAAGAATGTGTATCCTGCTGCTATTTTATGAAATATTCTGTTTATGTCTGTTATGTACATTTGTTCTATAGTGTGGTTCAAACCCACTGCTTCCTTATTTATTCTCAGTCTGGGTGAGCTGTCGATTGTTGAGAGTGAGGTAGTAAAGTCTCCAACTATTATTTCATTGCTGTTTATTTACCCTTTTATTTCTGTTAGTATCTGCTTTATATATTTAGGTGCTCAAGTTGCATGCATAAATATTTACAATTGTTATATCTTATGGATGAACTGACACCTTTATCATAGTATAATGACCTTCTTTTTCTCTCATGACCATTTTTAGCTTAAAATCTATTTTGACTCATATAGGTATAGCTACTTCTGCTTTCCTTTGGTTATCGTTTGCTTTGACTATGTTTTTCATTTCTTCAACTTCAGCCTAAGTGTGTCTTTAAGGCTAAGTGTAGGCAGCATATTGTTGTATCTTGTTGTTTTTTTGCTTTCCTTTTAGTCATTCAGCCATTGTATATCTTTTGATCAAATAATTTAACTGATTTACATTTAAAGTAGTTATTTATAGGTAAGGACTTACTATTGCCATTTTGTTCATTGTATTCTGACTGTTTGGTAGTTCCTTTGTTACTTCCTTCTTTTCTTGCTCTCTTCATTTATGATTTGATGACTTTTTGTGGCAGTATGCTTGATTCCCTTATCATAATCCTTTGTGTATCTACTACAGGTTTTTCCTTTTTGGTTATAGTGAAATTTATATAAAATATCTTATAGTTATAAAATCCTATTTTAAGCTGATAGCAACATAACTTTGATAGCATACTGAAACACTATGCTTTTACTTTTCCTCCCCTCACATTTTAGGTTATTGATGTTACAATTTAAATCATTTCTATACTGTGAGTCTACTAACAGATTACTATAGTTATATTTATTTTTAATGTGTTTCTTTTTTAACTTTTCAATTAAAATTGTAAGTGATTTGCACATCACCATTACAAGATTAGAAAATCTAACTTTGACTATCTATTTACTTTCACTGGTGAGTTTTACACATTCATATGTTTTTACGATGTTGATTAGCATCCTTTCATTTCAGCTTGAAAAATGCCTTTAGCATTTCTTTTAAGGCAGGTCTAGTGGTGATGAACTCTTTCAGCATTTGTGTGTTTGGGAAAGTCTTTATGTTTCCTTCATTTCTGCAGAACGACTTTGCCAGGTATAGTATTCTTGGTTTACACATTTTTTCTTTCAATATTTCGAATATGTCATCCCACTTTCTTCCGGCCTGCAAAATTTCTGCTGAGAAATCCACTGATAGTCTTATGGGGGTCCAACAGCTTCCTATTATACTTAGATAGAAATCCAAATTCCTCACCATTACTCTCAAATATTTGCATGATCAGGCCCTGTCTACCTTTCCAACCTCTTACGATCCTCCAGTTACTCTGGCTTATTTTCTGTTTGAAACTTTCCAGGTAGGGTTCTCCTTCGGGGCCATTGTGAATGTGGTTCCTTCTGCTTGGATCATTCTGTGTCCATTTCTTCACGTTGTGGATCCAGCTCATAATTCAGGACTTCATTCAAATAGTACATCCTCAGAGATGCTACCCTGACCACCTCCCCATCCGGGTTGACTGCCCACCACACTACATCTCCACTGGCAGTCTTTCAATCTTCTTTTTTTTTGATATGGACCATTTTTAAAGTCTTTATTGAATCTGTTACAACACTGCTTCTGTTTTATGTTTTGTTTTTTGGGCCACGAGGCTTGTGGGATCTAAGCTCCCCGACCAGGGATCAAACCGCACCCCCTGCAATGGAAGGTGAAGTCTTAACCACTGCACCGCCAGGGAAGTCTCAGTCTCTCAGTCTTATCACTTTTTTTTTCATAGTACAAATCACCATGTGAAATACTCTTATTAACGGAATTACTATCCTGTTTATGTTTTGTCTCTTTCCCTCCCATTTTTAAGTTAAGCTCCATCATTGAAGGTCTCTTGCCTCTTTCATTCAGTGCTCTATCCTCAGCTCCCCAATAAAGTGGGCACTCGGTTCATATTTGCTGAATAAATAACTCAGTAAGAAACTCTACCCAGTTTTATTAATGTGTATGAAATTAAGCCCAAAGGTGTATTTTTGGCACAGCCATAGGCCTTTTAACAAGCTAACCTCCACTCATCACCTCCTAAGCATATACATTATTCAGTCTGAATAACCCTTTGCAACCTGGAAAAGATCCAGCCTACTTCTTGAACCCAGTCACTACAACCCACTCTGGGATCAAATTCACAAACTCTTTCTGCCTCGCTGCCTCCTGGCCTCTTGCCTTACTCCCCACCTAAGCTGTGCCCTTGCTTTGAAGTTTCCACGGACCCCCTTGACAGAGGACCAGATCCCCGCATCATCATCTCCAGCTCCCCTTGTGAACTCCTCACACTCTATGCACTGATATGGAAGGCTACTCCCCATCACATTTGTGACTCACCATGCCTCTTCCTTCTCGATTTCTTCTTTCCATGTTTCTACCTGCCACCCTCCATGGTAACTGTTTTCCCAGGTTTATCTGTTTTTCTCCTTCCCCCACTATATTGAGTTAAAAGCCTTCTAGTTCTGTCAGTCTAGCCTCTAGGCAGACACATTCTTTCTGTGCCTGTGAAATGTGAACCACCCGTGGCCAAGAATCCAGTATTCCAGTATCTTAAGCCAATGGGCCCCCAATCCAAATCTAGTTCATCAACACTATCTGGACAGGCAATCACGGATCTCTTAGCTCTTTCTCTTTCATCTCAAATCCATACTCTCAGTAGAATTAAGTGATAAAAACAGCACCTGTATCCTAAGTAATTTGTAGTTGTTGTTCAAGAGTTTATATTCTCTAAAGACTCTTCCCTGAGAGCTTCAGATTTTCTCTGTTTTCAGACTCAAATGCTGCCTCTCTGTTTTCTCTTTGCTGCAGCAGCCAGGTTTCCTGTGGGCAGGTCTGGGCTTTGAGCATCTCTTTACAATCAATTTTGATGCAGGCCAACAATTTCTTTGTCCCCATACTTTCGTATACCTCAGAGATCTTTCCATCAGATATACCAGAACTCTTCATGCTTTAAAATGTAGTTCCTTATAGAGTGAAAATCCCAGAGTCAGGAGATCTGCAGGAGAGCTGAGGGAGAATGAGCAGGTGAACACAAAAAAGAAATGATAGAGGAAAATGAGCCCAATTCCTAGGCAAGAATTATGATGCCCATGGATTATCTGAAAACTTTTAAAACATCCAAATGAAAATGGAAGAATCAATGAGGTCAGCTCATATTGTACTTTTTTGCCTTTTATCTCATACCATAAACCTTGCAGAATAATCTGCCTCTGAATCAAAAATTTTGTTGGAACATCTGCCCCATTTAAGTTATAGCTACAATATTAAACAATAATAACTACAGTACTGGGGAGATGGAACATCAAGCTCTTTTCCAAATTGATTAGTCAGTTTATTTATGTAATTATGAATGCAACTAATGTTTCAAGCTATAAAGCTATAGCATAAAGTGTTTGAAGAAATAAGTCGTTCAAATTATTCCCCCACCAAGAGAATAGAATCCAGCAGCACCATGGGGTTTAGAATCAGACCTAGATTTAAATATCAGGTCTATCAGTTATTAGCCTGTAGCACTTAATCTCTCTGAACTTTCCTGTACTCATATATAAGAATGGAAGCGAAGACTCCTTTCTGGGTTGTTCTAAGGGTTTAATGACACAATCTATAGGAAAAAGCACCAGCATGGTGCTTGACACCTGATTACTCAATAAGTGTTTACTCTTCTTCCTACCAGAAGACCAGCCCAAACTCTGAGATTTTAGACCCCATATAAATATTAGACATTCATAGCTCTTCCCCTTTAAAAAGGGGAACAAAAGTAGCTTTGTTCCACCTCCCTAAGAGGTCATTGGTTAGAACAACCCTTCTATGCCTATTCAATAGTGTTTGGAAAGGAGAATCTCAAGTTTTACTGCCAGTGGATGTTTGATGTTGGAACATAGAGAGTGTCATGGTATCAATGTTTCAGCCTAGTGGGAATTTCAGTTCCAACTTGAAACCAGAAAAATCTTAATCCTATCCAAAAAGTGTGTACAAAGAAGAGGAACAACAGAAGTAGATGAATCAAAACTCAGTGAGAACAAAATAATCAGGTACACTGATTTTGTTTATTGGATTAGTGATGAAAATCTGGACATTCATGTCAAATCTCACCCCAGGTCCTTAATTTGCTGTGGACAATTTTGTTTAAATTAATGTAAAGTAAAATGTAAAACTAGGGTCTCATTTCAAATTATGGTCTCAGTCATTCTTGGCAAAATATTTAGTTGTCTCATGAAGTTAATGAAGCAAAACCTCAGGAAGGAGAAACCATGGCCATGGCCAGTGTGCCTTCAGTCTCCCCTCCTGTTCCCACAGCAGACATCACACCATGTCACTCATTCCTACTGACCTTGGATGTGGTCTCAGAATTGCAGCCAAGGTTGCAGAGCCTAGAACAAGTGAAGGCAGGTGAGCAGCTCTGGTTACGGGTCTTCTGTCTGTCTAGGTGTTCTATGTTGGTCATGGGTGGAGTTGTCTTCTCAAGGATGAGGAGAAGCAGGCTCTATCAGAGGATGCCAACCCATATTTGCTCCTGATTGGCCCCAAAGAGCTTGCTTCTCTGTTTCTACTCATTTGGCTTGGACTTTTGACCTTACCTCCTTGGCTGTCACTGCCTTTGCTCCTGCTTTTCTGAAGGCCAGGCCTGCCCCTCTGAGGCACACAGCTCTGCTTCTTCCCCAGCACACACTTAGCTCCAGACCTCACTCCAGATGCTCACTTGGTGCTGCTTTTTCTCACTGAAGAGAGGTCTCAGGACTTCTCCGGCAACCCACTGCTTTCTGCTACTCCTACTGGGCAGAGCCTGCTGTGGCCTCAGTGGGCGGCCACTCTCCGCTGTCCTCACCTGGTCTGATTAACCCAGTTCTGGGAAGCTGCTCTGTGGGACCCAGCCCGGCCCACCCTGGCCTTGTCCGGCCTTGGCATGGGGGGGAGGGTGGTCTTCAGAACCCACATCTTTCCTCAAGGGACAGCCTGTACCTCAGTCAGCCCATGCCAAAGAGGCGGCCTCTTCTTCCTTTTCGGGATTTGTGGTTCACTCATTACTCCTCAAGCCTACCACAGTTGCCTTGGCAGCAACACACCCTGGGGCCCGCTGGGAAAATTCCACACTCCGATTTGGCACCTGTCACTGGTAGCAGACAGGCCTGAACTGCTGGGGAGGGACAGAGCCATGATGAATTAGATATTGAACCGATTGGGGCAGCGGCGGAGTCCCTTTCTATGACAGTGGACGGCAAAGCAGTGTTAGGGAAATGGCTTCTTTTCTTTCTTCTGTTAGCAATCAATCCTTGTGCCCCAGGACGGCCTCAGCTTGGCAGGTTGACACCCAGATGATTTCTGATGGCCTACGTGCCGACCACAAGGCAAGCTCGAGTGCTGCCAACTCAGCCCCACAGAGAATCCCTTCTCTGGGGATGAGAGGTGCCGTTCCAAACCCCAGCAAGCTGGAATGCATCCACTCCTATCCCTTGCATGCAGCTACAGTGAACAGTGGTCAGCCGAAGCAGAAGAGCAGAGGCATGGCCTGTCTGTGCGGGAAATGTTAGTCTATGCTCTGAAATCTGAGACGTGAAGGGAAATTTGGCCACGGAAGAGCTGTGGTTCCAAAACTGATAAAAATGTTCCAAAATCCTGCTCTGTCATATGCTTGATTACACCACTACTCAGGATGACAAATGAGCTTCCATCTTAATTATAGCTTGGGAAAGGATGTATAGACAGTTCTTTGACTTCTGTTTTATTTTGTCCATTCCAAATAGCTACTTCCAAAAGCAGGAGTGTAGAAGAAGAGACATAAATAACACTCCATGGACTGTCTCATTTGCTCTGGAAAATCCCCTAAAAGGTTAATGTTGCATCTCATGCTTCTGGGCATGTGTGGGTCACATGCTGGGAGCTGGGAAGCAGCTCCTGACTCCTGCTGTGGTGATCCGCCAACCAGGCGGATAGGGAAGGACACCAGGCAGCACAGACACAAGCTCTGGTAAACCAGTGTTGACTTCAGGATTACATCCATGGCTAGAAATCACATGAGGAGAGAACTCTCAGTTTCCTTCCCTGGGAGAAGGATGGAGCAAGAGAGGAAAGGGCACAGTGATTTAACACTTTCAAGGTGTCGAGAAGGGAGAAAACCCCTCAGACAATGTGGAGGCAGAAGCCACTCTCTCCAGAAGCTTCCAGAAGATGCTGGAAGCATCTGGATTCCCGAGGACAAAGGACACCTTAATTCCTGGTTGGCACATGAAGAATCTCCAGTGCCAAGTATCCTGACCAAGGCATTCTGTGGCAAGGAGAAAGGAGAGGAGGAAAGAGATCAAATCCTACTGGAGACTGTCTCATGGGGAAAAGCCAAATAGCTGAGTTCCCTGTAGTCTAAGAGTCCTCACACTTAAGGCAGGGAGCCCAAGCCTCACACAACTTCACAGGCAATAGGATGCCAAGGGACCTGGCCAGAGTTGCTTTTCTGTGGGGGAGAAAGTGGCTCCATCCTGCTAGAAGGTTTGGGATTCCTTTGGTGAGGATGTCAGTGGAGAGGGTATAGAAGTCACCCCCAAAAGAGTTAGAGATGGAGGGTGCCTGTGAAAGTGAGGCGGGAAATGCAGCTGGAGCAGGTTAAAGACAAATATGGCTGTAAATGCAGCTGCCTTAGGCAGGCTAATGGAGAAATGGACCAAGGCCTCTGAGGGCAAGAAAAGCAAGAAGATGCTGTGAGCTTGGCACCATGATGGCCTGGGCGTGAGAACTCACCTCCCCCCATCCCACCTTCCCCTGCCACCTCCCAGCCTCATGCAGTTCTCATGTGCCAGCAGAGGCTCTTGGATCCATATGAAATCTGCTCCCACTGGTGTTGGAGGCGGGCCACGTGCCCGGATGCCCTATGAATCACCTGCAGCAGGAGGAGATCATCACTCTCCCATCTGCTGCCCCTGCTCTCAACCTCCAAGTAGAGCTGGCAGCTGGGAAGAGGTCCGGGATCTCAGCCTTCTCCCTCTCTCCTGCCCCGTTCACCAGAAGTGGTGGGCCTCGACCGCTAACCTTACTGCTCCCTGGCTGTCCGGGGTGGGACCGTTGTAGCTGCTGGAGACCCCCAGCAGATGCAATTGCTTGTGAATGATGTTCGAATGGGTCCCTGGAAATAAGGAAGTAAACAATCTGTCTGGGGACTCCAGGACCAGCCCCTCATAGATCAGGAGAGCCTCGTCTGCGCTCCTGGGGCAGATGGCCGGGGATGTAGCACAGGCATGGCCATCTGAAGGAGCCTGGTTTTGTCTCTTTGTTTGTTTGTTTGTTTTTAGCCATTTGGGATGGGCAGACTGTAGCAAATTCTTGTTGTGCTTTTGATTCTCTTAATATTCTTCAACGTGACCACATTTATTTAGGGAATCAGGGACCTCCCGGGGGTCTTCTGGCCGGGTCTCTTGCTGCCAGGGAGGTCTGTGCCACGAAATCAAGACAGACGAGGAATGATTTTTAGCAGCAAAGATTTGTCCTCCTCCCACCTCCAGCATCTGCCAGATGCCCCGAAAATTTCATAGATCAGAGTCTCTCTGTTAGCAATAATATGTACGAAATAAAATTTATAGTGGAAGCTTGGATTGATCTCTTTAAAAAAAAGTTATCGATTGCTTAGTATATACCAGGCACCAATGAGACTAAGGCTTAGAGAGATTTATGAACTTCCATGTAGACATAGGTGGTACGAAGGAAGATCAGGGCTGGAAGCCACATCTTCTCAACTCCCAGTCCAGTGTTCTTACCATAACGCCATAAAGAAGGGAAGGAAATAAGACGTCTGATCTTTAAAATATTAACTATGGAATTTCTTTTAAACAATACAGTTTGCAAAAAATATTTGCAAAAAATATTTTTGCCAGTTAAATTCATAAGAGATCTAAATCGTGTATAATCAGTGCTTCTAAAACTTAAGAAAGCAACATTTTCACAAACAAGGTGACCCTGGTCCGGATAATTTGGTCTTCTGATACTGTGCTTAGCAAAACCCTTTCTCCTGGCCACTCCCGTCTTAATGAGAATGAAGTCAAATGAGTGGGATCCTGAGGAAGGAAGGTCATGGCCTCTCCTATGGTGAGGTAAGCTGGCTATACGGCCATGTGATCCACTGACACACTTTCTTTAAGAATCAGAAAGCAGGAATTCCCTGGCGGTCCAGTGGTTAGGACTCTGTGCTTTCACTGCTGGGGGCGCAGTCGGGGAACTAAGATCCCACAAGTTGCGTTGGCTCAGCAAAAAAAAAAAAAAAAAAACGGATCAGAAAACACTTATAATTTCTCCAGCTGAAGCTTTTGAGAGATGGGATCAAAGGCTCTTTCCCAGTTGGTCCTTCTCAGCGCATCTCCTACCTCAGAGTTGGCAAACTTGGTAAAGGTAGGCTGGTACTCTCCCATCCCTCACCCATGACAGTCATAGCTAATCTGGCATGGCTGTCTTTCCCACTGACCTTTGGGGTGACTCAGAATCCTTCTCAACACAGCACTCAAGACAGCAGCTGTCAACAGAGAGAAGTGACATGTGAACTGACACCTGATTGCCAGCAAGGTTTTACTGGCTCCTTTTCACTCAGAGGGGTGCCAGATGTTCCCACTTTTCTCTGCAGTTTGCTCTTTGCTTCCATTCAACTGAGGTAGGGTTACAAATTTACTTAGGGTACACTGAGATGTGTAGATAAAAAGTAGTTTCATATTGTGCTGTAGTCGCTGTTACTGGACAATGGGGAAGGGACAGAGAAGGATTCTGTAATTTAGACCAGTGCATCTCAAACTTTTATGTGCATCCAAATGAATTATCTAGGGATCTACTTAAAATTCAGATTCTGATTCATGAGGTCTGAAAGGCGTCCTGAGTTCTATATTTCTAATGAGCTCCCAGCTGAAGCTGTTGATTTGGGGCCCACACTTTGGGTAGTAAGGCTTTTAGACACTGCAATAAACTTAGTCTGATATTAAATTTCAATAGTCTCCTTATGTAGCTCTTTGGTCTCTCTTACATTAAATACTTAGTCCATCAGAGGTCCATTAGATCTCATGGTGGAATGGGAAAATGGTACCTATGAATCCACATGGAATCCTCTGGATCATCCCTAGCCTCTGTTATGCAGTGGCTGCTCTGGGCTGCTCTACAGACTGGTGACCACTAAGGTTTAACTAGTCTCTTCTCTGGGCCTGATTGTGTTCAGACTCTCAGAAGCAAATCTGAAAAACTGATCTTGTGAAGATACTGTGAATGGTATAGACTTCCTGTGCTGACACAGAGAATCTGTGACCATTGAGTGAATTGTAAACAAGATGGCAGGCTAAAGTTTGGGATGGGGGGTTTTCAATGCTCTCAAATCACAGGTAGCTACCTAGGGATAAGACCACATTAAAGGCTCAATGTCTCCAAGCCTTAGTTTCTTCTTCTGTAAATCATACCCATACCATAGGGTTTTTGCCATACACAAACTGTACTTTTTAGTGTTTTCCCACAGCTGCAAGGAAGCATAGTGAATCTGCTTTTGGTTTCACCTCAATCCAAGCGAAACTTGAACTCTGCTGAAGAGGATGTAAGTTAACATCAAGTATGCCTGAGGATCCTAAACCCCAAATCTTGAGAATTCCAGAGCAAGGGTGAAACTTAACGGCAGGGGATTTTCTACTAACCAAGATTTAGCCATCCATGCATCCATCTCTCTGGCCAGAAACATTCGTTAAGCATTTAAATGTGACACAGGCAGAGCCATGCACTAGAGGTGAGTTCATCGTTTGCAGTAACTGAACATATCACATTCAAGGCCACAATTCAAAGAAGCAAATTTCAAGTTGCCTTAATTTAAAAAAGGAATATAGCATAATTTCATTCCTACACAAAACTTGCTTCTAAATGGTCTTAAGTCTTTTTGAACGCCACTCTAAGTAACACTCTGAAGAGTCCCTGACATTTTCTCTGGATGCTGCAGACCAGAAGCTTTTAGAATGCTCTGCAGATTGCTGATGAGAGCTCCCATTTACTTGCAAATTCTCTTGACTATCAAAAGTGAAATGCGGAGAGGAGCCAAAGTCTTATAAATAGAAAGAGGTCATTATTGCACTGAAGGAACCAAGTTGCTCAGACCTTTCTACCAAACTAATGAATTCTCCCTGCTCCTTTTTGGGTTGTTTCACATTTTGGAAAGAAGGAGCAGACAGATTGGATGACTTGCCCAAGGCCAGAGAATGTGCCACCAGCGGCCTTTGGAATGAGACGTATCATTCTTGGCTCTCCGGACCTTTCCCTGACAGCCTTACCTCTTTTTGGCTCCAGGGATACTGGGGTTGCTGTGAAGAGTAAAAGAAATGAGTTAGAAAGAGTCCTGCAGCTGTATTATTTTTATAGTCCTATTGTATGTGACATCTGCCCCTTGTGAATTTGCTCAGTAGCTGAGGAATGCTAAGGATTTCATTATTCAGACAGCAAATAAGGCCTGGTCACCAGTCCTGGAACTGACGGGAGGGCTGCCAGGCCTTGAGTCTTTGAAAAGGGAATGCCGGTGGGCCTTCCCTGCAAGCCTATCTTGGCTTGAGCCAACTGGGTCAAAGGCAGGCAGCTTAGCCCTCTACTACAGAGCAGGGAATTAACTCGTGATGTCAGTAGTCCCAATATTGGAGGTGTGAGCGGGTGACACACTGTGAATGAGCAAGTGTATCTCATCCTCAGCACCCCTGCCTCTCCCAAAATGTTGACCCAGTTCACAAAATGAAAATGAGTCGTCTTGCCCAGCACCTTCATAACCCACTAAAACGGGAAGACAGTCCTAAGGCTCACATCCCTTAGCTGGCTCTCGCTAACTCCCAGCCCTTGGCATCCAAGGGCGCTGGATGGATTCTGTTCTTCAGTCAGTCAACACCTGGCTGGATCTGGGACTGGAAGGGACATTCCAGCCCAAGCCATGCTGCTCTTCACGTCCCTGCACATCATTCAGGGGTTGGGACTCCCATAGTGATCCCAGCCTGAGGGATGGCCTCTCCCTGGCAGAGTAAGTTATGTAGGCTCCCTTCCCAGGGCTGTACATCAGCTGCCTGGAGAAATGGCCTTGATGACCTCATGAATGTGACATGCACAGAACCACCCTTAGATCTGGCAGCTGGACCCCTGCCTCTATCCTGTGCTGTAGAGGTCCCCGCTCTGACCCTTACCCAGATGAGTGAGCATCCACAGGCCCCACCCAGCACACATACTGTCCCTTCTGACCACTCTCCAGGGCGCTGGAATTCCTTCCAACAGCTCAAGGCCCATTTTCAGGACCAGCCTTGGGCCTTTCCCCCAGGTTCACCCCTGACTAGTGGACAATAAGTGCTGTGTATGGAGAGAGTGGTGGAGATTGGGGGTTGTACACAAGGGGCTGGGGGTCTCCACACATATGTACATGAGGCCCCTCCTCAAGTGGCTTTAGAGCCTCTGTGTGCATTCCTGCCCAGGGGCCCATGCAGGCCAGGGCATAAGAAATCCCCAAATATTCTTTTCTGGAATAATTTTCTACTCCCCATCTACTAGGTCAGTTCATCAGTTCCCATGGGTTATACCAGCTTCATGCTAATGACATCTTAATTTATATTTTTTCTTTGCTGAACTCTAGAATATCTACTTGGTATTCCCAGTTAGATATATCTGATGTCTCAAACTTAACATGGTTAAAACAGATTTCTTGGGGTTTTTTCCCGCCAAGTATTGTGCTCCCATCGTGCTTTTTCATCTTAGTAAACGGTGTCACTATCCACCCAGTTGCTCAAGCTAAAGACCTAGGAGCATCCTTACTGGATCTCTCCCCTTCCCCCTCACCCATGTCAAATCCACTGGCAAATTCTATTGGTTCTACCTCAAATCTCTTTCTTCTCTCCCTTTTCACTGCCATCCCTTTGGCCCAAGCCACCAACATCTCTTGCCTGGACAACTGAACTAACTTCCTAACTGGTTTTTCTGCTCCTATTCTTGTCCTCCTACGGTCCATTCTCCCGAGTGACAAAAATGCTCTTCTTTCCATGTAAGTTAGATCATGCCTTCTCACCTGGCCCCTGTGCAAAAGGGGGAAATGTCTTCTCACGCCTAATGGATGTAACCCTTGCCTATGTCTCCATCCTTGTCTCATGCGTCCCTCCTTCTCTTTCACTGCCTACTCAGGCCCTTCAGTTCCTCCAGCGCCCTCTGCTTTCCCACACCTTATACAGCCAGCAACATCTCCTCATGAGGGTCTCAGCTTAAATGTCACCTCCTCTGAGAGCCCTCCCGGACAGATCCAGCTAAAAATGGTCCCGATCCCTTGCCTCCTGCATTGATTCTCCTTCCCAACCCCTTATTTGTTCCCTGCATAACACTTATATTTGAAAGTATTATTTTATGTGATTGTTTTCTAGTCCTTCTATCCTACTAGTCTCTAAGCTCTTTAAAGGCAGGGCCATGTCTGTCTTGTTCACAGTTCAGTCCCCTGTGACCAAGACAGTTCAAGGCAAATAGTCAGTGCTGGGGAAACATTTGTTGTACGTATAATGAAGGTGGGGACAGGACTGATGGGTGTGGAAAACATATAAGTAAGAATAGCATCTTTTGCATCCCTCAGGGACCCAGGCCTAGTTATTTTCCCACAGTCCAAGGGTCAACCGCCGATGTCGGAAGATCCCTTTTCTCCTGATCGCTCATGTTGGTTTCTAGATCCTCTGTATGTGTTCTCAGAGGGCCCCTTCTAATCTATAGAAAGAATGTAAGACCTTGGCTAAAGCTGAAGCTGAGAAATTCCGCTGGGCCTCAGAGATCCAGAGAAAGCCATCCCCACCCTGAGAGTGACAGGTTATAGCTCTGCTCACGGGGCAGCCCGGTCCTGAGAGCCTGGTGGGGTTGCTTGGGCGCAGAGATTACAGAAAACCTCTCTGTTCGGGGTGGGTTTCCTTCGCTTTGTTTCTTTGTGTGCTCCACGGCTTGTTCCTAACTCACAGCCAATCACCACACTGCCAGATGGTGCGAAAGATTTACCGGAATTTCGTTTTCAAATAAACCACAAGCTTGGATGAGTTAATGTTGTTCCACATAAAAAAGCCACAAAACTGGACAAATTAGCGTTGTTTCAAGAAAAGAAACTTGTCCAAGCCGTCAGCTCTGCCCTTCTCAAAGGGCTCTGATAGCTGCACAAAGACACTGGGGGTGGGTCACTCTCGTGTGAGGCCACCACACCAAAGGGTGGGTGGGGAGGGAGCACCCCTCCCGCTCCCGCTGACTCCGCAGAATGACTTGGCAGAGCCGCGGGGAATTTCATTCTCCCGTGGAACTGGATCGTGTCTGTCAAGTTCATCTCAGTTACACCAAGAGCCCAAGGATGGCAACGGCCTCTTCCAGCCTGTCAGCAGAGGCTGCAGTCCCCCCTCAAACACAGACCGGCTGCGAGCTTTCCTGGACGGCGAGTCACCTGACAGCTGACCAGCAGGGATGTGAGGACAAATGATTTATACGCCACATTTATATGCTGCCGGGGGTGTTTCACGTAGCATCCCCTCCCCAGCAGTAATGGCAATATAGCCTGGTAGACAATGCTTCCAAGTTCAAAACCTAGATCCTAACCCCAGCTGCACCACTTACAGCTGTGGGGTCATGGGCAGATTGCAGTTCTCTAAGGAACAATGTTTTCTCGTCCTTTAGATAGAGGTAATAATCCTAAAACGACAGGGTCATCTTAAGAACAAAACTGAGATAAAAATCCTTTGCACCCTAAATGTGGGAGCTGTATGGGCTGATGATGATGATGGTGTCAGTTTTGCGGCCACCCCCCCAACCCATCCTTAGAGCACTCAGAGCCAGTCTCAGAGGAGGTGTGTCATCTGCTTCCTGTGGTCAAAATACCATGAAGTAAATCAAGCCAAGAAAGCAATCAATATAGCTCAACCGAAAGAGCCCTTCTTAAAGAATCTAAAACATTGCCTTTTCTTTTCTTGACCACACATCAGATTAGGTCCCTTCTGACCTTTGTGTTAAATTAGAATTCTACCGCTTGCCTCCTTTTGGAAATTTTATATCATAAGTATATGTAGAAATACTCTGAAGGGATGTCTGTGATCTGTGTCTTGGAACTTCACTTTGTTACATGGGATAAAGAAATCTGGAACTTATTTGAGCAGAGATTCAGGTTCACGAACTTAATAATAATAACCAAAGTATCTACCATGGATTGAGTACTTTCCAAGCTAAAAAACTTTATATCCTTTATTCTAGTGAATCTCCACTATAAATCTGCAATATTTCCCCCATTTTACAGATGAAAATACTAGAGAAAAATTGTACTAGTTGTAAAAAGCCCAGATCTGCTTCACCGTAAGGTCTGCTCATGCTGTTCTACTTGTTTTTTGGGGTAGAAGTCACTAGAGAGTAACAAAATAACAAAGATAATAATGGTAACGATAATATCACTGTCATTATCATTATTGAATGTTTAAAAACCATTTAAAATGTAGAAGTTTTGCCTCAGAACTCACAACCACCCTATAAGGTGGAGACCCTCATTGTCCCCATTTTACAGATGAGGGAACCCAACAGAGAAGCTAATGGCACATCAAAGCCACTTAGCTGGTGGTAGGTAGCAGAGCTGGGATTGAAGCCCAGGCAGTTTGACCTTGACCTCTGTGCCATGTGATTTCCCAAGGGCAGAGCTTGAAGCCTCCTGAAGCTTTGTGCAGTGGAGAAAACGTTCCCAACATCATTCATCAAGCCAGACACCCTGAAGCTCTTGCCGCATCCCCACAGCATAAGGTAGACCCACCGACTCTGTAAGGGATCCCTGTGTAAGCACGCAGATTTGGGTTGTGACTTGCTAAAGAGGCACAGTAAAGGCTGTGACTTCTTCCTGCGCCTGGGAAAAAGCATCTCAGGGGGCGGGGAAAGGGGTCACGAGAAATCATTTCCTGATGCGAAAACTCTACAAAGTTTGACTGGATTTCTTAGAAACATGAAGAGGGACAAATAATTTTTGGTCCATTTTCTTACAGGGCTTAATTTCGTTTCCTCAGGTTCTTGTTTGTTTTACCTCAGAATGTGATCATCAATAGCATATCTTAATTTCTTTCTTCTTTCTGGCTGAAAGCAAAGCTTTTAACTTCTCAGTTGATAGAAATATGCCCCTCCTCCCACCTCTCAGATTTGGTTCATTTCTTGGGGTTCAGATGAGGTTTGGAGAAAGCTCTGTTCGTTTTGAAGCCTCATGTCTGGGGCCTGGAAGAAGGCTACAACTGCCCAAGATAGGAAATCCCCTGTCAAGTCAGCCACAGGTCTAAATAAACAGTGAATCTCCTCACAGAGTGCCCAGCCGAGCTTCAAATGCCCCCAAGTCCCTTCAGCAGCTCCACATGCAGGTCTGGTGGGAGCCTGCATTTCAGGGCCCTCTGGGGCGCTTTCCCTTCCCAAGGCTGACGTCCCCAGCCACTGACTCACCGCTCGTCCTTCTTTACTAGAAGTTCTGGAGGAAGCAATGCAGGGGAGAAATTCACTGTTTCTACTCCCTAAATCTGACCATGACTCATTATTCAGCAAACAAACACCAAATGGTTCCACATCCTCCTCCTGAGAAGGAGGGGCCGGGCGGTTACATAAGCAGCCGTCCGTGTACGGCTGCTCTTGGGTAATTGAAAGTGAAGTCCTTCTGACTGGAAGCCTGGTTGGCAGGGACGTGACTCTTTCCTCACCCCATGACACCAGTCTTGACGAGGGGAGAAACCTCTCCGGGAGAGGGCCCCCAAAGCCAAGGTGTACCGCGGGGGGTTGTTTTTTGCACAGTAGGCCTGATGGTTGGCATAGCCGGTATTTTCTGCCTTATCAAAACAGGGCCCTGCCACAGTGTCTCTGATCTTATCTCTTGACAAGCTGGAGCTCAGCTTTGTGGGGCAGACTCTACCCGGCACACTGAACAGAGGAGGAAGCATGGCGAGGGGCTTCTGTGCCCAGGGACCAACCAAGAAGGGCCACCCGGGAAGGATCATCTGAGGGAGAGGATTCGCAAGGACTGCTTTTGTGTAATAAGCTCAGCGCTGTGATCATAGAAAATAGAGTTGAATTGCAAAGCTCAGAGTACAGGAGACAGTTGCTTTTCTGGTTCAGGGAGAAGAGAAGTGACTTTAAATTGCTCTTCGAAAGATACAGAGGGGTTAGACGGATCTTCGCTAGGCTCAGTAATCCTGTGCTCCTTTCCAGCCTGCATTACCAAGGAATGACTTTTGAGGAGCGGTGGGAAGCAAAACAAAATCTGAACATCCGTTTCTGGAACCTGCTACACGCAGAGAAGGTCTGCTTATAGACACCACAGGAAGTTCCAGCTGATGAAGGGAAAGCTATCTTTTTGAATGCCATCCCTGAGGGGCTTGTGGGTGTATATACCTGGCTTCTTGGACAAGACCACGGTTCTCCTTAACTGGGCGTGGTTGTCTGCTTGAGCGGAGCTGGGCAGGGCCTGCAGGGGAGGGGCGGTGGCTGAGTGAACACAGTGGCCTCCAGCTTGGCAAGGCTGCCATCCTCAAGAGGAATGTTCCAGGAAATGTCCGCGACACACAGAGAAATGAGATCCTGGAGAAGACTGGCCTAAAGAGCTCAGGAAGGCCAGTAAAACTGAAGCATTTGGTAAGAGATAGAGATGGAATGGCATTGTTGGGTTATCTAAATGTGGTGTGTCGCCATGAGTGGGGGGCTGCCTTGAGGTTCCCAGCCATAGACATGGTATCATAGTATGGTATACTATGATATGATATATGGTATAGACATGGCATCATAGTATGGTATACTATGAATTGATACGATATAAGGTATAGACATGGCACCATAGCATGGCGCACTGTGATACGACCTATGGCGTAGACATGGCACCATAGCATGGCGCACTGTGATACGACCTATGGCGTAGACATGGCACCATAGGCTGAGTTATGTGTCCCCACCCCACCACCAAATTGATATGTTGAAATCCTAACCCACCCGCACCCCCGCCCCAGTATCGCAGGACGTGACTATATTTGAGATAGGGCCTTTAAAGAGATAATTAAGTTAAATTGAGGTCATAGGTGGGCCCCACTCCAATATGACCAGCTTTCTTATAAGAAGAGCCGATTAGGGCATAGACACAGGCAGAAGGAAGCCCATGTGAAAATACAACCTGTCCCTTTTATGGGTGGTTCTCGGAAGATAAGCTAAGGCAGATAGAGAGAGAGGGCTTCCTGCCCCCATTACAGTCCTGAGTATAAATGGAGCTGTGGAGACTGGGTTCCTGAGCGTTTTGAGAAAAATTACGAAGGCTCATACACTCTGGTACAGGGAAGTCTAAGAGTCTCCAAACGCCCTAGTGAGGAAATGCAGTTCTGTGGGCCTTCTTCTCCAGGGCGTTCTAACCAGCACTGTCTCAACAGTGTGCTCAATCCAGGGGCATTCTCCTCGAGCCCCGCTTTACAACCCCTGTACCTGGAGCCCGGCCAGGCCCTCCAGCAGCCCCATCTCAGTTAAGGACCTGCCAAAGGAATGGTTTATCCATGTGCCTCGTGTATATCAAGGGAAAGTAATCCTAGGTTCTGGCTGAGAGGGTCTTAATGGACCCTTCAGGAAGGAAGCCTGCCTGATAACACAGGGTTAGACAGCTGGCTGTTTGCTTTGCTAGAGCTTAGTTTTGTGTTCTCTCTTCTGAGAGGCAGGGGTTGGACACCAGCATGAACAGGATAAAACGCCCGAAGGATTAACAACTGGGTCCCTCCCCCGCTCTCCCACCACCTCCTTCTCAATTATTCCAATTTTAGTCTTTTCTCACCTTCCCTAAATCTGATATTTTAACTAAACATTCTGGTTTTGCGTTCTTCCTTCCTTCCTTTATTCCTTTTTAAAAGCCTATTTTAATGAAATGCTCTCTGGCTCCCAGCAAAGCTCACCTCCACTGTGAGTGCCCCTGGAGTGGGCAGGAAAGGATGAGTCCTAGCTGCCTTTCAAAGCTGCCCCCGTCCCTTCCCCCTTCCACACCGCCCACGCCTGCATGAGGATGAGAGACAATAGGGCACCAGTGTCTCAGGACGGTTCCCCAGAGCCACTTCCCCTAATACTGCTCTTCCCTCGGGGCTGGCAGCTGTGGGTGGGGCCTGAGAGAAGCTTCTAGCCTCATCATTTTCTTTGAGACAAAATTTAGAGAAGCGTTAAGAAGCAAACGGAGCATAAACCAATGTCTTAGCAAGTGCTGCCATTCAGAGATGAAGTGTATTTAGGAGGAAAAATGCAACTCTGGACCCATAGGTAAGAGCTAAATCCTGACATAAATACCTCATAAACTTGGAACTTCCAACCCAGCCCTGAGAATGCCGTGCTCTCCCACGCACTGACGGCAGACCTGGTCCTCGTCCAGGGAGTTCAGTTGCAAAGCTGGAAACTCCCTGACTTAAAACAATGTCTGGGTGTTTTCTGCTTCCTAGGAGCTTGGAAGGAGAGTAAAAAGTTTAATAAATGTGTTGCTTAATTTGACTTCTCCTACCTTGCATACCTATTGTTTCATCCGGGTTCGTTAGATGCGCCAGCCATAAAAGGTGAGCTGTAGAAAACTCCGTGAGGCAAATGAAGAGATTACTTCATGGCTCCTGCCCAGCGTGTAGCAGTGTGCTCGGGTATCGTATAAGACAAGCACCTCCACCCGCAAATAATAGGACGTAGTCCTTGCATTCTTTGAGTTGATAAACCAAGGAGTCCAGAGAGATGGCTGATCAACCCTTCAGATGCCCATTTCTTCAAAAAATTTATTTTTCTTTTCCATTATGGTTTATTACAGAATATTGAATATAATTCCCTGTGCTAGGAACTTGTTGTTTATCCATTCTCTATATAATTGTTTGCATCTGCTGGTCCCAAACTCCCAATCCATCCCTCCCCTGTACCCCCTCCCCCTTGGCAACCACCAGTCTGTTCTCTATGTCTGTGAGTATGTTTCTGTTTCATAGATAAGTTCATTTGTGTCATATTTTAGATTCCACATGTAAGTGATATCATATGGTATTTGTCTTTCTTTTTCTGACTTACTTCGCTTAGTATGATAATCTCTAGGTCCATTCATACAGCTGCGAATGGCATTCTTTCGTTCTTTTTATGGCTGAGTAATATTCCATTGTGTGTGTGTGTGTATATATACACCTACACACACATACATATATATATATATATATATATATATATATATATATATATATATACACACATAGTACATCTTCTTTTATCCATTCATCTGTCGATGGACATTTAGGTTGTTTCCATGTTTTTGCTATTGTGAATAGTACTACTATGAACATAGGCATGCACGCAGATACGTATTTCTAATACCCATTTTCTTTTTCTGCTTCACCTGCTTCTTCCTCTTCTTATTTCCCCTATCCTTTAACCTCCCCCTCCCCTTCATGCATTCCTTGCCCTTTCCTCCTCCAGGTCCTGCTTTACTGGGCTAGAAGTGAAGAGCACAACAGCTCTCTCATTGCTCTCAGCGTCAAGGGTAAAAGGAAGTGACCTGGAGTTAGTTGTCTTACCTTCTCAACCCAACTTCTCTTGGCTGAAGTTAGCTTTTAGGAGGAGTAAAATAAGAAGGGAAGAGAAATAGATGTGGGAACACCTCGTCAAAAATTATTTGCTGTCAGGGAAGCATATAGGTGAATACATAAATGGTAAATCACAGAATTACAGAGAAGGAAGAGGACTTTGAGCCTTGAAAACTTACTCCCTCACTTTACAGATAAGGAAAATGAGACCCAGAAGGTTGGTGATCTTCACAAAAAGGGAGCATCATCATAAAAGGGTCTAAGACTCAGGCCTTCTTGTTTCTAAATCAATGCTCCTTCCCTGGGTAGACTTCCTCCTAGATGCCAGATAAATATATGTGATTGGGGAGGCCATCCGTGGGCCTAATCCTACCCCACCTTCACCTTTGCCTGCAAGTTCTCTCATCCCATCACATTAAATGAAACTGCCTGGGGATGTCATGTTAAGCTCTTATCTATCCACTATGTCTCCATGTAAATGAGTAATGTGAGAATGGTGGTTTGGAGAGAACACTGAGTTAGGACCACAAGTCCCGACCTGTCTCCTATGATCTGGGCAGAACAATCTGGATCAGTGCTATCCAACAGAGTTATAACATGAGCCACAAGGGAGAGCCACTTGTGTAATTTTGAATTTTCTAGTAGTCACATTAAAAAAAGTAAAATGAAACAGGTGAGATTCATTTTATTTTATTTTTTAAAAAATATTTATTTTGGTTGCACCTGGGTCTTAGTTGCGGGATCTTTTAGTTGTGGCATTCGAACTCCTTAGTTGCGGCATGTGGACTCTTAGTTGCGGCATGCATGTGGGATCTAGTTCCCCGACCAGGGATGGAATCTGCGCCCCCTGCATTGGAAGCGTGGAGTCTTACCCACTGGACCACCAGGGAAGTCTTGAGATTCATTTTAATATATTTTATTGGACCTAATCTATCTTAAATATCATACTAACGGACCATCAATTTAAAAAATGTATCAGTGAGATATTTTACATTCTTTTGTTTTGGTACCAAGTCCTTGGCATTTTGTGTGTGTGTTGCACTTACAGCATCTTCAGTTTGGACCAGCCATTTCAAAAGCTCTGTGGCCACACGTTCCTAGTGGCTACCACATTGGACAGGGCAGATCTAGATCTCTTTTCTCATCTGTAAAATAAGAAGCTAAGACCATCAGGGATTTTCAAACTTCTCTGCTTAGAGTCCTAGGAATTCTTTAGAGGAGCCTCAAGGAGTGTGTGTGTGTGTGTGTGTGTGTGTGCATGTGTGTGTGATGGATTTGGGAGGGGTGGAGACAGCTAGCTTTGGATCATCTACTTCCATTTCATGCCAGATACTTCCAGCATTAACTGTTTTAAATATTTGCCTTTGGTGTGAGATTTTGTTGTGAGAAGATGTTCCACAGCTAAATAAAGATGCTAAAAACCCTTGAATAGCATAACCTGTTAATTTCACCGAGTACCCCAGCCTAGCTTCTGGAAGAATGGAAAAGGAGCAAATAGTTACCTGCCAGGAAAGAAAAGGGCCGGGTGACAAGTGTGGGAGTAGCCCAACACTCCAGCTGGTTGTAAAAGTTATGGCTGTGGCCGGTAAACTAGTGTGTCAGGCACAGACTGTCTCCCACCTGGTCAGGTTAATGGATAACAGTTTGAGTTATCAACTTGGGTTTTGTCTGCTAGGGCTGTCCTGGGGCCCTAGCCTTTTCCATAGGCCAGACTGTCTGCAATCTGGGCTGACTGATACACAGAGGTCACAGAAGGACAGGCTTTTTGTGGAACACGGTACCTTGGTTCTCTTGCTCCGTAAGCACCCCAGCTTGAGGACACCCTGCCCAGGGAGGCTCTACATGTGGCTCCAAAGACTTTATCCTGTTCTCTTCATTTTAAACTGGAATATACAAGAGAATACGCACAGCAGCAAAACAGCTGCAAGATTCAAACAGCTATACCAGCAAAGGATGCAGTGTTGGAGGATATCAGTAAATCCAGGTTCACGGCCAGCCGTCAGCCCACCCACTCACTTCCCAGGGCCACGCCAGGATGAGATGGAGCTCGTGGCCACAGTCCTTTGAAACTCAACTGCTCAGGGAATTCACACATTTTTGTTAGATTATTATTCTTCATTTAATGGGTTATTAAGTAGCCCCACTGAGTTCAGTTAGACACATGGTCTCCACCCTTCTGGAATTTCTTAAATATTATGGTAAAATGAAGATGTCCTGCTCTTCAGTTGGCTAAAAATTCCCAGAATCTTAAGCAAGCTAGAGATGAAAAAATATATAGCAGTCCGTGACATGTTTATATTACCAAGGAGACAATTAAAAACATAGCCTGAAAAGGCTATTTCCTCAAAAAATTAAAAATAGAGCTACCATATGATCTAGCAATTCCACTTCTGAGTATTCATCCAAAGGAAATGAAAAGTCTAACCCAAAAAAATATCTGCACCCCCATGTTCACTGCAGCTTTATTTACAATAGCCAAGATATGGAAACACACACACACAATGGAACATTATTCAGCCATAAAAAAGGAGGAAATCTTGCCATTTGCAATGTCATGGATGGACCTTGAGGGTATTATGCTAAATGAAATGTCAGGCAAAGAAAGACAAATACTGTATGATCTCACTTATATGTGGAATCTTAAAAAAAACAACAAATAATGAATTCACGGATTCAAAGGACAAATTGGTGGTTGCCAGAGGTGAGGAGTGGGGTGTGGGCAAAATGAATGTGGTCAAAAGCTACAAACTTCCCGTTATAAGATAAATAAGTAAATAAGTTCTTGGGATGTAATGTACAGCATGGTGACTATGGTCAATAATACTGTGTGGTATATTTGGAGGTTGTTAAGAGAGTAGATTCTAAAAGTTCTCATCATAAGAAAAAAGAAATTTTTAACTTTGTGTGGTGATGGACGTTAACTAGACTTATTGTGATCATCATTTTGGAATACAGGCATATATTAAATCATTATGTTGTGCACCTGAAACTAATGTAATGTTATATGTCAGTCATATCTCAATTTTTTAAAAAGTGAGATCTAGTCCCAGATCTATCCCTTAAAAGAACACTTATAATAAAGATGTTTCTAAGAAAAACAAACAAACAAAAAAAACATAGCCTGCACATTTCCCACTTTCCAACTCTTCTCCATTTACTTACCTCTCTTTAGTGGTATCTGCTTCTTTGGATCGAGTATAAACAGAAATCCTCTAGATGTTTCTTCAGGTACAAGGGAGGATACCGCCTAAGTATCTAGCAACATACAAACAATAACAGTAGCCATTTATGTGCCAGACATTGTGTTGCACATTTACTCTGACAGGTTGCTTCATTTGATTTTACAATAACCTTCATCAGTCCGTGATTTATGAAAGAGACACTGGCTCAGTGAGGATCAGAGGCTTCCCTGGCATCACAAATTTAGGGTAGAACTGGGATTCTAACTCAAGATTAAAGTATTTGCCAGAGCCTCTGTGCCTTAGGTACAGCAGTCTCTTGCCATCCTATACGTAGCCCAATCTGTGCATTTTTGAAAAAGACAATTCTGGAAAATTTATTAGCCACAGTTGTACAAAAGAGGACAACTAAATATGTTCCTGCTCAGTATTTATTAATTTTGGAGGGGATATTAACTAAATGACATATATTTAGGTTTGATAGACACAGAGAAGGCCCCCATAATCGTTAACTATAATTATTGGTCTGGAAAAACTTACCTCCTGTAGGAAGCCGCTTTCCTCCTTTCTAAGAACAAATGTCTTTCCTTACCCCACTCTTTGATTCCTGCCGAAGTCCTGGACTTATGTCATATTTCTATAGGGGAAAAAAAATGGGCCAAGTGGGTTGAGGAATTATTTTTCTAATATGTGGATTTAATTATATTAAATCTTGCAAAGATTTTCAAATGAATTACACTCAGTTCTACGTTAATAACTTACTTTCTTGAAGAAAAATGAAATGAAGTAAAATTTAGATTTCCCAGGAAAAAGAGAGTAAAAGCATCGTGACCTGAGGGATCTCACTCCCAGCGGTCTGACAACTCAGACACCTTCTGATACGAATGTGTTACACAAGAAAGCCCACTGAACAGCACTTGGGCTTCTAAGTATCTGCATTTTAATAGGGTCCTCTTGAAAATCAAACTTTTCTAGATCCCAGTAATGGGACTTTAATGATGGGCTGACCTGTGGTTGAGCGAATGTTTTGGATAATAGTCCTCATTTTCCTAGATGTTCATTTCACAACTTTGCTCTCCTCAAAGCTCCAGTACTTCTTCTGTCCTCTTTCAGCTTATGACTTTTTTCCAATTTCACTGAGAAAAGAGAAGCAATCAGAAAAGAACTTCCACAAATATCAACCACATCTCCCCACATAATTGCATCTATCACCGTATATCCTGCCTCCCCTCCATTTACCAAGAGATGAATTGTCTCTGCTTCTATCTAATCCAAGCCCTGTACTTTACCCTCCTCTCTCATCAGCTCACTAACATCATTTAATCTCCTCTCTCCTGTATCAACATTTTTTTCCTTTTCTACTGGACCGTTTCCATCTGCATACAACTATGCCATAATTTCACCCATCTTTAAAACAAAAGAAAACAACAACCCTCCCCCCAAAAACCCTCTATTGACTTTATCGATACTCTTCTCTGACTGTTGCCATATTTCTCTATTCCTCTTTAAAGGAAACGTCTCAAAAGAGTTCTGTTTATTCATCATTTCCTTTACTCCTCCTCCTATTTTTTCTTGACCCCATTTGCACTAAAACTTTCATCACTACCACTCAATGAAATAGCTCTTTTCAAAGTAAGCAATGGATAACTTCTCAGCTCCCTCTTCCTGGACCAAGCTGCGGCACTGAACACAGTTTCTCACCCTCTCCTCCTTTGCTGTCTTCACTTGGCTTCCAGGATGCCGAGCTTTTTGGCTATTGCTCTGTCTTCTTTGATACTTCATCCTCATATCCTCATTAATACTGGATGCCCTCAAGCTTGGTGCTTGGCCGTCTTCTCTGCTGGATCTCTACTCTCCTAGAGATATCATCAAGTTTCGGGGTTCTAAATACCATCTTTACACTGAGTGTGTATCTCCAGACCAGATCACTCTCCTTAACTCCAGTCTTGCATAACCAACCACCCGCTTGGCATCTTCACACAGTTGTTTCAGTCTTCTCAACCTTAACACATCAACTTGAACCTGCTCTACACATCTCAGTCTTCCCTCTCTTCCCCTTTATCCTCCCAGCTTCTCAGAGCCAAAACCTTGAAGGCAGGAAAAGGAGGACAAAAATAGTACTTATCTCATGAGCCTATTGCAAAGATTAAATGAGTCAATATTTGTCAAGAAAGTGGAACAGTGCCTGGCATATAATTAGTACTACATAAACTTCTGTTAAATAATTAAAATAAATCATCATCTTTGGCTTTTCTCTTTCTTTCACACCCTGTATCTAATCATCAGCTAATCGTGTTGTCTCTTCCTTAGAAATATGTATGAAACATGGTCTCTTCTCATCTCTCCCATTGCTCATACCCTGATCTAAGCCACCATCACCCCTTGCCAGGATTATTGCAATAGTGTCTTAACTGGTCTCCCAGCTTCTGCCTCTGCCCTACTACAGTCAATCTCAACATAGCAGCCAGAGTAATCCCTTTAAAACAGAAGTCAGATAGTATCACTTCTTTGCTCAAAATCCTTCAGTAGCTCCCCTTTCACTCAGAGTAAAACCAAAGGTCTTAAAATGCCCCGCAAGGCCCTTCATGCTCTACAAGCCACACCACCTCTACCACTCTGAACTAATCTCCATCATGTACCCGCCTCCACTCCGTGCCATAACCACGCACGTGCCCTTCCTGCTCTTACATGAATATACCCAGAGTACTCCTGCCTACAATCCCTTGTATATTGTGTTTTCTCTCTGCCTGGGTTGCTTTTTCCCAAGGCAGCTGCAAGATTCCCCCTCCCTTGTTTCCTACAGAGGTACTAAATGTCATCTTGGTAGAAAAGCTTTGGGCGTCCACTCCACATACAATGGTGACTGCCACCTCCACCATTCCCATTTCTCCCTTTCCTGCTTTTCAGGGTTTTCCAAAGTGCTTACAGGCCAAACATCAGTAATTATTTGTTTAGTGGTTATCTCTCTCCCAACTGCAGACCCCACGAGGGCAGGAACTTTGTTTTGTATACCGTTGCACTTCCAATATCTAGAACAGCGCTTGGCACAAAGCAGTTGCTCAATAAACATTTGTTGAGGAATTAATGAATGAAGCCCCGTTACTAGTGCAGCTGCCCACTTGCTCCCTCATAAGACTGGCTTTTGTGTGCATACAGCCCAAGGAACCCACATTTTGGAAAAGTTCTGAAACATGAGATCCTTCATATTCAACATTTGCTGAGGAAAAGAAAAAGATTTATTCTATGAGTGTGAGTTAAATTTGTCTAAGCATACCTGATAAAGGCCCTCTTCAGTTTGTGACTACCTAACTAACAAATGGCCTGTTTAAATAATGCGTTTTCCTCTTTCAAACTACCCTGAGGTCTTTTGATTAGCAATGAAGCTACAAGTGCCAAAAGTACCACCTAGTGGATGAAAGGCACAGCATGAGCAAAGGCTCAGAGATGAGAAATGGGTACAAAAACCTGCTTTGAGGGAAACAGAGTAGAGAGTAGAGAATAAGTTGTAGCAAAGACATGTAATAACTTGAATGCCAGGCTATAGGTTGCATAGTCCATGGAACATGGTTAGTTTTTAAAATCTCAATTGAGTAAACTACTAAAGATTGATTGAGCAAACTTAATGAGCTGTGTTCCAAAGAGAACATAGTAAAGGTACGCTTTTGGCCTATAACAGCTTCTACTGATAAGAATTAAACACCTTAGGCATTTTTTGTTTTTTTATAATAGCTACACTGAGGTATAATTTGTGTATAATAAAATTTATCACAATTGGATGACTGCAGTAAATTTAGAGAATTCAGAAAGCATCACTACATCCACAGGTTGGAGAAATTCCCTTCTATTCTTTGTGTGTTGCGAGTTTTTAATCATGAATGAATATGATGTTTTGTCAAATGTTTTTTCTGTATCTATTGAGATGATCATGTGGTATTTATCCTTCATATTTTAGGTTCATTTTCAGATCTTGAACCAACTTTGCATTCTTGGAATGAGTCCTACCTTGTCTTCACTTTTTATGTTGCTGGATTCAATTAGCTAAAATTGTCTTAATTATTACTGTGTCTGTATTTATAAAGGTTATCGGTCTGTAGTTTTCTTTTCCTGTGGTGTCTTTGTTTGACTTTGGTATCAGAGTAATACTAGCCTCCTAAAATGAGTTGGGAAGTGCTTCCACTTTTACTTTCTGGAAGATTTTTTGAAGGATTGTGATGACTTCTGTAAATATTAGATAGAATTCACCAGTGAAACTCTCTAGACCTGAACTTCTCTTTGTGGGAAGATTTTTAATTACCAATTCAGTTTCTTTACTTATTGTAGATCTATTTCAATTTTCTATTTCTTCCTGAGTCAGTTTTGGTAATTTGTGCCTTTCTAGGAATTTGTCCATTTCACCTAAGTTGTTGAAATTATTGGCATACAGTTATTCATAAAATTCCCTTTTAATCCTTTTAATTTCTCAGGGAAGAGAATTAGCTCTCAGCTTAAACTTCTCTGTACCATTTGATTTTTTAACTTACGTGCATGTATTATGTTGACATAAAAAATGTCTAAGAGTTTATAGTTTTTTCAACAAGTGAAGAATCAATGCTTTCTATATGGTTAGTACTAAGGTTGTACCAGCCAATATGACCTAGATATTATCCATTTTTCTTTGAAGAAGTTGTGTGTACTAAACAATGAAATAAGTACTGTGCTTTACTCCTCTGATACAGAAATCAGATAATTTTCAATGCTGCCTCATTAAAAAAAAATTCTCCTGCCCCCTCACAGCTATTTTTACTCCTTTTAAGATTTCAGTGTGTGTTAATTCAGAATGCCTTTTTGTGTTGGTTTCCTATGGCTGCTGTAACAAATTACCACAAACCGGGTGGCTTAAAACAATAGGGATTTATTCTCTCACAGTTTGGGAGTCCAGAAGTCCAAATCAGTTTCACCTTACCAAAACCAAGGTATGGGCAAGTGCAGCCCCCTCCAGAGGCTCTCAGGAAGAACCCATCCCTTGACTCTTTCAGCTCCAATGGCTGCTGGCACTCCTTAGCTTGTGGCCACATCACACCAACCTCTGCCTCAGTGCTCACACTGTCTTATCCTCCTCTGTGTCAACCCCCCCCCTTATAAAAATATGTGTAATTATGTTTAGGGCTCACCTGGATAATCCAGGATAATTTCCCCATCTCAAGATCCTTCACTTAATCACATCTGCAAAGTCCTTTTTTACCCTATAAGGTAACATTCAGAGGATCCAGGGATTAGAACATGGATATCTATTGGGGGGCCAATGTTCAGTCTCCCATACTTCTTTAGATTTTTAGTCATTGAGTTAACTTCCAATGTCTATTCAAATGAAGGAACTATCTCTGAGGTAAAAATGAAACTTAAAAATCTAACTTATTTAGGGCTCCGAATCACTGTGAAAATAAAATATGTGATGGCAGAAAGTGTCCACATTTTTCAGAGTTAAGTATTTTGCTTAATTAGAGTAGCTTTCCCTACTCTTTTATGTACACTCTCCTTTTTTTACTCTCTTAAAATATTTTGTCTTTCATTAGGTCTTTAAGTTGGCAAAGGATTAATGTGATGAACTGAATAAAAATATATCTACAAGTAATTCACGTTTTCATTTATTCTTTGTTAATAACTACTCTGCCCAAGTCCATCATAGTTTTTCTTCAGACATTAACTTTGTTATGTAAAAAATTATGTGTTTGACTTTTGTACATATTTGCTTTAGACAACAAGAAATGCTGTGGGTATGCAGTCTCTGCTTACTTGTAGTCTGAAAAATCTCTAATCACTAGGTGTTTAAAACTTCATCCTTTTACAAGAATAGCGTTATGTAATTTTAGCCATATTAGACATAATCACAGTTCGTAATAAAAATCATCTCCCTTTTCTCTCAGATTTTCCTTTCCTTTCCTTAAAATTCTTGAGGAAGAAAGAAAAGAAAGAAAGAAAGAAAGAAAGAAAGAAAGAAAGAAAGAAAGAAAGAAAGAAAGAAAGAAAGAAAGAAAGAAAGAAAGAAAGAGAAAGAAAGAAAGAGAAAGAAAGAAAGAAAAAGAAAGAAAGAAAAAGAGAAAGGATGGAAGGAAGGAAGGAGGGAAGAAAAAAGAAAAGAAAGGAAGGAGGAAGGAAAAGAAGGGAGGAAAGAAAGAAAGCAACATAGTAAAGGAATATTTGAAGGAGTTTCATAGGTCAGCACCCCAAAACATTTACTGTACTTGTTCAAGTCCTTTCATTGACTGGGTCTTCCAGCTTGGTGCCAATGTCCTGGAACAAAGAGAAACCACTGTGGTTAAACAAGTGAGTAAAGCTGAAGGTTCTCGTCTGGGTCTCAGATGGAGACCTGGTACTCTCTGCAAATATGGATAAACCACGCCACTTGTAAATTACCGGTTATTGGTTTCTTAAACCAAGTCGTGCCTTCTCTTAAGGGATATGTAAGCCCTGGGGACTTAATGAGAGAGCCGTCTAGCTTTCTCTTCCCTATTGTGTCCCTGTTCTAGTCATAGCAAAATATCTTAAGAGTGGTCATTGAAAGATTAACGTCCCCCATGACTTGTGTGTGGATGGCTCCATTCCATTTCAGGTATTAATTTTATAAAAAGGCCTCAAGGAAACATTTGCCTTATTTTCCAACATAGCCCTTCCTCTTGCATTTCTGAGAAAGCGTTCAACCTTTTAAATATCAAATCTAAAGTAACATCCAATTATAAATATGGAAAACATTTTCAAAATCTAAACTCAGTTTCTACCCTATGTATCTTCCCTGTGTGTGTGTGTGTACGTGTGTATGTGTCATATGTGGGAATGGGAAACAGAGAGGTAAAATTCCTGTGAATACACTGCTTACAAACACTCCAGTGGCTCCCAAACTCTTTTCCCTGGTCTACAAATACCTCTGAGATCTGACCCCAACTTACCTCCTCACCCCCATCTGGTAGCAGCCTGCCCCTCTGACACTCTGATCAAGCTTCCTTCATCTTCTTTCTCTTTCTCTAACTGCCTAACCTCATTCCCGGGCATGAATTCTTGCTGTTCCTTCTGTCTGGAATGCTTTTCCTCCAAGATCATTGCATGGCTCATTCCTTCTCATTACTGAGGTGCCAGATCAAATGGTATGTCCTGAAAGTGGTCTTGCCTTACCATCTCAGTGTTACCCTGCCCCTTCGCTCTCTCCCATAAGACTCTGTTCTTCATAATACTTACTGCTATCAAAAATGTTCTATTTACTTGTTTATATTTTGATTGTCTATTTCTCCTGCATGAATATAAGCTTTGTTAACCTCTACACATCCAGCTCCTAGAATGATGACTAACACAAAGTAAGTATTCAATAAACATGTATTGGAGAACTGAATCTTTTACATTTCCTTTTCCTCTTGACCTTGTTTTTTTATCCTGTGACCAAGAGGCACAGGTGTTCTGGAAAAGCTCAGAGTATTCAAAGATCTATGGATCCAGTTAAAATAAAAGTCACCTTGGGGCAGAAGACCAGTTATGGGCTTGGAGTGCTAAGATCTTGGACACTTGGGGATTTGGCGATGAGAGATGATACCCACCCTCTACCCACCACATTCCCATCCATCCACCCCCATCTCAGCTGGCCTAGCACAGCCAAGAAGTATCTTCCTGGTCACCTCTTCCCCAAAAGACACTTGGAATATGGAGTACAAAAATAATTTAATGATCCAGGTGCTACTGGCCATTTCTAGTAGATGAGCTTTGGGAGAGCGAGAATAAGCAAGCTGGAAAGATGGCACACACGCCCACAGCCACATTACAAGCTCCCTGCCCTGTTCCCACCCTGCAAGTGGCTGCTTGGCTGAGTCACTCTGGGCGGGGGTAAGGCTGGGGGAGAGGAGCCAGCTGAGGGGACAGCCTCCTTCTGGAGCTGTGCTTTTCTTGTCTCAGAGGAGGAGAGCTGGAATGGAAACGTCTAGCTAAATAAAATTGGAGGGTAGGGAGCAAGGATAGTGGTGGTCCTGTCTTTCTGCCCCAGGCTGAATTACTTTCATTCTTACTCAATTTGAGTTAGGCTAAAAGCAGACAGATTGTCTTTTCAGCCTTTTTTCTCCCTTCAGTAGGTATCCAAAAGCCTAGAAATTGATATAATTTAAAGTTAATGAAAAGAAAGTTCAGCAGCTGCATCGTATTTCATGCCATTCTTTCCTTCTCCTTGGTCAGGCCTCTCCCAGCTCCCGCAGTCTTCTGTTGTGTGGCCAAGGGCACCGCACTGAGCGGAGTAGCCTGTTTGGAGGCCGTGGCAGGCTTCCCCGTGGCTGATTTCATATTAGTCACTTACTTCGCAGGAGATAAGCAGGAGCCGGGTCATTTTTTCACGTTGAGCAGGTGAAGAATCTTTCTAGCTGTTCTGGTGGCATTGACCAATGATGGTGCTTGTTTCTGTTTTACCTACTGCCTCCAAAGTCCAATGTTTTTTAGCTTTAAGTTACATATTTGATTCCTCTGTCAAATGCAGTGGGGAGGGATAATCCTGAGTGCTTTGGAAGAAGTTTACGCAATTCACCAACTTCTCCAGTCATTGGGCATGTTGTGTGTTTGCATTGGTGGTTGTACACAAGACATAGATGAAAAAGCAGAAGCAGTGGAAGGTTCTCTAGCAGCATGGTTCCATTAGCGTCATCAGGGATTCCCAGATCACTGTTTTTCTTCCTAGCATAAAATGGCCTTCAGAATCTTCTGGTGTCAGGCCAATTAATTGCCATTGGAAATTTTCTTTACCTCCCCTCCTTACTTTTTTTTGTATTATGTGATATTTCCTGAGAGGTCCACTGCAACCCCACTAAAGGCAAAAGGATTGACACAACACTGGAAAGACTGATGATTTGATGAAGGAGAGAAATGTCTCATTATTTGCACACCAAACCTCTTCATGAATCTAGAAGGGCTGGCTCCAAAATCCTGGCGCTTTTTGGAAGTGTCAGCAGGTATCTCCCCAGGGGACAAGTCCAGCTTTGAAAAGGGCATCACCAAAGGCACAGGAAGGTGACTCGGAAGAAGCAGCTACTGCTTATTGACAAGGAGCATTTGGAGCAGTCTAAAAGTAACCCCACGTATGAAGACTTGAGGTTGGTGGGACTGTCATTCCCTTTGTAGATCTCATTCCACATTGAGAAAACCCAGTGCATATTAGATACAGAGAGGCTTGCTAAACCAACCAGAGACCAGACTTTAATCTAAAAGTTTGGAGCCTACCAGAAAGTTCTCTAAGAAAGCATGTTTTGGAAACTGCTCTCTGTTTTGCATGTTAATTGTGAGCAAGTATGCCTTGATGGTTACAGCTGGGTTTAGGGACAGGAGAAAGGGTTCCTCCTTGTCCAGTCAAGATATGACTGCGTTGTTTTCCTGAGCACCTCGTTAAACATAATAAAACATTTCCTCTCCTCTTCCATCTCTGGCCTTTATTTTCAGATTTAAAGTTGGGCTGGGAAACAGGGTTCATAATAGGTAATGATAATAATAAGCATAGATTGAGCCTTTAGAATGTTCCAGGCACTGTTTCCAGCACATTACAAACTCTTGCAACCTTCACAATGACCTTGTGAGGTAGGTGCTGTTAGTACTCCCATTTTATGGATGAAGGAATGTAGGCATAGAGTAGTTAAGGAATTTGTCCCCAGTGTCTGTAGCTAGTAAATGGTAGAAAAACCTAGACTTGGACCTTTAGCAATCTGACTGGCTCTGGAGTCTGTGTCTTTAATTGAGGCCGACAGCAGCTCCCTCAAGGATTCCAGTCACCAGCGTCATCTAATCAGTACCAAGTGCACAATCGCAGAGGGGCTGCTTGGTCTGCCCCTCAGTATTCCCCAGCCACTCAGAGCTACTCCTCTTCAAGTGGGCTCTTGGGTCCCCCTGAATCACCCTTTCCTTTCCTCCACTCACCCAGTGTCATTGAGGTTGGAAGCAGATGAGAAACTTTTATTTTATTACTTTTTTTTTTAAACATCTTTATTGCAGTATAATTGCTTTACAATGGTGTGTTAGTTTCTGCTTTATAACAAAGTGAATCCGTTATACATATACATATGTTCCCATATCTCTTTCCTCTTGCATGTCTCTCCCTCCACCCTCCTTATCCCACCCCTCTAGCTGGTCACAAAGCACAGAGCTGATCTCCCTGTGCTATGTGGTTGCTTCCCACTAGCTATCTATTTTATGTTTGGTAGTGTATATATGTCCATGCCACTCTCTCACTTTGTCACAGCTTACCCTTCCCCCTCCCCATATCCTCACGTCCATTCCCTAGTAGGTCTGTGTCTTTATTCCCGTCTTGCCACTAGGTTCTTCATGACCTTTTTTTTTTTTTTTCCTTAGAGTCCATATATATGTGTTAGCATACTGTATTTGTTTTTCTCTTTCTGACTTACTTCACTCTGTATGACAGACTCCAACTCCATCCACCTCACTACAAATAACTCAATTTCGTTTCTTTTTATGGCTGAGTAATATTCCTTATTTGATTCTAAAAAGAAGTTTAGAAGAAATGTCCTGGAATATATTAGCAAAATGAAGGTGGGGTTTTCACCCTGTCCCAGAAAAATACGAAACCATGCTTAGTCTCATTGGGCATATTGAGCAGGGATTTCCAATTTGTTGAAGTCGGAGTGTGTGTTATTGCAGGTCCCAATATGGTAAAGAGTAAAGAAAACAAAAAAACAAAAAAACAGAAAGAGGAACTTATGCCAAGACTTACGTTAAATAGAGAAAAAGAGAGAGAGATTGAGCCGAGTAAACTTGAGCAAGTCACTTACCCTCATTTGGCCTCAGTTTGCTTTTCTGTAAAAGGAAATATGTTGGACGAGAGGCTTCCTTCCCCCATGAACGCAACAATTTTAAGATAAGATGTAAATGCTAAGTAGGAAGATTTGGGAGTAAACTAAAGAAATTGTAAAACATTTTCTTTTCCCTTTTCATATTTTTTCCTTATTAAAATAAAACAAATGTAGTAAATAACTGATCCTGTAAATAACAAGACAATATTTAGAACTTGAGAGCAGACAAACATTTCTCCTTTTTGATTTATGTCAAGGGCCCTGACTGCACTTGGAGAAAAATACAAGGATGTAGAGTTTGGAAGGGAGTATAATCTGGGAGTCAAAGAAGAGAAATACTATTTCTAAAAAACAGTTTAAAATCTGATAATTTCATTAAAAATAAAAAACACCTGAAGCCTAAATCCTCTTGCAAAAGGGTACATGGACCTTCAGTAAATCCCAGGTCTCCATAGAACATAATATAAAAAATCCTGGTGCTTCTGAGTCCCTCACATGTTTACTCACTCTTACCTTCCAACTCTTTTCCATCCAGAACTGCTTTTGTGTTACAGGAGGAAAGAATACAAAACTCTGCAGGCAAATATCCTATCCCCACTCCCAGCCCTGCCCCGTTGTGTTGCGTCTTACTCTGCGTGAAAGAAAACCAGGCGGAATAGAGTGAACTTGGGGCAGAAGAGGAGGTGGTTTGAGGTCAAGGGTAGTATTGGCTGTGTCCTAGTTCTACAACTGTCGGAGTAATGGATGTGGCTTGGAGTGTCTGCTGGTGGTCAGATGAAATCTCACCACATTTCTCCTAAAGGCAAGGGAGGTACCTCCCCGCAACAGGGTAGCTTGCTCATGTCTGTATATAATTTCTATTTTTAATGCACAGGCATGCTGTGAATCTAAATCTCATCTCTCTTAGCTCTTCAGAGTACCCAAGATGTCAATTTATAGAACTCTGCCTACTTCTGGCACCAGCCCCTGGGGCCTCTGGGGCAGGCGAGGTGGCCTGGTAAGAACAGCTTTGAAAAAGTCCTCTGCAGATTTTATCTCTTGGATTCTAGGGCTGACCTTGGCTATCTAGACATGGATCCAAAAAGTTCAAAGATCCCAGTCTGCTATGAGCCATCTTACTGTCACACAGAGGTCCCTACTAGGGCTTAGCCAAGGTCCTTTCCCTGTGTAGAGCCTGGTGCTGGGCAGGGACTCAGAGCTGATGCATGGGTAGGAGGAAAACAATTCTGCCGGCTAGGTTTGAAGAAAGAAGTCAATGTATCTGTGCAAACAATTCATAAACCCACCAGTGTCTCCAAAGCAGAGATGGTGGGTTGCCCTTCCCAGTGGGTAGTGCCCATGGTTGGAAGCTCTCTGTGACTTTTTTCTCCCTCAAAGGCTACATGAGGTATTTTTTATCACCTGGGGTCCCCTGTATCTATGGGAGTAGTGGAGTGGCCCACGGTGTGGCTCTGGGCTCGAAAAGTCTTACTCTGGCCCTGGTATGTCATCCAGTGAGGTCAGTGAGACTCAGGCTTCCCAGGTGCCGGGACTTGAAAGCCCTAATCCAGTCTGCCCACTGAGTAGAGATCATGGCTGGGAAATAAACACAAAAATATCATCTGAATTGCACTTCCAGTGTTTCCAAGGGGCAGAGGGATCACTGTTTCGTACTTAGGCTCCAGAAGATGGAAACTATTAATTTGTATGTTCCTGCACCGTGCTTTGCTATAGGAATTACAGGTGCTACCACTGTTTTCCTGCTTTCCTGATGCACCCCTGAATTTCAGTTTGTTGCAGTTTATACTCATCAACATCATCACCATCACTTACACAGCATTGACCGTAGGCACTGTTCTAAATCTATTACAGATAATCATTCATTCATTTACTCACCAGTTTATTCTTCACAAAAGCCCTATAATTACCCTTCAGATGAGGAAACTGAGGCAGAGAGGCACAGAGAGGGTAGTTGGCTTGCCCAAGGCCACACACTGGAATTCAAACCCAGGCTAGAACCATGTTCTTAATGACCATAATATATATATATATATATATACATATATAGCCTCTCAAATGCATATAAACACTGAATTCAAAGAGTCCTTAAAATAGCATTCTGGGATTTCCCAAATCTAGTTAAACAGAACTGTGTTTTTGCATATTATTTTCATGTATATACTTAAAATATGTAACCTAAGCTTAAGGATATTTTTCATTAAATTTTATTTTTATGGCTACCTTAAAATAATAATTTGATATTTCAAATCTACTCCTATCTGCTGTCCCTTAAATTCCCTACTTTTGACTCTGTCTCCAAAATTCCCCAAGCCAGAAGTATTTTTAGAGATACAAGAGACCAGGAGACAAATAAAAAGGGAGAGTGACAACATTAGAAATCTGTTGGTTTGGTAAATTCCCGTGATTTACAGTTGAAGGAATTTTTTTCTTATAAACTTGGGGTAGGATTTGAATGAAGACATTCTAGAAAAAGAATTGTGTACTATTTTATTAATAATCTTCAGATAAGATTATTTAATATTCTGGAGGGATTGGGATTCTACAGTGATTCCTTTGGTAATTTCTTCCATATGTTACACATTCATAGTTAGGAATGTCATTCTAATATGTATTCTAAATCCTTCCTACACAGCAAGGTAGCACTAAAAAGGAAGATGGATTTGTAATGACACTTCTATTAGCTATGATGAGTTGCCTTTTGAGTTGTTCTTGCAGTAAAAGTAGCCCTCACCCATTTTTGGATGCAGGTTGCATTCAAATAAAATGGAAACTATCCAGTTTTCTTACTTGAGGAGGACTTGAACTCCATTTTGTCTCCTGGAAATCAGAAACCATAAGAAGCAAAATATTTTTCTTATTATTTTAAGGTTGGTTGCGATTTTCAAATTATGTGCCCTCAAATTTTTCCCTGCGATGTAGGCAAGTAGCTCCCACTACTTGTGGGAGCTTGGGCTGCAGAGATCCTTGTGGAAATCACTCGTGTTATGCCAGAAGGGAAGCCCCCTTCTACTCTCAGCTTTTGCTAACACAGCGAGCTGAAGGTGATGAGAGCTGGAGCCACATTTGCACACGAGACCCAGCACAGCAAGATTTCTTACGTGCTTAGATTGGCTGCTGCTGTCCAGAGACCCATGCATTGCACTTGGTAGACTGGTACCTGATACAGAGGCGTTGAGGAAATGGCAGGGGGCAGCTGGCACAGGGGGAAGCAGCCCCTCACCTCTTCTCTCCAGGCTGCCCGGGTATGCTTCACGAGGCAGTTGGAGAGGGCTGCCCTCCACCAAGTTCAGGGAGGGATCCTTTCTGAAAGCTGGGCTGAGAGATCACATGTCACTGAGCAGGGACAGAAATGTGCCTCCATCTGAAACTAATCACATAGCTTGTCCCAGGTGAGACTATGTCTGCTGCAGGAAGAAATGAGTAAGAGCCTTGAGGGATCCTTGAAAGACTGTGAGGTCCGTGGGGAAGAGAGAGCAGGCTGAAGCAGGCTGTCTCCCCTGTCTCTCCAGCTCCTCTCCCCAGGGCTGCTCTGGCAGCAAAACCACATGGAAATCTCACCTAACGCAGAGTGTTTTATTTGTCCCGGTCTACACTCCAGCCTTATGCAGTGAAAGCTCCTTGGCCACCCCATGCAGAGGTTCTTCTCGTTTTTAATTGAATCCTGAGGTATATTTTTTTTCTAGAGGTGCCAGCTTAAAGTAATTACTAGAATTCCCAGCAGGGCTAATCAGAGATTCACAGAAAATAAAGATGGAGGAGAAGACCTTACCCAATGGGTTTCTGTCATTCTGCTCAGAAGGTTCTTGCCATCCAGGGCAGGGATCACAGTTCTTGGCATGGTGGGCTATTAATAGGAGCCCTGAAATAAATCCCTGCCCAGTGAGATAAGAGAAACTGATTTCACTGCCTGGGTATCTCTCCTCTGGTGACCAGACACCTTCCATTTTCATCAGCTGTTTATCAAAATCAGACTAGTAAGAGAATCATCAGATCAGAATTGTTTATGCCTGTCTCGATCTTGAATTACAAATGACTTTCTTGTGCTGCTTGAGCGAAAAACCATGACCTACAGATGAACCAGGCTTTGTATTTCCTGCATCTTGTCCTGAACTTATAATTCCCCAAAGACCACAGTTGTGAAGTCTCGTTGGTGATCGTTGATCTAAGGCAGGTGAGGCTTGCTCTGTGGGACTGTGGCTATGTGGGTGATAGATTCCATCTTTGTGATAAGTCGTAAGTCACCAATGGGTTATTTTGAGCTCTCCCAAGTGGAAGACAATGGAGCATTTAGTAAGCTGGCGGTTACGTAAGACATCTCTTTCCAAACAAAGAGGAGGCGGGACACCCAGCCAAAGGGTTGAGCACAGGAGGCTGTGTGGTCTGGTGGTTCCAGGGGGAGATGTGGGGTCACGGCTTCCTGGGTTCAGCTACCAGCCGGGGCTCTGACTCAAGGGGAGCAGAGCCAAGTCTCTTGGCTTGAGGCAGAGAGACTGTAAAACCCAAGAGAGAAAACCGCAGGTCTATGCTCAAGGACTCTGGGGGAAAAGCACATTTTGGAAATGAAAAGAAAAAAAAAAAATCACCCTTTTAAGTTACAATTTGGGCCTTTTTCAATAAGACGTGAGCATTTTTTTCCTGCTTATTGCCTGACACATCCTTCTCCAGGCAGCGGTGTGAAGCCAAGCCAGGCTCCGAGGGTGTTCTGTGTGGGATGAATAGAGGAGCCCGGAGGTCCGAGCAAACGCAGTCAACCTGGGTGCGTTGTCACCGGCGGTGCTCAGGGAGCCGGGCCCTGGCGGCAACGAGGTTCTGCGTGGATTCTTCCCTTTGCCTCCCCATTCTGCCTTCCACAATCAAGAGCCCTCTGAGACGCTGGGAGGAGAGAGAGCCCTTCCCGCAGACTCTGCGCGTTTCCCTTCCACGAGTCTCAGCCGGCGTTTGCTCAGCTGTAACCAGCGGCCCGAGCCTCCGCAGACCCACGCGGGTTCCCAAGCCACAGCCCGAGCCGAGGCCCGGGACAAATGTTGTCCACGTCCCGCCAGCTCTGAAACTCTGTTTCCTCTGCCCAGACAGAGTAGATGGCTGTCTGCAGGGTTGGGTTGGGAGGACAACTGGGCAAGGCTCCCCTCCCGGGCATCACACCTCCTTTCTCTGCACCACAGACGTTTTCTGATCTTTTTTTTTTTTTTTAATTTATTTATTTTAATTTTATTTATCTTTGGCTGTGTTGGGTCTTCGTTGCTGCGTGCGGGCCCCCTCCAGCTGCAGAGAATGGGGGCCACTCTTCCCCGCGGTGCACGGGCCCCCCATTCCGGCGGCCTCTCCGGCTGCGGAGCACGGGCTCCAGGCGTGCGGGCTTCAGCAGACGTGGCGTTCAGGCTCAGTAGTTGTGGCTCGCTGGCCCGGTTGCTCCGCGGCATGCGGGATCCTCCCTAACCAGGGCTCGAACCCGTGTCCCCTGCATTGGCAGGCGGACTCCCAACCACTGCGCCACCAGGGAAGCCCCACGTTTTCTGATCTTTAGGAATCACTTATGGAAATGAAAACCATGCTTATAGGGGTCTCTGTATTTAAGGTCTTCACCCCCAGCACAGGAGTTAACAACACCTTAGCTGAGTCTCATAGACGTGGGCCAGGGCATGAAGGAGGGGGAGGTTTGGCTGTGGAATGAGGTGGTGGGGAGAGCAGTCTCTTCTCTGGAAGAGAGGGATATACATCCCAGAAGAGGAGGTTGCCTTCTTGGTCACTTGACCCAGAGCTGTCTGGGCAACGTGGAAATCTGGCAGCGGCGGCTGTGAGGGTTGGAACAGGATGGTTGCTTTTACTCTAAGCCAAGCTAGGCCAAATGGAGTCCAGGTTCTCGCTCGTGGTCCACTCATCCACCCCCAGATGCACACAAGATGTCACTTCTCCCTACGTTTGTCCGAGGGGACGTTCCCTGCCACTGGCTACGTATAGCCAAGCTCCATGTCCCACATTCTAAACTTCTCTATATTAAAATAACTAAGCTCTCTCTCTCCTTTCAGTTGTATAACCATCCTTTGGTCACTTTTGTTGCCATCTAGAAAAAAGTTTTAATAGAAAATTGTAAGTCTACTCTTACCCATAAAGGTACCTGTGCGAACATTGCTTATTTTGTAAGAATATGTGAATTCTATCCTGACTGAAAGAGAAGTAAAAATAATCCATTGAGGCTAGTGACAACTTTAATCCCATAATTTTCAGACTCTGGTCCCTCTACTTGACAGTTCACTCTGGCTGGCACACCACTTTCACACCGCCCTAGGTACCAATAGTCTATTAAACACATGCCTAGGAAGATGTAGGGAGAAGAGCTGGGGGTGGGTTTCATGAGATTACAGTCATCTTCTCTGGTCACAAGTGCCACTGCTTCCTGTGGTCCTTGAGAATCATCCTCTTGCTCTCTACAAGGACACCTGGTCAGAAAGACAACACGCTGAGTTTCTGGGGAGAAGGGTCTGAGTAGAAAGCCAAACAGAGTAGACAGTGCACCCCACCCAGAGAGAGATATCTCCAAAGTGTCCAGGTTCAGAGACCCCAAAGTGCCCGCTGACATCTCATTGTTTAGCCCCTCCTCAGGCACTGTCCAAGCCTCCTCCGCAATTCCTGGCAGGAGCTTCTGGGGGACCCCTGCCTCCTTCTCCAGCAAGATCCATGTGGAAGAGGAAGAAGCAGCACAGGTCCCACAAATGAATCTCCAGACCTCCCCACCCCCCATCCCCCCACCCCTCGCCCCAATCACAGGGTCTTGTTAAACAAAAGGCTTCATGTCTCAGTTGAAATCGTGTATTTGGATTCTTGCCCTAGTATCTGCTTTTCCCCAAGAATAACAGCTGAGTATACATCCCACGGGATCTTTCTGATGACCTTTCCAAACAAGAAAAGACTTCCTCTAAAACCCATGCTTTGGGAGGGATCAATAAACATATAAATATCTGTTGGAAAGAAATAGAAGAATGAATTGTTGTCTCCAAGCTGGCATCATCCCAATGTATTAGTTTTATTTTCATTTGCTTACAATCTGAATTTTAAAAGTGCAATAGCTGATATTAGTCCTGCACTTCATAAATACTAACTTATTAAAGATGAATCTGTCAAATGAAAAAATAATTTATAATAATTTGTCATGAACTACAAAGATAGATAGACCCTGTCAAGGGAAAAAGTAGATTTCTGGCTGTCGTGTTTTAATAATTAAATTTGCCACCAATTTAAAAATTCATATGAGTGTTTTCCTATCCAGCCTGGAGAATGAAGTTCCAGCTGGTATTTTCTGACTATACTCAAAAGGAAACCCTTTTATGATTCTTGGATGAGAATCAGTGATCCACAGAGTCAAGCACATTAAAGGTGCTTGATGGTTGGTTTTTAAATAAATGAGGGGTTGTATGTTACAACCTAACATGCAGTAGACCGATAATGTACCAAAGCTCAATAAAGCTTCACTTGTAAAAGTTGGGGTTAAACACGCTTCTGTTACATTAAATTCAAAGGGCTATGAAAATCAGGAGAAATGTCTCAGCTTCTACTTCTGCCTGAGAGAAGAGCTGAGAGAAGGTGGCCACATTCAAGTAACACCCAGATGTGTAAACCAACAAATAGGGATCCAGCCAGCACATGAGTCCACGCACATCGTCAGTAAGATTGGTACTATCTTATTTTAAAAGCAGAATTTCTCTTTGAGGCCCATTTGATAGAGTTTCTGGCTTATAAAAAGGAAGTCCCAGAAGGGGAGAGCAATGCAGAGACACTTTTCTAGTTGGATGCGGGGACTGGAGCCGGCATCAACGAGAAGGCTATGTAGAACCCAGCTGGAAGGAGGAAACCAAATATTTATCAAGCCACTGCTATGAGCCACTTTGTTAAGTGCTATTGCATTTAACCTTTCCCATGAGGCTGTGAGGCAGTTACACTTTTCTCCACTTTACAAATAAGGAAACTAAAGACTAAATGGTTTGTCCAAAGTCACATAGCTAGAAAGTGGCAGTCAGATTTCCAACCCTAGGACCTGCAGCCTTAGGACGAAGGATAGGAAGTCCAGCTCAGAGCATGTGTCCTAAATCGTTATCCCTTTCCTTTGGCACTCTACAAGCTTTTCTAACTAAATTAGAGAAAAAGAACCACTGCATTTTACAGTATAATCAACTATTTAAATTGTCTCAGAGTTGGTAAGAAGGAGCCCTTGTTTTCAGATTTGAAATGGAATAGGCTGTCTGTTTTTCCATCTAATTCAATGTTGAATATGATTGCGCCTATAACATTCGACATGTATCCCATTCTTTAGGCCAAGCTTTAGTTGATATTAATAGGTGTAAATGAAGATCAGCATTCGAAGCATCTTCTGCAAAATTTTTTTTCCAGCTCAGGCTCCCTTTGCCTGGGGAGCATTTACAGCCTTGACTTCGACAATGTACCAAAAGAGAGCCAGCCCCAGGAACAAAGGAGTCACAATGCATATTGGTCCTTGTCTATTCCAAACCCAGATTTTTGCTGTAAACACTAAGTTGAGAGATTTTATGTAGACCAGTTCATGTGCAACGTACCATCACCTTAAAACACATCCAAACAAGGAGTTTTCAGAGATTATGAAAATTTTATTAACAAAGAAAATCTTCAGTATACACACCCCCTTAAAAACAACCGCCTTAAACGTGTAGGAAACACTTTGTTTTCTACTCATTATACCCTCAATGCCAGAAGAACAAAACTGCAACACCAAAGTACAGACCAATATTTTTGAAGGGGATAATTGTTTGAGATAATGAAATACTAGAAAATTAGAAGAAACCGATCAAGGTATTCATTTCACAGGCTGAACCACTGAACCTTTATCCAAATGAATGTTTCCACTGTGAGTCAATATATGTGGCCATCGGCTCTTTGTAACACTACCCTGAAAACACAGCGTACATCTAAAAACATGATCAAGTTCTTTGAGTACAGTAAGAACTGAGGGCCAGCCTGATTCACAGGCTGTGTGTATGGCTGCACAGCGATGGTTCAGCGACAATCACTAGAAAATGTAAAGGTATGCTTCATGAAAGGATGCAATTAGTTTTTCAGGGCAACTTTTCAGTTCATTTCCGATCATCAATAACCGATCCACCACTGTCCCCTGGAATCTCCCTCGGATACCCTCTACCCCACCCTTTACTAAACAAATCTATAAACATATTCCAGATATACTGCATGCAAGAGAGGAAATATGAGAATATGAACAGATTCTAATGTCCTGGATACAAATAGAAAACACATAACGGGTTCTCGCTGTCAGAACACACTGATGTCTGCAGCTGAAAGCCCCTCAAAAGAGATCTTATGGAGGATTAACTCAAGGAAGGAAAAAAGTTAGGCCTGTTACTTGACTACAGTTTCTAGGCCCTGGTGTAGCTATATTTTTAGGAATGGCTCCAGGGATCTGCCTGCACAAATTTGGATGGAGCAAGGGAGGCACAGATGGTGGTCACGTGAAGGCACAGACCGATTGGGTGGGCTCAGTTACGAAGTCTGCACATTTAGGCTGCTGTATTCCTCCTATTTCAAGTGCTGCCAAGTCCCGGCTGTTCGCCTTCTTTCCAAAGTCTTGATTCATTTAATTCTCCTAAAGGAGGTGGAAGAGAAGGAGGATTGTGCAAATCTTACTGTTTTATGGTTTAGAAGAGACAGTCACCATCTTGGCACCTTGTCAGATTTTAAATGTAACATTTTGCTAAGTGTAAAGCTCGGTATCTGTTCCTTTTCTGTTGCCATTACTGTAACTTCAATATTTGCAAAACACAACCTCAAAATACTTCAAATCCAGCCCAAAGCAGTTTGTTATTCATGCAACACAATTCTGACATGTATCAATACACAGTGAGTTTGCAGCACAGAAATCTTTTCTTTCTTTCCTTTCTAATTTTTTCATTTTATTTTTTGTTTCTCCTTCACTTATGAATTTTTTCTCTCTTTAGGGATTTAAGAATGATTCAAGCACCAATAGCAAAATCCCCATTATATATATATTTTATATATATATATATATATATATATATATAATGTGTATATATATACACACATTATATATATACACATTATATATATGTGTGTGTGTGTGTATGTATATATATATACATATATATATATATATACATATATATATATATATATGTATATATATATATCCTGATTATTACCAAGCTTATCACCATGTCAGTTCTTACTGGTTGCATTATTTAGAAAAAGGAAGCACATAAGCCAGAGTTATTCTACCATTTGAAATACCCTGTGAATCGCTTGTAAAGCATACAGCACCTTAGTGTTGTGTAGAATTTAATTTTCTGATAGAAAAATTTGTAGTGTTTGCTATAAAAAATTGTTTAAGGTATTCATGATGTGATTCCAATGATGCCTTATTCATAGTCATTAGCATTAAAGCACTGGTTTCTCACTCTTTAAAAAAGAGCCCACAGATTATCAGTCATTTTCTTTTGTAGGAAACTGTCAAAATCAAAATGGATTCAGTTATTGGAATTTTTTTAACAGGGTACAAAGTATTTTTTTAGGTCATCATCAGGAGGCTTGGTGTGTGTTGATGTAATTTTTGTGTATCAAACCTCTGCTCCAGAGTCATCCATTAAGCCCCCGATGTGCATTTTTGGCCTGAGCTAGTGTGTAGGAAGGCCATTTTTAAAGCAAGTCAATACATAAAAAGGTTTTAACATATGTTAATCAGGTGTTTTATCTGGAGGGCATAAAATATATTTACAATTCTCCAACTAACTTAACATTTCCCTTTTTATTTGGATATTCATATCATGTAATAATCGACTATTGTCACAATCGATGGAATTATTCATATACCTCTTAAGGCAAACAAGGAAATGATTTTTTTAGAGTAGGATTTAATGATTAGTAAAATATATCAATAGGCAATGTGGAGAAGCAAATTAAGCTCAATTATCTTGAATTTCTGCTTTCAACAGAGCATACTAATAGAGAAAGTTTTTGGTAACATTTATGCTACATGAATTTGCATTCTGAGCTCCTTCCTTAAAACATTGATATTGTTCCAAATTCAATGATAACAATAACTAGAGAGAAAAGTCTCCCACCATAGGGTAGCTGTGCTCTTTTAAGTCGCAGTCACTTCAAAACAAAACCAAAAACTACCCTCCAAGTCAACGGCCAAATGTTCAAATAAGGACCTCAGAAAACATTAGTTTAAGGCTCTAGTTGACTGTGCATACAAATCAATAATAAGATTACATATCAAATATAATTTCATGAATGGGACACTTCAGCATTACTCAATCTTCGTCAAAAGTACTTAGCTGCCAAGAGAGATACTTTACAACATATCACAAATGTGCTATTTGTATAAACATTTCCCATTACAAATGCTCTTGTTTTCATTTAAATGAGTATTTTTAACCTGAGCTATTAATAAAAAAAAAATTTTTTTTTTTCTCCCTTGTAAAGCTTGGCTTTCAGAAGAAAGAATCTTTAAGCCTTCTCTCTTGTGAGAGTAATTTCTCCAAATACCGACAGTGCCACGTAAGTACAGCCAGGGCTCATTAAATAGACTTCTGAGCATAATTATAATTAACAATTAGATAGAAATTAGTTTTAATGATTTGTTTTAGGTGACAGAATAGAAGCATAATGTAATTATTTTTAAACCTTCTATATCATTAAGAATACAACTACCACCAGCTTTCAATTACTGAGAAGCAGACAATCACCCAAAGCATTCACTAAGTGATCTATTTACAGATCCAAAATAAGGGAGCAGAGGAAAAAGGCCAGGGGCCCCAACACAGGTGTTTGTAATTATTTAGCCTTTTGCAAAGTCTCTTCCTTTTCTACTCTGCTCTTTTAAGCTGTTTCATGCCTTGAAGACATCTCTACCAGGGAAAATAAAGACAAGCTGGCTGTTCAGCTCTCCCCCTCCTCCTGCCCCCTGCCTTTCTCTGAGTCGTAGTGAGGATCACGGCGGGAGGGGGGAAAGGCCTGAAGGAAGATCCTACAAAATTTACCAAGTGGGTCTGAAACTGTCCAAATCAAACTGGACTAACAGGAAAGAAGATTATATCAGTAATAGATAAAATGAGTATTAGGAATAGACTCCAGACTTTAAAGATAGAGCTATACCATTCTTCCCCTGTACCGTGTTCTTTTAATATCCCAAAGTCAGTTTAGATCTTAAGAATTAAAAAAAAAAAAAAAATACTATGGAAACCTGAAGAAATGCTCTTTCATTTCCTGAAAAATATAAAAATATTCATTTAGAACAGTGAATATTAGTTATGGTCAAATTTCATTTTTTCTTCATTTTCTTTCCCTTTTTTTCCTTTTTAAAAAAAGCTCAGCTAGTCAGGGTGCTGTTTTCTCTCCCACCTGAGAGCAAGAATGTCAGACCTTTGGCTGCTGACCTTCGGAAGTTGTCAGGGAACACATCCTGACACCCACGTAAAAGACCTGGTACCTGTGTTTCCACATCACAAAGCAGGCCAACAAGCACACAAGGCCGCAGACCAAGTTCAGAATCATCTGGATAAGTAAGAACAGTTTGAAAGTGCCAGTGATGCTGGTACAGTCAGTCACATCCCGGTACACAAAGGTCCTGCTGAGGGGCTCGGACGAGGGCAGTTTGCACTGGCAGGCGTCGAGCGTGGTTCCACAGGTAAACTGTGTGAGCTGTGCATAGTGGTGAGCGGCGAACGCCACGGCCAGCACACAGACCGTCAGGCCAAGGGCGCTCAGCAGGAAGTACAAGAGCTGCAAGAAAGCAGAAGAAAACCTTTCCAGTTACGGAGAGCGTTGGATGACTATTGGCAAAGGTAATAAAGAAAAGCTCTTCTTCTTCTTCTCTCCCAAGAAGTCCCCTGTTGGAGGGGCTGTCTCTCCTCAGAAACATGGTACCCAAGACATGGCAATGGCTCGTTATGGACTGTTAGTGAGCAATCTGGTCACAATCTGAAAAACTCTGATCATATTTTCATGCGTCGTACAGATGTCGGGTGTTTTTCATGAATTGAGCCAACAATATTAGCTTGATTTGGGGATGTTTGTATATGGATGTAGCAGGCAGCTTAGATGACGCCCAAACACAAGAGCCATCCCTGAAAGGCATACTGTGCTTGTTTTGACCTTAACAACTGCTGATATAAAGACTGAAACAAGACTAGGAAGTAGAGGACAAATTTCTTCAATGTCAACACTGTGTTGGCCAAAATTGGCAATGATTGGTCAACTAGCAACATGGGTTAATAAAAAAGACTATATTCAATGGAGTGGTTGCCAAACTATGTCCAGGAAGGCCAGGATCCCCAGTGAGAGGTTGCTGGGAGAAAAAAAAATTATGGTTCCAGAAGGTAGGTGACTTGATCACCTACAAGTCTCATCCCAAGTCCACCTATAACCATGTAGTTTCTGAGCATAAAAATAAGCTGTAAATGGTCCCTCGGCCACCAAGGTTCTGAACACCGTTGGCTTATGTGTTAGCCTTGGAATGGAAAAGTCTGGTTAAAGTTCTAACTCTGCTACTAAAGAACCATGGAATCCCTGAACAACTCAGACATTTACCCTACACCTGAAATATTTTGATCAAAAATTGTGGGTGCTTGTTGACATGGCCACAATGTAAACCATTTTACAGAACAAGAAATCTTGTGATTGGACTTCCCTACTGAAAACCTTTCTCTTAATGGCCCGACCTCCTGAGGATCTAGATAAGGAACAGAGTACCCAGCTGCTGGGACTGGTGTACTGATCCCAGTTCTTAGTGCAAGATTTACATTCTCATAGTCAGAAGTTGCTCATAGAGCAATTCTGCTGAACGTGAACTCTTCAGAGGAAGATTAGTCACGTCCAGGTTCAGATGAAAGTTACTCTGAAAAGATTATGCCCTCCGCCCCGCCCCCAACTAATTGCAACTCAAAATAAAAACATGTATGCAAGATTATAAAATATGTGTGCATAAGTCCTCCAGATGAGTGATTTTGCACACAGGGACAATTTCAAATGTTTTCAAGCCTTAAATATAGAATACTTAAAATTTTATTTTTTCTTTCTTGACTGGTGTGTGTGTGTGTGTGTGTGTGTGTGTGTGTGTGTGTGTGTGTGTGTGTGTGTGTGTTGTTGCCCTGAGCATGTGTCTGGTTTGCCTGGAAGCTTCACTGCGGACACAGGAAGAGAGTGGACCCGTTTCATCTTCCTATGGCTGCACGAGCAAAGAGTGCAGGGGTTCTTTGGATCTTCTCATCAAAAATATCTTAAACACGCACTCTCTTTTTCATTTTCAAATCATACGAAGGATTGTCAAATACAACCCACATTTCTTCATCTGTGAAACAGTTTATGGAAACATCTATCTCAGGGACATAACAAGGATAACTTACACTGAACACGTTTAGCCTCCCTTGGAGGAAGGGAACCAGAAAAACACACAGTGGCACCGTTTCAAAAATTTAAGAGGAAATATTTAATCTGTGCTATTGAATGCATCACCTTGGTCCTGCCTGTCACCCAAATTTTCAGTGGCCATATTTTCTGCAAAAAAAAAAAGTAGTTCTTGGGCTAAAAAGTATGGATTTATTTTGTGGGGCCATTGGGGCAGAATATTTGAATTATTCTGGGTTGTTTTGAAATATTCAGGCGACGACTGACTTCAAACTCTTGATGCCAAGGGCCAAATTAAATTGTGCTGGCCGTGTCGTGCATGGTTGCCCATGGCAGCTGCATTTCCAGTGCCGGCGTCAGGGAACTGGGAACTATTTGCTCTGGGAACACAGAGACATGAGTGACTATGCCAGCAGGGAGGGCCCAAATTAAGGGATAATTTTTCACCTGAGAGTCATCTGCTTAGCAGAATGGCCCCAGTTGGAGTTTTCTTCATACACTTTATTGCCATCAGTGGATGGGACTACGGAGGTCCTGTCATAACTCTCTCCCACACACTCATCCTTGAGATAGAGAATTTCTATAACATCCACCGGGGCATTATCTTGAAACAATGACAATAATCCCTCATTCTCGATCTGTAAATTATTCAAATAGCTGCAAAAAATATTCTCTCATAACCATCACAAAAATCCGTTTGCTGAAATGAGAGTTTTGTCTCTTCTTAAAAGATAACTTTTGGGCCCAAAGAGCAAAAGATTTGCCCAAGACTTCTACCAAGTACACAGCAGTGCCTGGTGATGGTTACAGGCATGGACTGGGGAGCAGACAGCCTGAGTGAGAATCCCGGTTCTCCCCTCCATAACTATGAACCTTGGGCAAATTAAATCAATTGCATGGGTACCTTTGTTTCTTCATCTAGCACCTAAGTCACAGGATTACTCTAAGGATCAAAAGAATTGATACATGTAAAGGGCTTAGAACAGTGGCTGGTAGGCAGTAGCACTATTTAAGTATTCTTGAAATGAATAAACACATTAGTAGCCCTGGAAAGAGCTGCCAGTTCTCAGGACTTTTAGGATATCAACCCTATACTGGCTTTGTGTTAGTCTATGTCACGTGGGAGTAACAACACACCCTTGGCTTGTAGAAAGGACGTGCACATTTACACAAGCACAGAGACTGCTCACTTTTAATTGAGCATCTTAAATATGCTAGAAGCCTCAAGAGCACAAACAAAAGCCATGCCCCTCAGCTCCTTTAAATATGAATACATTTTCATTGGTGCATTAGCTCACACATTGTGATTCTGCCTCTCCCACTGCAGGAAAGCATCGGGCCAAGTAAGCGAGAGTGAGCCACGGAATCAAGTTTCTTATCCATTTCAAGACATAAATATAGACTTGATCGGCCAAGGCCTGTGGGCTACATCTGCAGCGCTGCAGCATTTTTCCTTCGCGGCTTTTAACTCAGCTGACAGCAACAAGCTTCTGGGTCAGAATCTGTAATTTAAAATCAAGTGGCTTGTTTTACCTATACGGCACGAATAACTATCAATAAGAGTGTTAACGATGACCTTGGGAAGGCCAGCAAATATATTTTGATACCAGCGGGGCTCGGGACGCATCTGTCTCGCCTGTGTCAGTCCGGGCGGCCGGCACTGCGCAGCGGGCGGAGGCGGGAGCCCCCGGCGCTTATGTAACCCCAGCGCCCGGGCGCGCCCCGCGCTCGCCGCCTCTAATTGGTACCCGGCCGCCGCTTCAACGTTCAGAGGCTTCGGGAGGAGGGCGGTTCGGCTTCGATTTAATTACCTTCCCGGTGGCAGGCATGGTAAAGCCCCTCTGCTCCTCGATGTGCAGGAGGCTGCGGAGGTAGCCCGGGGGGCCTCCTGGATGTGGGCCCCGGGCCACTGCGCCTGCAATGCCCTCGTGGGGAATGTGCCCCGGAGTGTTTTTGCACGCACACGAACCAGACACGTTTCTGAAAATCATCAAGGTGAGCCCCGAGAAAACAGGGCCAAGAGGATAGGCAGGAGGCCCAATCAGCGGCCGGATGGCCCGCCGAGCCCAGGAGCAGAACTTGGGAGCAGAGCCCGGGGAGAAAGATGGAAGGCGCCGGCGGCTTACAGGGCTTGCCAAAGGGCCGCCAGAGAAGACTGTGCTAGCTTGAGATGAAAAGACAAGCCCCCGTGGCCACTGTCTGTAAGGAAAAGGGAAGTGTGTGGGCGTGTGTGGGTGTGTGGGTGTGCACACGCGCGCGCGCGCTAGCGCAGGCTGCAGTAAGCGCGGGCATCACCCCTGTATTGCTTGTCCTGACTATCTGGGCGTTCAACAGAAGGAAATAAATTCGCCACCAAAGCTTGGTCCAGGGTTATCAACACGTAAGCACTAAAATGCGGTTTTGCTAGTGAGAAACACCTCATGAAGATGCATTTTATTCCTTCTCCCCCAAATGATGTGAGGAGCACAAGGGAAGTCCGCTGTAACCTGTTGTGCCTTTGGAAAACCTGGAGATTGACGGAGCTCATTTTCGACCTGAAGGTAATATAGCGGGCACCTTAGAGAGCTGGCAGCAAGCATCACTAAAGGTCACATTCAGGAGAAGAGAAAAGTACCTCTGTATTTGTCAGTGTCTGTCACAGGTGAAAAAAAAAGATAGTTAATGAGATCTTCCTAGTGGTGAATTCTCAGTCTGGCTGACATTGGCAGTGACTGTTTTATTTTTTAATTTTTTTGTCCTTGCTCCTTATTTTAAATGCAGACGTTGAGATGGCTTTAGGGGCCTCTGTGAAGATGTTTCTGCTGTTTGCTGGGATCATGGTGGAGAGGGGGATGAGGGCATTTCACAGAAACTGGTGAACCTAGTTTAGAGCCCTTTTTACCTAATGAATGAAATTCCCATAATTTAACAGATCATTTCTTACTAGGCTTTAAAAAAAAAAATCATCACTAAGCCTTGCAGTTTATTCAGACTTCTACCAAAAAAGTAAACATGCACTGATGTCTGCTCTATCTGGCCTTCTTTTAAGGGACACCCTCAGACAGAAAAAGTAAAATTTCCAAGGTCGGGGTGGGGGGGGGCATATCCACCAAAATTCTAACTCTATCAGTTTTTAAAATAGCATCCATTAAATTTTTAAATTAGAAGAGTTACATCTAACTATTGAAGAACATCTCAAAATTGAAGAAAAAGACTACACAATGTAGGTATAATCCCACCATTCAGAGAAACTATTTTTTCTATGCACATAAGAGCTATTTGTTTAATTTCCGTAGGATCATAGCATACATTTTGTGTAGCCAGTTTCTTTTTGCTAGTTAAAATAATTTGAATATTTTATTCACTAATTACTCTTTTATGACATGACAAATATATATATATGTATGTATATATGAGCACATTGCTTTTTTATGTCAATAGCTTTTATATCAATATACTAGAATATACTAACATCTTACAAAAGAGTATCCAGTTTTTATGTGTTTTCTTATAGAAGAAAAGAGACAATGTGACTAGACCCCAAAAACAAAACAAAACAAAACCAACATTACAGAAAGCTTTTTGTTCTCTGCTACAGGAGTTGAAAGAAAATGTAGGAATTTGATTTCTACTAACTCTGATTTCTGAGTGGGGTGTTTATCTCCCTAAACTCTGAAAGGGTGTGTCTGTGTTTCCCTTTGGAGCAGATTCTACTGTGCAGTGAAAATGCTGTGTACTTGAATTGGCTCCAACCAAACGCAGTGTCTCTAAAAAAAAAAGGCACTCAAGGAAAGGCACACACACTTGTTAAATCAAGCATACCCCAACCTCCTGTCTTTGCCCTCAGATTCTTGGCACAGGTCATTTGGATGCACCCAATGTACTTTTTCTGTCTCAGTGATCCCACCTACCAAGGGAAATACACTTAGACTGCTTCATTATTAAAACATTCTAAAAAAAAAACCCCAATATGGGGAAGTGGGCACTGATATAGACACTTTTTCCCTGGCCAAGTGTTTTGCTGAACTGACGAATTTTCAATTTTCCTTTTAAGGGCATTGGAGGGCATTTCATATGCTCCGTGCCAATCCAGTTCATGGAAATTAAGACTTAAAAAAAAAATAAATCAGCATTACCTTTGGGGCCTGGATGAATGCCCTCCTAAAACATTTTTTGGCCTGTCTAAAAATGCAATTTCTAGAATAATCAGATATACAACCCCTTAAAAAGTCCTCCTTAATTTTGTACTCGTGTTTCCTTCTATGTGATGATAAAAGAGAAAGAAAAATGACAACTTACTTTCATGGCAAACTGGATACATGTCCGTTCATCAACTTGATAGGAGACACAAAGCATAAACAAACCAAGATAGGCCACTAAGCAGACCTGCAATGGAGAACAGGGATGAAAGGTTGTTATCAGGGAAAGCTGTGCATTCTAATGACATCAATCTCAGTGTCTTTCACCAGTAACGTCCTTGTTATCAAGGTGTTCATTTCATTTGCTTATCTTTATGTGCTATTTTTCCTCAGCTTGTGGAACAGAGTTTTAAAACTAGGAAAATCAATTTATTTCAATTTAGCCAGTATTTATTAAGTCCTTTTGATGTGCCAGGTGCTGTACAAGGTCCTTCAGCGCATACAATGATGAACAAAATTTCCTCAACCTCAGTAACTGTACGGTCCAGGCCAGGCCACGATAAGTGCACACACTATTCTAAGGCAGGGCATTCTATGTCAAATGCTATTCAGAGAAGTACAAAAAGAAGAAGAAAATAACATTGAATTGGGCAATTAAAAAAGCCTTCACTAAAGAGGTGGATTTGAAATGGTCCTTGAAAGGGATGGTGATAATAATAATGATCACTACCAGTTACTGAATACTTAGTTTGTGCTGCGGCTCTTCTAAGGCCTTTGTATGGATTTCTTCAAGTAATCAGCACAAACCCCTATGAAGTAGGTGCTATTATGACCCTCATATTATAAATGAGGAAACAGAAGCACAAAGCTAGTAAATGATGGAACCAGCCCTCAAACCAGGTAGCTTGGGTGAAACAGTATGAGCGCAGGCGGACGCAGGACCGTGTGTGGAAAGAATAGCAAACATGTATCTACAGTTGAAATAACAAAATATAGAGCAGAAAATGTAGGTGGAAAGTCTGGGGATGTAGAACTGATTTAGGAAGTAGTGGGGTTCCCTTGAACATTTCTGAGCAGGGGAACGACATGATTCAAGACATGTTTCTGGAAAATGAGCAGTGGTGTTGGGTGGGTTGGCGATGAGAACATCAGAATCTTATTTTACTAATCTAAGCAAGATTAATCTATCAGGTGAGCCAGAGCTCAGAGGGTGGTGGGCAAAGTCAGAGAAAGAGGTGAGAGGAAAGGTGTAGTAAAAGTAAAATGTATACATCTTGGCTATTGCATGACCAGTGGGAGGACACTGGAGTGGGAGAAATAGAAAGCCATCTCCAAGTTCTTGAATGTCAGTGATGGAAAGAGTGGGGAGGTGCACCTGACCCAAAGAAGGCTGGCAGGAGGCATGGCAACTTTGAGAGAAAACATACTCCATTTTTAAAACAATTTTTTAAATCGAAGTGTAGTTAATTTACAATGTTGCGTTAGCTTCAGGTGTACAGCAAAGTGATTCAGTTATTTATATATATATTTAGGTTCTTTTCCCTTATAGATTATTACAAGACATTGAATATAGTTCCCTATGTGATACAATAGGTCCTTGTTGTTTACCTACTTTATATACAGTAGTGTGTATCTGCTAATCCCAAACTCCTAGTTTATCTACCCCCTTACCCCCCGCTATCCCCTCTGGTAACCATAAGTTTGTTTTCTATGTCTGTGAGTCTATTTCTGGTTTGTAAATAAGTTCATTTATATCATCTTTAAGAGTCCACATATAAGTCATATCATATGATATTTTGCTTTCTCTGTCTGACTTACTTCACTTAATGTGATAATCTCTAGGTCCATCCATTGTTGCAAATGGCATTATTTCATTCCTTTTTATGGCTGAATAATGTTCCATTATATATATATATATATCTCCAGAGAAAACACTAGTTCGAAAAGATACACGCACCCCAATGTTCATTGCAGCTCTATTTACAATGGCCAAGACATGGAAGCAACCTAAGTGTCCAGCGACAGATGAATGGATAAAGAAGATGTGGTATATAAAACCTACTCGATTTGATTTTCTTTTTAGTGGTGCATTGGAGTTTCTTAAACTGTGATTTAGAGTTTCTAATCAAAGCATACCTAGTCACACTCAACTTTGGAAACCTTAAAAGGTTGCTAAGTTCTACTTTAGGATGAAAAACATAAGCAACAGAATTGCATTTTCTGATAAGCACAATTTTCCTAGAGACAATGTTGGAAGGGTGGCTGAGAGTCACCCAGCAAGTCATTAGATGGCTGGTTTGGTGGTACTCATAACTCCTACCCCCAGGGCCAGCTTTGAACCTCGGACCTGCTAGGGTGGTAGAGCTGTTTATTTACAAAGCCAACACAACATTTTAAGGTAGCACCTCTATCCTATTCTCCCCTTGATTACAAAATCAATAAGTGGCTTGTGCCCTCACTGGTTCCCAAGTTGCAGGTTTAGGTTTCCACTGGACTGTGAAGCCAGAAGCCAAGCCTTCCTTGAGTACAGGCTGTTTTCAGGGTTTTCCACCATTAGGACAGGCTGATGGTTAAAAGCAGAGATGACATTCCTAGTTCCAGAGACAAAGCGTGGGCTGGAGAGGGCTGGGTAGAAAACAAAGCAGATAGGACCCACAGAGACAGCTTTTCAGCAGAGCACCGGCAGATGTGGAGGTAATGACACTGAAGTTGTTTGTGTAACCCACAACGTGGCCATATTTCCAAGGCAGGGATGAAGTTCCTTTTCAAAACTCTTTTAAAAATATATCTAACCAATATATCTAATTGAGGTATAAGTTTGATAAGGCCTGTAATGGCTTACTATGTATTTTCAAATTAAGAATTTACGGAACTAGGGACTTCCCAGTGGTAAAGAATCCACCTTCCAATTCAGGGGACGCGGGTTCGATCCCTGGTCAGGGAACTAAGATCCCACGTGCTGCGGGGCAACTAAGTCCGCACACCACGACTGCTGAGCTTGCACGCCTCAATGAGAGAGCCCATGTGCCACAAACTACAGAGCCCACGCACTCTGGAACCCACGAGCCACAACTAGAGAGAGAAAACCCGCCCGCCACAACTAGAGAGAAGCCTGCACGCCACAACAGAGAGTCCACGCTGCAACGGAAAGATCCCTCGTGTCTCATTGAAGACCCCTCGAGCTGCAACTAAGACCCGAAGCAGACAAAAATATAAAGAAAATAAATAAGTAACATTTTAAAAATGCTTTAAAAAAAAGAATTTGCAGAACTAAAACAATGGAAGAAAGACCTTTTTTTTTGTTTATTGGCAAGAAACCCAATGGAAGCTTCTAAACTTGCTTGTGGGGATGGTTAGATCCCTAAGTACGTGCCTGGGCTCACTTGTTAGCATCTGTCTGCAGGTGCACGGGGTCAGGCTCTCTCCTACATAACTATCTTTGTCCCTAGAGGCTATTGTGAAGTTGGCAATTGCCAAAACTCTCCCCTTTGTCTTCATGAGAGACACATTCCAACAATCGAGCCTAAATGACCAGTATCTTAAAAATCTGACCCTGCCTTCCTTGAACAAATTTTTCTACTTCAGTAGTGTCTACTTCTGTGAAGCCTTAATTTAGCCTGGTTTCCAGCAAGAAGTTGCACAAGAACATATAACCTCACTCTAGAGTATTTCACTTAGTCAGTCGACAGAACTCTTTTTGAGGCCAGACTCTTTTAACAGCCCCAGGAACTGAGCGGTGAAAAACCAGTCTCAGCCTTCAAGGAGCTCTCAGTTCAGTGGGAAAGAGAGGAGAGTGAAGTTACAATACCATGTAAGTTTTAGGACCGTGTCTGCTGTAATACACTGAAGGGGTGATTAACCTGAAGGCAACTTGAAGAAACTTCCTGGAGGAAGATGGATTTTGAAAGGTAAGCAGAAATTAAGCAGAAGGATGTTAGGAAGAGTAGAGCAAGTACTAGTGAGTACAAAAGCATGGAGAAATGCAGAGTAAACATTGAGGTCTCCCAGAGCTCTGGTGCAGAGGATGGGGGAAGAAAAAGCCAAAGGTAAGCTTGTAGAGATGGGCAGGAAGTAGGTCACGAGGAACTTTTATTTCAATCTAGGACATTTGAAGCAAGGGAATCATGTGATCATCGTTGCCTTTTAGAATGGTCTTTCCGTCTGTGAAGAATGGATTGGGAAGGGAAAACCAGCTGGGAGGCTGTTCTCCATCTATGGAGAAATGATGAGTGCCTGAGCTCAGGTAGCAGTAGGGACCGAGAGTAGGTGTGTTTGAGTGATGTTAAGGAAGCAGAATCCAAGGCTCTAAGAACTGATTAGAGGTGAGGGCTGAATGAGAGGGAGGAGTAAGCAAGGTGCTCAGCTACCTGATTTGAGCTGCCAGGTGGATGGAGTTCACGTTTAGTAAGGCACAAGATACAAGAGGAAGAGCAGAATGGGAATGGAAACCGATAATGCCCACATGAACTCAAATCTCAGACACGTGGGCCTAGAACTCAGGAAAGGGGTCTTGGCTGAACATAAGCCCTTAAAGCAATGGAAACCATCAGAAATGCTGGATCACCCAGAAACAGTCTAGGGAAAACAAAAAAAGGCCAAGGAAGTTACCCAGTTATGAAGAACCATTGAATAGTTTGAACAGAAAGCATCTCAAATACACTTCGTATAACTTTGGTTGTACATCATGACATGTCTAAATACTATGAAACTGATCATCCTTCTGGATTTTCGGAAGTTTCACTTCTAGGTCCTAGTGTAGGATATTTGCTATAAAGCCTGGATCAATCCAATATATTTTATTTTATTTTGATATTTATTATTTATTTATTTGGTTGCGCCGGGTCTTAGTTTTGGCAGGTGGGCCCCTTCGTTGCGGCTTGCAAACTCTTAGTTGCGGCATGCATGTGGGATCTAGTTCCCTGACCAGGGATCGAACCCGGGCCCCCTGCATTGGGAGCGAGGAGTCTTAACCACTGTGCCACCAGGGAAGTCCCAATCCAACATATTTTAATTTCTTGGCCTTCTGATAGGGCTCAATCAGCCCTGGGAGGGGGTGGGGAGTTCATTTTCTTACCTACAGATTTGCATATTAGAACAATACTTCTTTATCAGAGAGTTTATTGGAGTTTAGAATGCAAGCACTTTACAGAAGAGTAGTATTTATTGAACACTTAAAACTGAAGGCTTTATGGCCACGGGGAGGAAACCAGATTTCTCATGCCAGACTAAGGGTCTTGTTTTCTGAGTGGGCAGGACGTGGGCGCACCAGGAAGACAGGGTGTTCTGGCTTCCCAGGGCGGGGAAGGAGGAGCTCTTGTTAATGAGTAGTGATACTCGCCAGGCCTCTCTGGGACAACATTCTTGGATTCTGGGCCAGGGCTTCCACTGGATATGGTGAGGTGAGGCCCATGGAAGAGGAAAAAGGCAGTTACATAAGATTTTCCAGAAGGCACCCATTGGACCAGGGGCGGACAGGTGGTATCACTGAACACAAAACCAGACAAGACGTGGGTGGCACTGGGAAAACTAGTGCTGAAAGGGCAGCTAGCCCTGAAGAGCTTGTGAACATGTAGTTCATGTACAGATGGATAATTATGTTGATAAGAAACGCTTGAAAAGATTTTTTTAGTGAAAAAAAGAAAAAAATCCCATCATTTTAAACGTGTTTTTGGATGCATGTTTCTGCAAGCTGTTTAGCAAGAAGAGAAAACCTAAGTCGCAAACTCCACATTCTGTCTAAAGATGTTCTTTGTCTGCTCAGAGTGAAGACTGCATTCTCTCTTGAGAGTTAGAAAGTTAAGCAGAGTTGAAATGTTCTCTGAATGTTAAATCCATTTCTAGATGTACGAGTCCTGAGTCTTGTCACACTTTGTTTGTGTTATTCCTGCAGTTGTACCTTTTGAGGATTGGCTTATTATGAATAAAAAGTGAATGGTGGATGGACCCGGCTCTTGGAGATTTACCTACATCTCATTTTTTTCCTTTTCATTTTGGCATAGCTAGAAGGTATCACCCTAAAACATTCTGTGAGAATGCGAATTATTGGTATTTACTTCGCTCCATGTCATATTTATATTCTGGTCTTGTGACATTCACGCAACCTCCAATTTATTTGTTTTCTTCTTTTTGTTGTTGACAGAGCTGCTTGACAGGGCTATCTGGAGAATACAACCTCCCCTGTCAAATGTCTTTCAAGGTTTCTCTTCTCCTTCCATCCCCCCCTTTCATTTGTGTACCTGAAATGTGACTCTATTTCTGTTAGTTAATCAATGTTCACCTTTGTATTTAAAGTGCTTTATTTCAGTCAATATAGTAACAAGATGAACTCTCCTCTCATATTTGCACAGCCAGTTGATCAACACGAGATGTGGCAGAACTGTACGTATTTCTCTGGATATTTCTTAAGAGAATTTCTATGGGTTTTCACCTATTTAATAGAATTTAAGGTAGACTATTAGAAATAATTTTCAACAAATGATAGATATATTGCAATATGTCAAATGAATGCAGTCTCACTCAGGAGAATTGCTTATTAATACATAGTTTATCAGAGATTTAAATAATATACAAAAGAATATTTCATGAGAATCTATTAAAGGACGTTTGTTGGATCAAGATTTCAGAAGGATGGGATAGAATATTTTAGCATAACTTAAGCATGTTTACTAGATTCTCATTGCCACTGCCTCTGGTAAGACAATGTCTAAGCTAGTGGTTCAGAGTTACTTGGAGGGCTTGGTGAAAACTCCCTTATCTCCAGAATGTTTGATCCAATAGGTCTGGGGTAGAGACCGAGAATTTGCATTTCTAATAAATAAGGCCACACTTTGAGAACCACTAGTCTAAGCTAAAAACATAGTCTTCTAAATGCTGACGCCTAGTATGGGTTTTATCTGAACGGTTAGGGGTTAGGAGTTATACACTGACTAGTGGAGTTTCCTATAGAAGAGTTGTTTATTATAAGTAATAATGGGATGTAACAACAATAGTTTCCCCATAAATAAATTTAGTCATGGCTATTGTAGCAAAATTCCTTAAAATTGGAGGGAAAAATCCTTCGTCTTCATCACTTCTTAAATATGACCTCATTCTAGAGCCCGTGGCCTCAGCGAGTGTGGTTGATGGTTTGGGAGCATTTCTAAATCATCACTTAGTGTGATGTGGCACTCTGCTACTGTTGACAGGCAAAGCCCACTCCACTGCAAGCCAAAGCAAAGCAATCATCCAAAACTGGACCATCTCTCCATCGGTGTGCTGGTAAACGTTTAACAACCAGCTGTAGGGGTGGGAACTGCTATTTGTAGCACTTGCTAATTTCCATGGTATAAATACTTCTACCAGCGCTGCTTTCAAGCTACCGATGTGAAGTCACTGAGCACAGGGTTGGGAAGGGATGTGCACAATCAGCTTTCACGAGCCCATCAGAGGTGCCCTAGGCACCTCGCACCCCTACCACACTGTCTGCCCATTGGAGTCCCTCCTTTTATTTTAGAAGCATCTGGTTACCAGGTGGGATTAGTTTGTAACTAGAGTAAAGTTTGGCACATTACTCTTTATTAGTTGTTTGGAATCCCCGAAACCAGCCTACAGAATCAGTATAAAGGTGCAGGGGAGTGAGCCAGGGAGAAATCCTAGTACTCAGTTCCTAATTTGTGAAAATGGACTAAGAATCGTGGCAACGTAATCTTTGAGATCTTGTTATTCACGGCCACCCCAGTGAAGGTATCACTCCCCAGCTGAGTCGAGCTCAACAACTTTTATTGTGGTAGGCGCTAGGAATATGCAGAATAAGATATGGTCATTGCTCTTTAGAAATGTACAGTTTAAGCCCCACTTTGCAGAGAAACTGAAGCACAGGAAAATTGATTGCCATGGGTAATGCCATCTGACCAGGCTAGGCCAGGTGTAAAAATGAGCGGCCCCCAGCAGCTCATTCAAAGCCCTCCTTCCTGGTCACTCATCAAAATCTATCATGCTTTCTATAATGTAAGGGACATTGAATCAATTGTGATTTTTTTTCCCTGCTGTGCATTACTTTTTAAAGACAACAAAAAGTTTGGTGTTAATCAGATAGGATTTAAATATGGTAGAATGATGAAGTCATCCCTCCCCACATTTATTATTATTATTAATTATTATTATTTTAAATTGCATTTTAAGGTAAAAGCAAGATAATAGGATTAAAAAATAATCAGATGAGGTAAGAAAGGTAAAAATAACTCTCAAAAGCATGAAACATCAAGTAACAGTTCATTCAACTGGTGGTTACTGCTTCTTTAGTTTTGTTAAAACCAAGTCTAGAACTACAATCAAGAAGACAGTGTTGCATAGTGGAAAAAATGTGGGCTTTAGAGCCTGAATCTTGACCTGCTGCTTTACTAGCTAAATGATCTTGGACAAAGCAATTTAATTCTTCTTAGCCTTGGTTTCCTTATCTATGAAATGGAAACAATAATGCCTTCTTTTGATGGTTAATTCAAGGATTAATGATAATGCAAGTAAAGGGTCTAGTATAATACCTTAACAAATAGCTGGAGAATAACTGGTAGTGATGTAGTGATTACTACCATAATTATTATTGCAATTAGAGTCACTCATACATTTATTACAGTAGGCCAAATTTAGAGTATATTTCAGGGGTCAGAAATGTATTACCAACTTAAGCATGTTTAGAATTGATAACACACATACTGTCTTGGTTACAAATATCACATAGTCTACTTTTTATTAGCACCAATGGATACTTGGTGTGGTCTTTATATTTATGTAAGAAAAACTAATTAACAAGTCTAGATGGTTTGACATTTTAATGCTAATATTGAGCAGTTTTACGTGCCAGGCATTAAACTAAGCTCTCTTTGTAAATTATCCCATTTGGTCTTCATAAAAATCCTTGACGTAGTCGCTGTTATTAGCCCATTTTATAGATGATGAAACTAAAGCTCAGAAAGGTTTTATGCTCGAGGTCACATAGCAAATACAGAACTCTAAGCTGTATGTGTCCGAGTACAGAGCCTGGCTCTTAACCATTACACATCCCGGTCGCCTCCCTGGAGGAATCTGGACAGCCCTATAAGTGAAGTGAGAACTGCAGAAATTTGGATAACTTTCCATCATCTGCTCCTCTCCTGTGTGGGGTGGCAGGAAGCCCTGGTCCTGAGGTATCATGCGAAGACCAGTCTTTGAGATCCAGACACTGTCCAAGCTGAGGGAATGGGACACAGCCTTTGAGACTCAGTCTCATCATGTATAAAATAGAAAAAATAATACTTTATAATTTAAGGATCATAAGTAATGTGCCTGGAACGGTAGTAGGTATTATTTTTTCCATCTCATATGACCTCAAACTGTGTCAGTACAACTTACTCTGAAATTTGAGCTGAAATGAGTAATATATATAAATGTAGCCCTCTCTCACATCTTAGAAATAATCTCATTCTCTTCATTTAACAAGTTTTCATTGTGTATCTACCATGTGCCAGAAACTCTTTGAGGCTCTGGAGATACCACAGTTAACAGAAGAGACAAAAGTCGCTGCCTTGATAGCACCAATGCTTTAAAGTGGAGAGGCAGACCGTAAACAAACGAATAAGTAGAAATATAATGTATCAGTCGTTGAGAAGAGTTATGGAGAGCATAGCACTTACCATCATAGCTTCTTTTTCACACAAACATGACATATAGTAAATAGCAAAATACAAACAATAAATCCTTAAAGTGATATGTTCTCCCTAAAAAATGAATTGGTAATCCTAGCAACCCCTTAAGAAAAGATGGTAGACTCAAGATTGTTTCTTATGAGAACCTTGTTGATTGTTATTCCAACAAACACATGTCAACTATAAGCTGTCTAAGACCTCACAGGCTCTATAAAAGAGAACACATCCGTGACCCCAGAGAAGGGGCAACAGAGGGTAACTACAAAAAGGTTTACAGCAAAATGGGCTGCATCCAAAGGATAGAAACTGGGGCAGTATCTCTTAGCTCTGGATCTGACAGACCTAGGTTCAGAACCCACCTCCACCACTTTTTTGCTTTTGGCCTTGGACAAGTTAACCTCTTTGAGCCTCAGTTTCATCATCTGTGGGGTGATAACCACAGTGCCTACTTCATAAATTGCTGTGAAGATTAAAGAAGACAGCATGTGTAGAAGGCTTATTATAGTACCAGCACATATGAAGCAGTCAATACTAATTTGTCAAATAAACGAATCCATTCATTGAGAGACTTGGGCTACTTTTGCTTTCATAGCAAGGACCCACTTTTCAAAAATCTCTCTAATAATGTTAACATAAACAGTTTGCAAACACCTGAGAGTTATAAAACTTCTTTTTCTGCGTCTTTTCCTTTCTGCTACAAGACTGTTTATTATCTACTACTCAGGAAATGCCAATCTTGGTAAACATACCAAGCTGTATATGTTTCTCTGATAACACTATTGTTGCTTTACAAAGATAAGCATTTAATTTCTGAAAACAAAATGCCATTCAGCTAAAAATATTTTCTATCCATAACAGATCCAAAATTAATATTACTTTTTAAAAAAAAGTGAAATTGTTTCAGCCACACTTAGTGCACAGATATTAATAGGAAGTTCCAAAAGTGATAGGCATGTAAAAGTAAAGGTTCCAAATCAACCAGAGTTTATGGCAGAATTGAACATCAGGATGAGAGAGTAACGTACTTATGGTCAATTAATCTACAACAAAAGAGGCAAGAATATACAATGGAGAAAAGACAGTCTCTTCAATAAGTGGTGCCAGGAAAACTGGACAGCTACATGTAAAAGAATGAAATTAGAACACTCCCTAACACCATATACAAAAATAAACTGAAAATGGATTAAAGACCTAAATGTAAGACAAGAAACCATAAAACTCCAAGAGGAAAACATAGGCAGAACACTCTTTGGCATAAATCGTAGCAATATTTTTTTGGATCTGTCTCCTAAAGCAAAGGAAATAAAAGCAAAAATGAACAAATGGCACCTAATCAAACTTAAAAGCTTTTGCACAACAAAGAAACCATTTACAAAATGAAAAGACAACCTGCTTAATGGGAGAAAATATTTGCAAATGATATGGTGGATAAGGGGTTAATATCCAAAATATATAAACAGCTCATACAACTTAACATCAAAAAAACAAACAACCTGATCAAAAAATGGACAGAAGACCTGATTAGACATTTTTCCAAAGAGGAAATGCAGATGGCCAACAGGCACATAAGAAGATGCTTAACATTGCTAATTATCAGGGAAATGCAAATCAAAACCACAATGATGTATCACCTCACACCTGTCAGAATGGCTGTCATCAAAGAGAACACAGATAACAAATGTTGGCAAGGATGTAGAGAAAAGGGAACTCTCCTACACTGCTGGTGGGAATGTAAATTGGTGCAGTCACTGTGGAAAACAGTATGGAGGTTTCTCAAAAAACTAAAAATAGAACTACCACATGATCCAGCAATTCCACTCCTGGGTATATATACATAAAAAAACAAAAACACTAATTTGAAAAGATACATGCACCCCAGTGTTCACAGCAGCATTAATTACAATTGCCAAGATATGGAAGCAACCTAAGTGTCCATCAACAGATGAATGGATAAAGAAGATGTGATATAAAATACACACACACACACACACACACACACACACACACACACACACACACAATGGAATACTACTCAGCCATAAAAAAGAATGAAGTTTTGTCATTTGCAGCAACATGGATGGGCTTGGAGGGTATTATGCTAGGTGAAATAAGTCAGACAGAGAAAGACAAATACTATATGATAACCACTTATATGTGGAATCTAAATACAACAAACTAGTGAATATAACAAAAAGGAAGCAGACTCACAGATAGAGAACAAACTACTGGTCACCAGTGGCGAGGCGGGGAGGCGGCAATCTAGTGGTAGGGGATTAAGATGTACACACTATTATGTATAAAATCAGCTACAAGGATATATTGTACAACACAGGGAATATAGCCAATATTTTATAATAACTATAACCTTTAAAAGTTGTGAATCACTATTTTGTACACTGTAACTTACATAATATTGTACATCACCTATACTTCAATAAAAATAAATTTCAACAAGAAAAAAAAAGATGAGGGGTAAACTGTAACTATCTGTCTCTAAACACTACAAACATCAGTATAAGCATTAAAACCTAGAACACTAATCATAATTTTGAAAAAATGTTTCTTCTTGGTTTTTATTAAACTAAGCTCAAAATAGCAGCTTCTTTTCTTCTACAAATAAAACTATTGCTAGCAACAACTTTTTATAGATAGTAAGTTTTGCTAAGGAGTGTTTTATTTGGCCTATAATATATTAGGAAGATATTTAATGCCTTTCCATCTGCCTTAGGAATCTACAACCCCAGAGCTTCATTGCTCTACTCTTTCTATTTTTATTTTTCCATTAGAGTAAAAGTTGCCAATGAAGAGCTGTAGTACAGAAATACTCTCTTCATCTAAGGGTTAAATTCCGCCTGGCCCAGGAAGAGTTTGGGTTATGACACACATCCCCATCTGTGCATTTCTACATATTTCTTGGAGGGAACAATTTGGAATCTTTAGTTTGCAAGTTAAGATTATTTTCTAAAGAAGCTGGTAGAGATCCAGGTCAAAATTTCTCAGCAAAAAGGTAATTCTAGATGACGAATTCTCTCACAGAAAATTATTTCTTTGCAGAGTCTAAAGAGAAAAGACACTTGCCGAACCACACCTAAGTTGAGCTCATCTATAACATCCCCTCAATCTTTTTCTTCTCCTTTGTTATTATCATTGTCCTTTTGCCTGAGGAGTTGATACCTGACAGATCTCTGTCTAATTACTGTAACTCTATGGACTTTTCATATATGAGTATGCAAAGACATTCCAACTGAATCAAAATTAATGATTTATGTGCTAATTAATTAAATTAAAAAACAAAAGCAGGCCTATCATCACCTAGAACTTTCTTAAATCTAGATCGCTTTGGAAAATAAATTGTAGAAATAAAATTTCTAAGAACTTATGAGGCAACTTCAGGAACTTCAGGAAATTACTGCTCATGCAATTGCCAGCAGCAGAGAATGGATTCACCTGCTTTGCTGTGACAAAACGTCTGATTGGTTGGTCAAGAAGTATGGAGTGTTAAGAAGCACTTACATACCAGACCGAAGTCCTTTGTTTGGTAAAATACATCCTTTCTAATTCCAAGTGGTGGGTTTTATCATGATTTGAAACTATCCAATAACCAGAATTTTTTATCTATATCTTTATTTTGATATTAATATAGCTATATATCTTTATATATAATCTATCTTTACATATAGAAAGAGTATATATGTATAATTCATGATATATAGAAAGACAGACTTTATATATGTATTTAAAAAATTTTTTTAACCAATGTTGCATTGTACTTTGCATTGCTGTGTAGTTTAGGCAGATCTGTTGTACAAACACAAAAAGAGTGCAAAGGACAAAGTGACTGCCCTATTTCTTAGCACACATTGTGTTTTGCAGATGTTCACTTATACATCCTATGTTGCTTTAGAAGATACTAGAAAACTATCCTGATGGAACTGATAAAAAGGAGTTGGAACTTGTGACCAGCGGCTGGATGAAGGGAGCCTGAATCCCTCAAATCCTGTGGATATAGTGTGCTTTCCTTGATGTTCCTGCCAAAATAAGGCTGGAAAGCTAAGGAGATCTGCAAGAGATGTGCCAGCACAAAGTTGCTACAATTCCTAAGTTCCAAAAACCTTGCTTGAAAACGATTGCAAATAGCTCATAATTTTAAACCAATGAATCTCACAACTGAGTGTTTCATCAAATCATACAGAAAACAGAGAGAAAAATCCGACAACTATCCTAGTGCGTGACTTATCATGCAGACATTCAAGTAGAATCCCTTTAGTTTGGGTTTTACTTTAATATTACAATGCAGATTTGCGTATCTATGCTAAGATACATATTTTACAGGAACTGCTGGGAATTTTGCAGTTACACCCTCAAAAGACTGAATTAGCACAAACAAAAGAATTGTGGAGCAATGAAGTTGGTTATGGATAAAAATTGGGCGTAATAGTCATAGGACAAGAATTGTGCCTTTGAGCTAAAATGTCCTTTTACTTCTTTATCATCCTGGTATAGTACTCTTCCTTCAACCATTTTGAATCCAGTAATATTCATTCTTCAAACTCTGCTCAAAGATCTTCTCTACCCAGAAAGGGTACCCTTTTTGCATTACCCACTTTGTATACATTAGCTCATTTATTCCCTAAAACAGTGTAATAAGAAAAAAAATTTACCTCATTTTATAGAACACTGTCACTTAGAGAGGTTAAGAAACTTTCAAGTTGATCCAAAGAAGATTTTTTAAAGCATCAAGAGGTTCCATTTCTGCATAATATTAAGGACTAAATTATATGAAACCCTTCTCCCAAAAAACACTTTCAAATGCACTGAGCTTCTATAGACTAAGGGTGGAACCAAGACCATGGCATAAATGTAGGCCCCTAAGTGGCTACACCCTTAAACTGCTATACCCTAAATGGCTACTAGAAAATAATTAATCCACTAGCACTAAAATTCATCAAGAAAATTGTTCTGTCTCAGCTGATGAGGTGGGGTAGAGTTTTGAGAGTTTTCTGCTACTTGCACAGTCCTGGCAACTATGAAGATGAGAAAGTAGAAAGTAACATGAAAGTGACCCTGAAAAAAAAAACAACTGTTTTTTTCAACAAATAAATTGTAAGAGGGAGAGGGATGGAAGGATGGAGGGAAGGAGAGAGGGAAGAGAGAAAAGGTAAATCTTTGAGAAAAGGAGATATAAGAAATATATGAACCAATTGCAGTTCGTGGATCCTATTGGGATCCTTATTTTGACAAACTGTGAAGAAATATTCATGAGTTAATCATGAATATTTGAACCCTGATTTGAACCTATTAAGAAATTGTTAACTTGTTAGGTGTGATTGCTATTTTGATTATTTTTTAGTCTTCATCTTTTGACTTACATAGTGAAATATTTATAGATGAAATGATATAATATCCAGGATTTACTTCAAAATAATCCAGTGTGTGGTGTGTGAGTATGGAAGGAGTACAGGAATATACAAATGAAGCAACATTGATCATCACTTAATAATTATTGAAGCTGAGTGATGGGACCATAGGCATTCATTATACTATTTTATCTACTTTTGAGTATGCTTGAAATTTTCCATAATAAATAGGTAAGTAAAAAAAGGTGGCTCTTGGATCATGATACCATTGGGACACTTGGCAAGACAAACCATCTGGAAGGGTTACATCCTCAAATAGCCCACACCAAATTATCACATATAAAGCCTCTTAGAAAATGAACTCACAGACCGATTATAGCAAACATATGAAAAATCAATTCATTAGTGAAGGCCAGCACTCACACGCATATAAGTTTGTATGCATGTACACACACACATTCTCTCTCTCTCTCTCTCAGAATTAAAGCCACATGAATTTCAAATAGCAGAACTAACAAATAGAGTCTATAAAAGTACATTCAATATATAACTATATTATTTGTTTACAAAATGATTTTATATTATATATGTGATTTGTAACTATTTTTTTACATAACCATCTACTGTGAACATATTTGAACAAATAACTAAACATATTAAAAAGTACCTTCAAAATAAACAGGTGTGAAAGAAGGAATCGAAAACACGAATAAAGAGCAGGGCACTTTTGAAGACACCAAGAATATATTAAAAAACCAACAGGGCTTCCCTGGTGGCGCAGTGGTTGAGAGTCTGCCTGCCGATGCAGGGGACACGGGTTCGAGCCCTGGTCTGGGAGGATCCCACATGCCGCGGAGCAACTGGCCCCGTGGGCCACAACTGCTGAGCCTGCGCGTCTGGAGCCTGTGCTCCGCAGCAGGAGAGGCCGCAATGATGGGAGGCCCGCGCACCATGATGAAGAGTGGCCCACACTTGCCGCAACTGGGGTAAGCCCTCACACAGAAACGAAGACCCAACACAGCCATAAATAGATAAATAAATAAACTTAAAAAAAAAAAAACCAACAATAACAACAAAATAGGAGTTCTAGAAATGAAAAATAAAATCATTGGAATTAAAAACTCCTGGACAGGTAATAGGCAGATTAAAGTCAACTGAAAAGGGGAAGAGTAAACTAGAAGGTATATCTGAAGAAATAACCTAAAATACAGCACAGAGAGACACAGGGAGATGAAACATAATAGAGGGACTTCCCTGGTGGCACAGTGGTTAAGACTTCATGCTCTCAATGCGGGGGACCCGGGTTCAATCCCTGGTCAGGGAACTAGATCCCACACACATGCCGCAAATAAGAGTTTGCATGCCACAACTGAGGAGCCGGCAAGCCGCAACTAAGGAGCCCGCCTGCCGCAACTAAGACCCAGCACAATCAAATAAATAAATACAATAAATATTTTAAAAAAAGAAAAGAAACATAATAGAGAGGTTGAGAAATAAGGAAAGTAAAACAAGAATGTCCAAACATACATCTGATAGTAGTTCCAGGCAAAGTGACTAAAGAGAAGAGGGAAACAATATTGGAAAAAATAAATAATGGCTGAATTTTTTTCTAAGTTGATGAAAGACACAAAAATCTTAGATTCAGGAAACATATAATCAAATCCACATGTAGGCACGTTGTAGCTAAACTACAGCACCCTCAAAAACAAAAAGAAAATCAGAAAAGCAACCAGAGGAAAGAGGCATGTTATCTATAAAGGAACAACAATTAGATATTTATCAAACTGCTTAGCAGCAATAACTGAAGTCAGGAGACAATGGAATGATATATTTTTTTAATGGGAGAAAATAGCTATTAACCTAAGACTAAAGAAATATTTTATAATCATTATCTTGTATGTAGTTATTAAGTAGATTAAAAATGTTTAATGAAAATGGAAGAAAACAAGGAGAAATAGATTCATCTAATGTTGGGAAATCTGAATACACATCTCTCAGTAATCTTTAGATCAAGCTGAAAAATATTAGTAAGGATGTAGAAAATTAAACAACATGATTAAAAAGCTTGATTTTTAAATTGAATACAGAACTGTAAATTTCAAAATGACAGAATCCACATTTTTTTTCCAAGCATAAGTGGAATGTTTATAAAAATTAGTCACATACTAGATCACAAAGTAAGTCTCATATAATATCAAAGAATTGATAGTATGAAAAGCACATGAACTGAGCACAAAGCAATTCAGTTGAAATCAATAATCAAAAGATAAGCAAACAGGACATTAGAGAAAACCCAAATAACTGGTGAGGTATTCTTTGCTTGCATAGAAAGTACAAACTGAATGAAAATACCAGAAGTATTTTTCTTGGAACTTGAGAAGCCAATTCTAAAATATATAGAATTTATATTCTTCCCTGGCGGTCTAGTGGTTAAGACTTTGCCTTCCAGTGTAGGGGGTATGGGGGAGATGGGGCTCGGGGGGGCGAGCTGCTTATGCCATCACCTTTATAACAAGATGCATTATAGTGCTATTTTAATGCAGACAGTGTGATATCAGCAGAGTGACAGACAAAACAATGGGATTGGAGAGGATCACAGACACACTCCTCAAATCTAATATGGAAACTTGATAGATGATAAATGGAAATAGCAGATCAGTGTGAAAGTACTGAGTATTTACGGTACTAAGACAATTAACACTCCAAAAATAAAATCTGGACATTATCTCACATCCATATGCAAAAAGTAGACCACTTAGATTAAAGATATAAATACAAAAGCAAACCTTCAACATTTTCAGAAAACAATATAGAAAAATATCTTTTTGACCTCGGAGTAGGGGGAGATTTCTTTAAAATATATTAAAGCATATACCATAAAAATATTCATATAGGTAAATACATTAAAATTAAATCTTTTCCTCAACAAAGCCACCATAAACAAAAGTAAAAGACATGATACAACTAGGAGAAGATATTTGCAGTACCTAAAACCACAAAGGCTAAGTAACAAAGATAATAAATCTTATAAATCAATAAGTAGGAGAGAAACAACTCATAGAAAACATTTGTTGAATAAATAAAGGATAGAAAACATAATTAAATGGTCAATAAACATATATGTTCAACTCCAGCAGTAATCAGAAAAATATAAATTAAAATAAGATATCATTGCATACAAATAAGATAGGCAAAAACTAAAATTGTCTGCTACTTGGCCATAAGAAATAATGAAATTTTGCCACTTGCAGCAACATGGATGGACTTGAAGGGCATTATGCTAAGTGAAATAAGTCAAACAGAGAAAGACAAAAGACAAATACTGTATGATATCACTTATATGTGGAATCTAAAAAATACAACAAACTAATGAATATAACAAAAAAGAAGCAGAGTCACAGATAGAACAAACTAGTGGTTACCAGTGTGGGTCGAGGGGCAATATGGGAGGGGGTTGGGAGGCACAAACTGTTAGGTGTAAGATAGGCTCCAGGATGTATTGTACAACGCGGGGAATATAGTCTGTATTTTGTAATAACTGTAAATGGAAAGTAACCTTTTAAAATTGTATTAAAATTTGTTAATTAAAAAAATAAAAGATTTTTTAAAAATTAAAATTGTCTGACAGTAACAAAAGTTGGCATATATGTAGATCAGTGGAAATTCTGACTTGCTGGAGTGTAGATTTGTACAACTTTGGGTTTGCGGTACTGATTTGGCAATATCTAATAAGTTGAAAATGCCTATATCTTAAGACCCAATCATTCAATTCCTAGGAATGTTCCTTTAAAAACTTTGAAATACATGCATAGAGAGCCATGGAATAGAATGTCCATTGTATCACTGTTTGTAATTGCAAGAAAAAAATAATCTTTTGAAAACAACCTAAATTTTCATCAACAGGAAAATGAATAAATTAATTGTTGTATATTTCTATAATGAAATATAGTATAGCAAAAATGAATGAATGATATCCATGAACTATTATAAATAAATCTCAAAAACAATATTGAAAAAAGATATTATGCTACCATTTATAAAAAATTTAGAATATTGTAAACAACATTAATTATTGGTTATGGATATATACATATAAAAAGTATGAAAACATTCATAGGCATGACAGATATCAAATTCAGGATAGTAGATACCTCTGGAGAAGGAGGATGGGGTAGGAGAATATGATTAAGAAAGGAAACAGGTGACTTCAATATATTGCAATGTTTTCTTTCTTAAAAAAATGAAAACAATTATGACAAAATATTAAAACTTGATGAACCTGAGGCTGCTTTATTATTCTGTCTATGCTATTATATACTTAGAAATTTTCATAATTAAAATCATAGGATTGTATAGAATTGCCCATACTTGTTCAAACTCACACAAAAATAAAAATAAAAATCATAACCTAAATTTTTTGAAAATGGTAGGTCTGGGATTCTACCCACATGTGTTTTATTCCAAAGTTGAGGCCCCTCCTGCAGTTTCAGGCCCCCTCTCCTTGCCTTTTCTGATCCTGCCCGGACAGGATGAATCACACCTTCCTCTCTGCCACCTTCTTTAGAGCACCAACTTAACACTTGGTTTTTCAACTGTATCGTAGCTGGTTGTGTGTGTGTGTGTGTGCCCTCTCCCAGACACAGCTCCTGGGGGTAACGCACTTGGCATATGCAAAGACACAGGGAGAATGGCTAGATGTGAAAGGTTTCTGTTTTACAAGTAGGTACTCTTTCGTTGATAGGCTTCTGTTCTGTTGCTTATCAACCACCTAACTCACTCTTGTGGTAACTTATCAGAAACTAATCATCAATAGGTTCTATAAGTACCTACTTTTGCAAAATAATCCATTTTCAAAGAATATAAGAGAAACAAAATTGTGTTTCAGCATTTCTCATGAATTGACACGAGGGGTAGAAGTGCTACCTATTTGTGGGAAAAATAAACTACTACAGTTCATTTGTTTCACTTAAAAAATTTTCAGGGGCTTCCCTGGTGGCGTGGTGGTTGAGAGTCTGCTTGCCAATGCAGAGGACGTGGGTTTGAGCCCTGGTTTGGGAAGATCCCACATGCTGCGGAGCAACTGGGCCCGTGAGCCACAAATACTGAGCCTGCGTGTCTGGAGCCTGTGCTCCGCAACAACAGAGGCCGCGATAGTGAGAGGCCCACGCACCGCGATGAAGAGTGGCCCCCGCTTGCCACAACTAGGGAAAGCCCTCGCACAGAAACGAAGACCCAACACAGCTAAAAATAAATAAATAAATAAATAATTTTAAAAAATAAAGGCATTCCTTTAAAAAAAAAAAAGAAGACATTTAGAAAAAAAAAATTTTTCAAATCCTCAGAAGGGAAAGGAATTTTATAAATGTGGATTTAGCCTACTGCAGAGGTATAGAGATAGGCGGAATTTTATGATTCAGGCATAATTTAGTAGGTTCTCAAATTAGGTCCCACTTCAGAAGTGATTGTGCAGATAATTCTACGTTAATACGCCTGGGTCCATCTATCTGAAACAGTACAATAAATAGAATTTGATGAAATGGTACAGTGTATAGAAATTATACAGTAAATCAATATAAATTCAATTATAGCAGGAGCGTAAATGAGAGAACCATCCTGTTCAATCTTTAAAAAATATTATCAAGTGGCTTTTCTAATTAAGAGCACTTTTTACAAAAAAACCACACACACACACACACACACACACAGGATGTAATGGAACATTAAGTAATACATAGTAACATTACTTCTTTAAAAAGTTTTTTGTCCTTTTCATCATGAGGTTAGTGTCTCCAGGCAGCCAGCAGCCTCTCCCGCATTTCCTCTCTTCTCTTCCATGGCAACATGGGTTAGCTAGACACTGAGCTTTTTGTGATGTGTGTGTGAGGACGGGGAGAAGGGGAGCGAGGCTTCAGGGAGGTCTCCAGGTGGAAAAGTTTGTGACGCACTAGATTCGGTGACTGAATGAGTATTTATGAGGGTTCTCGAACACAATAGTTACGGTCACCCTATGTTCATTTTTAAAATTATGTTTGGTCTCAGAGCCCTTAACTCAGAGGGAAACCCTTTCATAGGCATCCCAAACCACTTGTTCATGAAAAGATTATGCGACAAAGCCAACCTGCGTGGGTTTGATCCTTCTGTTTCAGAATCTGAGTAGCGAGCGCATGAGAGACATGCATAAACTTACTGAACGTGGAACATGTGCACTAAAATGGTTGAATTCTGTCCTTCATCAGTATGCAGTCATGGAGAAGTGATTTTGCATTGGTTATAAAGCGTGTCCACCTTACGGAGACCTCGTTTGCCCTCTTGCTGCCTCTGAAGCTCCACCCCTTCCCTAAGACCAGGATAGTCGCCCTGTGTTCGTCTCCACAGCTGAGCAACCTCCACCCTCCAACAGAAAGGATGAAGGCTGAAATGCTGTTTCCCTTATCTTGGAAAAGGTCCCTTTTATAGCTTTCCTGGCACAGCTAAATGGCGCAGGTAATGGCCTGATAGGTGTGCCACACCTGATACTTTAGAAGGAAGCTGGTAAGTGTTCTGTTTTTCCCTAGCAATAAAGCGAAAATTCTCTCCCTAGTTAGGGTCTAGTTAACACATTAGCAAGTCCCCCTCTTTTCTCCTCACCTGTCATTATCTTCCACACAAGAGAGAGGTCTTGATAACAACCTATCTTAATGGGATTTTAATGGCTCATTACAGTGAATGCTGAATCCAACACTTTCACAACAACAGTTGAGTGGGATGCTGATAAAACAGCATCCTCGAGGTTTCTGCAGCCTCTCCCAGACAGGGGGAGTTGCTCATTTTCTGCAACAACAGAAGCAGCCCCAACCGAACTTCTTCAGCAGAACGTGAGAATGCTTATTTGTGAACAAACCATTTGCTTTCTAACATGCAGGCACTTACCAACCTTTTGCCAGAGTGAGGAAACACAGCACTGAAACACTCACATTCAGGACTGTGTTAGGCAGTGCACGTTGCTTAGCAACCTTAGATCAGAGAGCATCAACTTTAAATATGCTCAAAAACCAAACCAGCGATATTCCAGCATGTGTCTGGAACCATGGCCTCGCCTTTTGTTTGCTACTCATTTTGGACTCGGATTGGACCAAAAGGTGGCATATTGGATGGTTCTACTCGGTCTTCTCTAGTTTTTCCCTCTGGAATGGTTTGGATTTGTGCAGCACTTGTTAAAGTAAAGCAGAGACCCTTAGAATGTTTAGGGTTTTTAAGCTGGACAAACAGGATCAAACGAGAAGCCCTGACAGTGTACCTAAGGAGGATCCACCAGCAGCTGCACGCTCGTCCCGGAGCCTGTGACAGCATGAGGCCCCAGGTGCGAGCACCCTCAGGGTTTTATTTTGACCCATTCCACAGAACAAGGAGTGTTCATCTAATTTTCAGAATCATCATCAAAAATGAAAGCATCAGCTGCATATTACACAGAAGACCTGAGAGCGGGCTTCCCTTGAGTTCTAGAAAGACCAAGCCTGAGATCACCGCTCCCAGAGGCCAGAGGGCTCATCTAATTGCTGAAAATCTGAGCATCCGCCACCAGCAGGGCTCAGTCAGCCACCCTCATTTTCTTGCCTCGGAGGCCAAGGTGGCATGTAGCTAGATCCTGATAGCGACTCACTCCCAGAGCAGCCAAGAAAGGCAGAGATTTACTAAATGGTGGGTCCTAAGCCTTAAAGCTAAGGCAACAAATGAAACGCCTAAGCTACCCTTAGAATTGTAGGCACCGGCTACATCTACTTGATTTTATTTTTACTGAAATTTGACAAAAGAAGCAATCCGTGAATGCATTGAAAACACCCTCCTCCATATGTTTCACTACTGGCATGAGCCTGAGCCACGCCACCCCGCTGCACTGCCAAGTGCCAGCTTACTGGTTCAGAACCCTCATCAGAAACATTCAGACTTCTAGCTGTTCTATGAAAGCCACAGGGCCTTCCTGAAGAAGCTGAGAAACACACTTAAGAATCACTGAGGTGGCTGTACAAACTGATATTCCTCACTGAAAAGGCTATGGATTGAATTATGCACACCCGCCCCCAATTCATATGTTAAAGCCTTAACCCTCAATGTGACTGTGTTTGGAGACAGGGCTTTTAGGAGGTAATTAAGGTTAAATGAGGTTGTAAGGGGGAGGTCCTAATCCTACAAGACTGGTGACCTTAGAAGTAGAGGAAGAGAGTGAGATCCCTCCCTCTCTCCAGGCACATGCACCAAGGAAGGACCACGTGAGCACATAGTGAGAAGGTGGTCATCTGCAAGCCAGGAAGAGAGCCCCTCACCAGAACCCACCGTACTGGAGCAGGCTAAGACAGAAAGGAAAATGTATTTTAGTTATTGCTGTATGTGGAAGCATACACATATGAATTTTAAAATCTACCAGGGTGATCGAGTGAGCTGCCTCGCTCAGTCATCTAACAGCTACTCCTGCCAAATTTTATCTCAATACACTGAGATCTGAGGTAGCATCCAAACCATCTGAAAGACAACATGCCTCTGAAATAGGCTTTTATATAGTTTATGCTACGAATACTGTTCCCAACATCCATTTTTTAAAAGAACATCACCTTCAGCTTATGAACTCATTGTAATAAACCTAGACTTGAATAAACCTAGACTTGAATCCAACCCTGGATTTTAATGGGCTCTTTTGAGCAGCATTTCTCTAGTTTGCCAGGATCTAAGTCCTAAAAATGAACTGTACTTTGCAGTGAAATGGTATCTAATTAAAGTTTAATGACTAGATTCCATTCCTATCCTACAGCAACATAGAAATATGCACACTGAACTCTTCACATTATCTTGTGTGTATCCTTTAATGTTTATGCCAACCCTTCAGGGTACAACACGGGCAAGTGGACCCAGTTAAAGAACACCCTTAATAGAAATGTCATGGACAAGGTTAATGGGAAGAAAAAGTCCAGAAAATATCCATTTCCTCAGACCAAACTGAAAGTGGACATCATAATGGCAATCTATAAAACTACTGGACCAAATATTAGGGAAACCTATGCCATTGCTTTCTTTGTAGAAGGTAAGGATGGTAATATTGGCATCTAGCATTCAGCCCCATCAATCCTGATTTGTCCTAATTTATTCAAGTTAGGGGAATGCAAAATAAGTCACGTGACTTCTTTCTTTTTTAGATCCTGCAGTCATTTTATAATGTGAAATAGAATATCTCAATAATGCTAAGTTAACATGTTCTGAATATTTCTGGAACCCAAGGGCCCACAATGGAGTAATAGCACACTCCTTATTATTACCTCTTAGTTCTTTTCAACATTATCAATGAACTTAAAATTTTCTATATCAGAAAATACAACTGTATGTCATTTCTCAAACCATAGTTTAAAAATGGGTATACATAAGTTCAAACAGAAACTCTAATAATGGCAAATATGGAATAGAGTTTGGTTTAACACATTGGATACCGTTATGTGTCAGGGATAAATAATGGCCCCATGGACGCATAATATACTTAAAGAGAATTAATTGCTTTACTTTTTATTTGATTATCCCCGAATTCTATGCACTACTCTTTCTACCATAAAAAAATAAAACCAAAATGATAATTGTCAATATTAAAAGTTTCTAGAGACTGAATATATCCATAATACAGGTTGAAAAATATCAGAAGCTGTCCCTTCTCCTCCTTTTTTAAAAAGAGAAGGGAAGTTCAGGGATAATTTCCTCATTGTATAAGCATTCCCTTGGCCTTTGCATATCTGGCTTAGTATGAAGCTAGCAATAGAAGTGAAAATACATTCTCCTAATGATTCTAAGCATCTAATGATTTTGTTCCAACTTTACTTATTCTTTTTAAATTTTTTTTGTTGTTTTATTATTAACTTTACTTATTCTTTATTCAGTATTCCTAAAATTCTTTCAGAGAGCATGTCACCAAATTCTTGAATATTCCCTTCTGTGTTCACTTATTAAAATTAATTTTTTCCCAAATTAATCCAATTACATTCCATTTCTAGACTTACTACAACAACTTCATGTACCTATAAGATAATTATCCTCTCATTACTTATTATATGTACTCAGTGGAGACTGAGTTAGGCCATGGGATTATCACTCCTCAGTACCTAACTATCCTGTGACAGTTGCTATAACCAAATTATTTCCCAGTGGTACTAGAGATGCAATATTAAGTTTTGGAAGCATATTAAGGCCCCAATATGAAAAATAATGTACTACTATGTAATGTGTTCCTAAAAATATAATTCCAGATTAAATTCTCAAATGTCAATACACATATGTGGAAAATTGACATCATTTTTTTGCTTCTTGACTTGTTTAGGGTCTATCCAAAACCCCAGTGCCAAATCTTTCTCACTTCCAGTTTTTCTCCATAACCATGATCAAATCATTTAGGCAAACCATCATGTCGCAGTCTCTCCACTTATAAATTGCGGATAATAATAATATCTGTTTCTTACTTGCTATATGTCATATATATACTTGTGAATTTCAGGGTGTATTCTTTTTTAAAATAAATAACAACCCAATTTTCCCTTCCATTAAGTCAAGATTAAAAATAGATTTAAAAAATCTGAATACACCTGCATTTTGAATTCCTTAGAGTAAGTTAACATATGAAAACTGTAATTGAAATTCTTGACAGTACTCTTAATCATTACAGATTCATATGATAAGTTTTTTGAATGACATTAAGGAAAGGAAATATTCTTCCCTTTAAGCTCTTTCCTTAAACATTCTAATGTGATTACTGTAGTATATATCTCAGGGATTTTATTCCAGGGGGATGGGGGATGGGAGGCAATGGAGCAAGAGTGAGGAAATCTAAAAAAGCACAATAAGGCAAATAAATTCCCACTTTCCATGGGAATATGCCCTACAAGGGCCAAGAAACTAACAAACACTAAACATCCCCATTGGGGAAGAGAAGCAAGAGTTTGCTCTTAAATTGACTTCAGATAGAGATGCCAAAGCAAATAAATCACGGTAAGTGAAACACTTTGAAAGGTAAATGGACTTTAAAAATATTTGCGTAGGTTAAATTTTTTAATCGGAAGTATTCATTACTGTCAGATAAGATAAGGCCACATGTCCATCAGGATCTCTGGAGATCTCCTCCTTGTATATGATTCATTATTTTTAGACCAATGCCTAGCTCCTCAGACATCCCCAACAAATGTTGCCAAATGAAAAAAATAAGCCAAAGTTCAAAACATGTTATGCTTCACCTAAACCAAAATTGTATTAATTTGAGTAAGAAGTAAGTAAAGGCCCCAAAGTTCTTAGATTTCTTCAATCCTTACACATTTTTTCATCAATAACAATTCTGGAATGACGTGCAAACTTGAATGTCTATTCGACCCAGCTACTCAAGCCATTAACAGAATAAAATGCAAACTTCTGTTTCCTAGGATCCCTTGCCCCTAGCCAAGTTCATCCTCAAAGACCCTGTTTCACTTTGTGTTGTCCTTGTGGAGTGACTTGCAACCCTCAAGCCACGTAGAAAGAATTTTGAGAGAAGAATGGCACTTTCACAGGTTATGTGGTGTCCAGAGCAGCTCCATTCTTTTTTTTTTCCTTTATGGGAATCTTTTGTAATTGAAGTAAAAAGACTTCAGTCATGTCTCTGATGGAGAGTGAGAGGAGTCATATTTACAGGTAGGTAAGAAATAACCTATTTGTTTTTCTAAAATTCCTCTGGACATAAATCTCTGATTGGAGATTACCAATGGCTTTTTTTATAACTAGAATTTCACTGAATATTCATCAAGCCACCCAGATATTGGTCAAGAAGAAGTTGCCTAAGTGAATTTATCCGTATACCTAGATTCTATCATGGGAATGGTGATACCCAAATCCCAAAGTAATGCGATAGCAAACCTTGTAAAATGAAGTAGGTGTCACATGATCAGAGGCAACCAGTATAAACAGAAATAGAAGAGTGAAGCAGGCCAAACTGTCGATGGGGCGGGTGCCTCAGTCTGGGGGCCCTGCTTGAATTCAGCGTAAATTCCGGAAACAGGTTTGACTCTGCCTCAGCCTCAGGGATTGACCTGTACTGCTTTGGTCTAACAGGTCTGCTAAATAGGGCAAACTTTCCAGTATTCCCTGGGGAATATACCAGATTAGAATCATTCCACGTCCCTAGGGAAAATGACCCTGAGGAGGCCCTTTTCCCCCAAGTTAATTTTTATAATCCTCCAGAAAGATTCAGAAAGTACTGGACTCATCTAATACCGCTGATACTGCTAACAGTAACTTGGCTGGCATCAGAGAAAGGTGAGATGGCCGAACTGATAGCTTCTTCAGGGTTCAAACTGGTTTGGGAAATGCAGCAAGTCCAAAGTGACTGTTCTGCGTGATTAGAGATAAAATAGAGCCACTGCTACTTCGAAGAGCGCCACTACCAATGACTGCTCCACTCATCGCTAAGAAAAAGGGCGAACTCACTGAACGCTTACCGTGAGCCAGCACTGTTCTAAGTATTAGAACATGTATTCATTTATTTATTCCGCAGGACAACCCTAAGAGATAGGAATTATTATTACCATTCTGATGTCATCAACGAAGACACAGAAGCCTAGAGAAGTTAAGTAACTTGCCCCAAGTTATTCAGTGAATAATGGCCGGGCGGGAGCTCAACACCAGGTGCAGTGTTTCCGCTTCTGTACTTCACCACCCGGCCTCCCTGCCTTTTCCCATCCTTGAAAGCTTGGAAGAGCGCCCCAGGACCAACCACAGACAGCCTGAGGAGAACAACAAGCACGGAGTCTGTGGGAGACGGGGGCAAGCTGCCTGCAGCTCTGGCCCAGCTGGGATGAGATTTTCCTTGCCCGGCTCCTCAGGGCCCCTCCTCACTTGTCTCAGGCCATCCCCACTAACTGCTCTGCTCTACATATGCTCTCTGTTGAAAGACAAGATTACAGATATCATCAATACAGATGTTACTACAAGAAAACTTCGAGTGGATCCCAGATTATAACTGAGAAAACTGGAAAAAACAGAGAACTGGCTGCAGATAATGCTCTTTGCACCATATCCAGGGAGCTTCCAAGGGCAACTAGGAGCATGGGCTGCTCCTACAAGGAGCTCATGAAATTTCAGAGCTGCAAGGTTTGTACGTTCCTGTCTTAAACATTAAGACAAATTTTCCCCACCTAATTTGCTTTTTTCGTACTGGACTTTCTAAAGTTGAAATAAAGAAAGGTTAGAAAACACATTTGTAAATGATATTCAAAACCACTGAATGAGAAGTTTCGTTCCTTTCTTCTTTGAATTCACCTAGCCTTGAAGAACAGACATTTTTTTTCCCTCTGAGTATGTTAACAGTCATTGAAGTGACAAAAATACCCAGTATATCTTAGTGAAAAGCTATTTTTAAAATCACTTGATTTAGAAAACTCCAATCATGATAATTTCATGGGAATTCTCAGTACACAAATTAAAAGTTTTAAATTACTCTGCAAGAATTTGGAGTTCGAATAATCTTAAATAGAAAATACCTGCATCAATGCATACTTAATCAGGTGTTTTTAACATCTGTCCCTGATCCAAAATTATTTTGAGGGTTGTTTTATAAGGTACAGTTCTTGTGGTCAGTAATAGCAGTAATGATGCAATGTGAGACTAGGAGCCAGAGGTGTTGATTCTGGTCTCACCTGACTCCACCACTTTTCACCTCTGGGCTTTGAGAATGCCATTTAACTTCTCTTAGCCTGTTTCCTCGTGTCCACAGATGAATAACAGTTCCCACCTCAAAGTGTTGTTTCAGGGACCAAATGAAATAATGCACGTGAAAGAGATTTTAGTAAGCCCGAGGCACTATAATAATAAAATTACAAACTAAATGTGGGAGCACCATGGCCCAGTGAGGAAAACGCAGATGTAGTCTGGTGCTAAAAGGAATCAACTTGGTTGATTTGCCAACTTTGCCAACTCATGACCTTCAGTGGGTTTGCCCTTGGTTCTCTCATTTGAGAAATGGAAGGATAATAACTATCCCATAAGGCTGATGTGGGGATTAGAAATAATATGTGTAAGGCCTCTAGCAGGACAGGCCCACAGTAGGTGCTCAATAAATGGCACCCATTTCATATCAGAGAATCCGTTTAATTAAGCCAAGTATGCTGTGTCCAAACACTCACTCACAACAGCTGAGCGGTGTTCTGCTTAGACCAGTACATTCATTAGCAGAGTCCCAAATAAGACTCCTGCCACGGCCAGCACCCTGGGCTTATCCCACTTTAGATTCCAGTGGATTAAGGCTGTGCTTGCTGTATTCACATTTCCTGCCTTCAACCACTGTTTTATAAACTTACTACCGGAACCTCAGATTTAAAAAATAAAATCAATTCTACCCAATGTGGCCACTCCAAGTACAGGATTTTTCCTAACTTGCTTTTACAGGATGAACTTATTCACTTTTTTGCTACTTCTGCAGGGACGAGGGTGGGGTCCGCGGGCGAGGAGAAGGAAAAAACCGCAGTGAATATGCTGTTGTTACTGAGGTTGTTCAGTGTGACCAAAGTAAGCAGCCTGTGCCTCGCCTCCCCAGCTCCAGCGCGTGAGGGTCAGGCCTGTCGGAGGCGGAGGCGTTCGGAGCCACAAGCAGGACAAGGGCACGAGCCCCGCCGCGCCCGGCCCGAGCAGACCCGGGGCGGCGGGCATCGGTCACCAAGCAGGGGGCGAGTTAGAGGCGTGGAGCCGGGGAAGGGCGCATGCAGGTGGGTTAGTGGTAACTCGACCATGCGGCGTGGCATTCCTGTCTGGCAAACGCGCTCAGGCAAAACAGACTCGATGCTTACAATGATCCCAGCCCAAAATGGAGTGTCTCTGACTAGCAGGGAGGAGCTGATGCCGGCCATGAGAAAGCCCACCACGGTCACGGCGACGCCCAGCGCCAGCTGCAGCAGCGCGAGCAGCAGCGGGAACCGGCAGCCGCAGCACGTCCGGGCCTCCTCCTCCCCGCACTCCTTGGGGGCCCCCGCGCCTCTCTTCGGCCCCATGTCCTCGGGCCCCGCGGCGTCGGCGGCCGGCGGTCCCCCCTGGCTCCGCGCGCCGCGGCCCGGCCGCTCCCTGCCCATGGCGGCTGCGGGGGCGACGGCGAGGGCGGCGCGGGGCGGGCCGCGCTGGCCCTGCTCGGCGAGTTACGGAGGCTGAACAAATATGGCAAACATTTGGAGCGACTCGCCGAGCCTCCGAAGGCCACGGGGAGCCCGCGGCGGCGGGGGAGTCGAGGGGGGTCGCCAACTGCCAACTCGCCGGGCGGGACACAGCGCCCGCCGGCTCGGGCAGGGTGGCCCCGCGCCTCCTAAACCCCAGCGCACTTTAGACAGGCTGCGTGTGCGCGCGCGCGTGTGTGTGTATGTGTGCGCGCACGTCTGTGTACGCGGCCGTGTGTGTGTGTGTGTGTGTGTGTGTGTGTGGTGTATGTCTCCCACTCCAAACCCCAGGATTTTTTCGGTTTTGTTTTTGTTTTCTGAGAGGTGCAGTGCAAGGTGATGAATGTTTAAGTCATTTGAGTTTAATTAGTAGAAAATTTAATCCGAAAGAGGCGTTGCTAGGCTCCAAGCTGTGAAGTTCCAGAAGTTAAATTGTTCTTTATTTTCCAAAAAAGGCATGGGCTCTTTCTTTTTAAATTCTGCAATCCTGCTGACAAATCAAGGCATTTTTCCCACTGAGGTATTTGCTTTTGAAATTACTATTTATACAGATGCTGGGCTAATTGGGAACTCTCTCACATGTATTTTTTTTTTTAACATCTTTATTGGAGTATAACTGCTTTACAATGGTGTGTTAGTTTCTGCTGTATAACAAAGTGAATCAGCTATATGTATACATATATCCCCATATCCCCTCCCTCTTGCGCCTCCCTCCCACCCTCCCTATCCCACCCCCCTAGGTGGTCACAAAGTAAGGAGCTGATCTCCCTGTGCTATGCAGCTGCTTCCCACAAGCATCTATTTTACATGTGGTAGTGTATATATGTCAATGCTACTCTCCCACTTCGTCCCAGCCTACCCTTCCCCCTCCCCGTGTCCTCAAGTCCATTCTCTACGTGTGCGTCTTTATTCCTGTCCTGCCCCTAGGTTCATCAGAACCTTTTTTTTTTTCCGATTCCATATATATGTGTTAGCATACGGTGTTTGTTTTTCTCTTTCTGACTTACTTCACTCTGTATGACAGACTCTAGGTCCATCCACCTCACTACAAATAACTCAATTTCATTTTTTTATGGCTGAGTAATATTCCATTTTGTATATGTGCCACATCTTCTTTATCCATTCATCTGTCGATGGACCCTATTTGTTTTTAAAAGCTCTTTTAATCGTTTATATAAAGTCCCTAGCCAGTCTTCGCTAATCTCCACAACGGTGCCTACGGGGATTATTACACACTTTGGACGTGGAGGATTTAACTCAGTCCACGTTTGAGATATTTTTAATGCACCTACAGTGTGCTAGAAAATAAGGATGCTCAAGGTAGATTTGGTCCCTTCCAAAAGTCACCGAACAAATCAATGAAACCGATTATTCTTATTCCCACATACCTCTCCTCAGTAGCACTTAGAGCAAATTTCAGTGAAACCACTCAGAAATGATCCCATCACTTTAGAGTATTTATATCTACTTTGGTATGGTCATTTTAGCATTCAGAAAGCTTTATTTTAAAAAAAAATGATGTTGCCAAGATGCTAGGATAAAGCCTACTCCTAGATTGTTTGCTATCAGCTAATTTAAAGAAAATCTAACTCCCTGCTTTGTATCCAAAGAATTAGAAACTAATCATCATCAGCTCTCCCTGGGTACCTTTGAAGGTATAAAATTTATTCTTGTTTTATGAACTTCAGTGTTTTCCTTATACCTTCCTTCTGGATCAGTGAGAAAAATATGGAACAAATGCAGTAGCTTGAAAAGCAGAAACCAAACTGCACATCCCAGCGCTTCCCCTAGAAGCAGTAGAAACAGCGCTCACTCTCACGAGAGGCGCAGAGGGGCTGAGGAAAGGTCATTGTCAGCTTTGGGGCCATTACACCATTAGGATTTCTAGTGAGAACAAATAATAGCTGGTGTTACATCAAGGTACCCATGTGACTTGTGCCTGATTGAGAACAACCCAAATGACAAAAGAGAACAATACTTGGTTTTTCTACATAAACCAAGAAAACATTTTTAGGAAGCTGAGTACATGGAAGTAATTATTTGTTCTTACGAATAATACAGCTACCAGTTACTGAGTATCTATCTATTCTGTAACAAGCACATGCTAGGTACTTTACATTCTTGACAGTTACTCGTTGTAATTATAGTTTCTTCTTTTAAAGATGAAAAAATGGAGTAGCAGAATCATTAAGTAGCCAGATTATTGGGCCACTGGCCTAGTTAGGGATGAGTGAGGGGAAACAAATGTAAACTCTTGTGGATTACCTGTTTTGTTAATTACTTCTTGTAGGCAAATAAGTGGATGGACTGATTTAAATCATTTGTGATTTTAAACAATTTAACGATCATAGGTAGTACTTCATCTATCACAGAATTAGCTATTAGCCTTGATTCTAAGAGTATTTGAGTACTTTACAAAAATATCTTGATCCACCACCATAATGTATGTGATAGTTGACTGTTATTTCTGTTAATGATTTATAGCTAGATACAAGCTCTATTTGCTGACCATACTGCTGGGCTGTCAGTTAGTTAAGAATAAAATATTCTTAGCCTTTCCCTCAATATCTTAAATTAGATGTTAAGTTAGAATAGGTAAACAAAATAATAGGGTATTCCTGTAGGTTTGTCTTCTAAGTTTCAGAACTAGTGTGGCTTACAGTTGCACATAAATTCTTATAATGAAGGCTTACTTTTAACTGCCTAGGTGAGACAAGTTACAAATGAAACCAGTAGCAGTGAACAACAGCCCAGATAAATTGTAATCCTTCTAGTCTGATTACAATTTTCAGCTTCCAGCAAAGGAAGGCAGTAGTAGTATGGGGAGCCTTACACCTGCTCAGATTCCCAACCACATGCGTGAATCTGTGTCCGAGGGGGCCTGGTCTTTGGCAATACCACAAGGTGATAGTGATGAGGATGGTAGTTTCACTTACTTAATGTGAGGAAGTAGAAACAAAGAAGAGGATGACAGAAGTTGTCAGAAGGTTAGTGATGAAGAGTAATCAAGGCTAAAATGGTATCAAAGGGTCTTTAAAAACAACAACAAAAAAGGTCTTCATTTAATATGTCCTTTCCACAAGAAAAATCACCATTTCCAGCTCACCACATAGTTTAACAGAAATGAACAGGATTTTTTTAGTATTCATAAGTTATAATGTCTCTGTTTTATAGATTAAGCAATAACCTCTTCAGATATTTATATTACTGGGAAAAAAGGCAAAGTAGAAACAAAGTGTTTTCAGATACTCTACTGGCTGCTCCCATAACTCAAAACTGACAGAGATGGTAACTTAGAAATTATAGGAGAGTAGTTAATAAAAGGTTTGAGATTATTTTGATCCTGTGAGGAAAATAACAAAAATAAGCTTAGTATTTCTGTGTTTGCTGCATTTCAAATTCAACATTATTTGGACGTATTTATGCTTCAGAAATTCAGAACTGGGGAAAAAAATTAGTGTCATTAACAAGATGTCCTTAGAAAATACGACTAGAAATAATCTCTAAACCAACTTATTTTTGAACACATGATCTTAGATTCACCAAGAACAAAAAAGATTTCATAGGAAAAATTATTACAGTTTCAAGGTCTGTGTCAAGTCTCTTTAATATGTAATGACATATATTTTAAATGTTCAATTAGATTTGATTTAAGGAAGTATCAAATATTCTACAGAGAACAATTGAGAACTCATTTATGATATGCAGCACCATTGGTCTCCATATCTAAAATAACTCTAGGGATATTGCTGACATGCATGTGTGTACAACAAATAAAAGAAAATCTAATTTTTTTGTATTTTCTTTATTTATATATCATTAATTCTAAATATTTCTTTTGGCTCAAGTTTTTCTCCAAAGAATTGATCCATTTATGATCTTTGTATGGCAGTTTGTCTTTTCAAGTTAAATGTCATATGTGCAGTGTACTCTCTATGGTTCACATAGGGCTTATAACTTGCTCATTCTATAGAGTGTCCATATCAATGCTAACTATGAATCCTTTCCTAATGCATTCCACCTATTTATATGATGTTATTTATAATATCAAATTTTTCTACATGCAATTTGTACATGTATTTTTGTCTATATAATTTCGATGTGTGCACTGCATATGATAAGGTAGAAATAACAACTTATTATAATTAAGAAATATAGGGAGAAGAATGGATAAAAAATTGTGGTATATTCATACAGTGAATACTACTTTCTAATAAGAAGGAATGAACCATTGATATAGTCAATGACTTGAATGAGTGAAAGAAATTAGACACAAAAAATAAATACTGCATAATTCCATTTATGTAAAAATAAAAATAAAAAGGTAAAAATCTATGATAACTGGATTTAAAAAGAGGTTGTAGAGTTGGGATGAGAGAATTGACCAGAAAGGAGCAAGACGGGATTCTCTGGGGTGATGGAAGTCTTATATATCTTGGTTTGGGTGGTGGTTACGTGGTATAAACCACTGTGAAAGACTCATCGAACAACACTTAAGATCTGTGCCTATTATCCTTTGTAACGATATCTCAATTTTTGAAATGTAATAAGAGGAGAAATACAGGACATCATTGTATATCCATCAGTTATTAACAATAGAAAAAGTAAAGTTTCTTTTTTTTAATCTAAATTATCTTACTAAACTCTCTTCATTTCTCTCCTGCCATTCTGATTCCTCTGTATTAATTATCTATTGCTGCATAATAAATCACCCAAAGCTTAGTGGTTTGGAATAACAGTAGTTCTTTATTATTTCATAATTTCTGTGGGTCAGATATTCAAATAGAGTATAGCAGGGATCATTTGTTTCTTCACATTTTCTGGGGTCTCAGCTGAAAGACTTAAAGACTGGGGCCTGGAACCATCTGAAGTTTTGACTGAGGCAGAAAGATTTGCTTTCAAGGTGGCTCACTCATCTGGCTGGTAGGCTGGCTCCTTTCCATGTGGCCTCTCCGTGCATTGGCCTCTCCACAGGGTTGTTTGAGTGTTGTCACAAAATGATGGCTGACTTCAACAAGAACAAGAGATTCAGAGATTGAGAGAACAAGACAAAAGCTATCCTTTTAATGACGCAGCCTCAGAAGTCACTTAGCAACACTTGAGCCACACTCTATTCTTTAGAAGCGAGTCACTAAATCCAGCCCACGTTCAAGGGGAAAAGAATTAAGATCCGTGTATTGAAAGAAAGAGTATTAAAGAATCAGAGTACCAAAAGCATATTTTAAAACCACCACATTTAGGTATCACCACATTGAGATATGACTGATATACAAAAAATTGCACAAATTTAATGTATATATCTTGATGAATTGGATTTTTTATTGCATAGGGAAAGGGCATGTATGCTACACGTTCCATGGCTTCATCAAAGACTCCAAAATCTAAGGAATCCAGACTTCTTTCCTTAGCTCTAGATCTGAAAATGTAAATACCTACTTACAACTCCATTTGAATATCCCAAATGTACCTCAAATTCACCCTATCCTTGAACTCCACAGAGAAATCAAGTAAGATAAACACAAAGTGTACATAGACTTTAGTGGCAAGGTGGTCATTGGTTGCCCTTGCCAAGAGCAATCCATATAGAGTTTAAAGATTCCAGTGAGTTTAAGAGTGAGTGGGAGGTGATGAAGGGGGGAGAAAATTATCTATGGAAAAGCTTAGCTGTGAAGGGAAAGAAAGAGGAAAAGCTATAGCTAAAGGGATAATATAAAGTTGAGGAAAAGTGTGCCTCTCTTTTTTTGGACAATTGATCAGATAAATTCCTTGAGGTGGGAGAATTAGTCAGAAGGAAAGTCCCTTCACAGGCTGAGATAGAAGGAAAGAATGTAAGATAAGATAAAACACAGTTAAGTTTGCAGGTGTGTGAGGAAGGCAGTTGAGGGAATTTTCTGGCCTCCTCTAGGATGTATACACAACAAATATAGTACCAGCAGTCCCCTAAATGATGCAGATTTTAGATACAGAGCCAGTCTACTTCCATAGCCTATCCCACAGCACATTTTATTGCTATATCTCATAAGTATAGATTTAATGAAACTATATCATTTTCTGAAAAATTTCTCTAAAATAACAAAAACATGATTTTCTGTAAATTACACTAATAATGATGTCTGGAATGTGTATTTGTATATGTATATATATATACACACATACATACATATATTTTATAGGTTACAAAGTACTCAAATTATTACTCTCTAAATCTAACCAAAACCCTATGAAGTCGAAATTTCTTCAGTGGTTAAGTGACTTGATCAAGGCTACATTTTTTTAACCATTTTAAAAAATTGAAGTATAGTTAATTTACAATGTTGTTAGTTTCAGGTGTACAGCAAAGTGATTCTGTTTTATATATATATTATATATATATATGTATGTATATATATATATATATATATATATTCTTCTTCAGATTCTTTTCCATTAACGGTTATTACAGGATATTGACTATAGTTCCCTGTGCTATACAGTAGGTCCTTGTTGTTTATCTGTTTTATATTCAATCGTATGTATATGTTCATCCCAAACTCCTAATTTATCTCCCCCTACCCTCACTATCCCTTTTGAAGGCTACAAGACCTAAGCTCTAAGTTCTCTGCTCTTGCCATTTATATTTTAGCTGAATGACTTGGATTTTTTAGCTTTATTGCGATATGATTGGTACACCACACAAAAATTGCACAAATTTACTGTATATATCTTGATGAGTTGGATTTTTATTGCATAGAGACATGGCATTAATACATTGCACGCATAAGCAGTCATGCGTGGTAAGGGCAAATGTGTGCTAATATACACGTTAAACATGTTAACATATATGTTAAACATGCATGTTTAGGGCTATGCTCTCAATTCCGATGTGTGGGTTTTCTCCCCACACCACCAAGCAGTTCTCCAACACCAGCTGGGTGTCCTACAATTCAACTCAATTCTGACACTATCTAGCCAGAGACAGCATCAGATTCTAGGTGTTGAGGGCTTGGTGCCACAAGACTGCCGCTACTTCAGATATAAATCGTGAGTCCAGATGGTTATCTGTGCTCCTGACCCATTGGTTATAAATCAGAGGTTTCTGCAACCCTTTCCTTGGGCTTAACTTAGGACTCAGGAAACTATTTTACTCACTAAATTGCCTGTTTATTACAAAGGTTGTTAACAGATACGAATCAACAGCCAGAGAAAGAGATACATAGGGCAAGGTCCCAAACAAAGGAGCTTCTGTCCTCATGGAGCTTGGGGCTGTGCACAGTGGCATGTGGAAGTGTTCTGGTTCACCAACCTGGAAGCTCTCCGAATTCAGTTTTTTGTTTTTGGTTTTTATGGAGGCTTCATTACATAGGCATGATTGATTAAATCAATGACCATTGGTGATTGGTTCAGCCTGGGGTGGAGGCTCTTTCCTCCCTGGGTGTCTGGAGGGTGGGACTGAGAATTGCAACCCTCTAATCACGCGGTTGGTTCTCCTGGCGGCCAGCCCACATCCTTAGGTGTGTTCCAAAAGTCATCTCGTTAGCATAACAGAAGACACTTTTGTCACTTTCCTCACTTAGGAAATTCCAAGGATTTTAGGAGGTCTGTGCCAGAAATGGGGACAAAGACCAAATATATATCTTTTGTTATAAATCACAATATCACAAGGGCATAAGTGCTTGGTGCGTAGATATCCCTGGCGAGTCCCAGGGTAGTGAGAACAGATGCTGTGTAGAATCTGGACCATAAGCACCGTGAGGACAGACATCTTGCTTTTCTTTTCTTTCTTTTTTTTTTTTTATAAAATTTTTTTAAATTTTTATTTTATTATTTATTTATTTATTTATGGTTGTGTTGGGTCTTCGTTTCTGTGCGACGGCCTTCTCCAGTTGCGGCAAGCGGGGGCCACTCTTCATTGCGGTGCGCGGGCCTCTTCACTATCGCGGCCTCTCTTGTTGCAGAGCACAGGCTCCAGACGCGCAGGCTCAGTAATTGTGGCTCACGGGCCCAGTTGCTCCGCGGCATGTGGGATCTTCCCAGACCAGGGCTCGAACCCGTGTCCCCTGCATTGGCAGGCAGATTCTCAACCACTGCGCCACCAGGGAAGCCCCATCTTGCTTTTCTTAATCATCATTGTTTCCACAGTACCCAGCACAGTGCAAAGAACATTGCACGGCTTTAATAAATATTTATAGATCCTAAATAATCATACAAATTACACACAAGATTCATCTGGATTCAGATATTTCTGATATAAACAATATATCTTTAAAATCCTTGAATGCATATTTTGTTCGTCCATTTTTCTTTTTCTTTTAAGAGTTGTCTTTAGGAATAACTCAACGGAGACACTTTGGATGAATTATAACCAGGTTTTCTAAATAATAACACTGAAAACACCATAAAGTCATTTTAAATATCCTATGTGTTATAAGCAAACTATACGATTTTCAATTTGACCACTACTCTTCCTCTTTACAGTAAGTGAGTCACTGTCTGACTCCAAGGCAGACTGACATCTTTTTTCATTTTCATAATATGCAGGTTTCCATAGACTTACAACTCCCTGCATTTGGTTCCATATCCAGTCATCACCTCCTTTAAAGACATCTTTGGCTCTAAGACAAATCTTTATAGGCTGTGTTCTTTTCCTCCTACCATTTTTCTATAAACTCTCTCATTTTTAGTGCATCAGTGAGTGCAAACATCGGACTCAGTCCGCCTGAGTTCCAATCCCGGCTCCAATTCTTACCAGCTGTATGATGTGGACATGTTCCCTCACCTCTCTAAGCCTTGATTTCCTATCTGTGAAATGTGAATATTAAAAGTACTTATCTCAGAAGGTCTCTATGAAGTATAAATACAATAGTTCATGAAAACATGGAGGACATTTCCTAGCATGGATAAGTAATCAGTAACTGTTAAGCTATTATCCTAGCTTATCATTCTTGGCCTACACAAGGAGCTCAATCAGTATTTTCTGAATGGTTAAATAAATAAACAAGTCAACAGATACTCCTTTTGTTTAATTACTTCTATCCCTTGAAACTGAAGGTACCCTGACCGATGCTCCTGCCCAGGTGAATCTCAGCACTGCCACGGGCATCCTCGTCTCTGCAACAATAGACCTGCTGTTGTCTAAGAAAACCATATAAGAGTGACAATTGAGTGGTGAGTGGTTTTTTTTTGTTTTTTTTTTCTTTCAAATTGTATCAGAAGATATGAAGCCATTGTAGGGCAGGATAGATATTTTATAAAGTTTCTATTTACAATACTTTTGCAATGTAGCATATATGGAAATGCCAAGTGCTATTTTATAATCCACACCACTTTCAGCTTAGGTGTATTTGTATGAGCATTATGCTCAACTAGCTAATTATACCTGGAATTTTTGTTGCTCTTTTATTAGCCTAAATCATAAAATTAAGTGGTAGGTTAGCAGATACTTGTATGCACTGCTTTTTAAGCCAGGGATGCAGGTCAGAATCACCTGTAGAGTATTTGATACATGTGTTTGTTGTTAATGTCTGACTTAGTTATATTTTAGGTGGAGTCTAGGCAGTTAGTACTTTGGGGATGTACCCCTGTGATTAAGTCCCACTCTGAAAACCTGCCCAGGACACACTCCCAGCTAAGCTCAACACTCTCCCCACCCCCTAAGGCAGTAAGAAACATTCCTTTGTCAAAGACTGACTGTAACTTTATCATTTTATTTCTTCTTGGTACCTTTTTCTCACGAGTGAGTGCCTGTACAGCATCCTTTCTTGAGTTCATTCAATAAACATTTAATGAATGCCTAAGATGGCCAAGTAAGCCAGCAGGCACTGATGGTAAAAAGGCAGCAGGTTCCTGCTCTCAAGGAGCCCACATTCAACTGGAGGGAGACAGACACATAAACAGGGAAGTGTAATAAAGTGTTACGTGTGCGAGGACAGAATTGTGTGTGAGGTACAGCAAGGCATGAAGGCACTGTGACTCTACTAGAGGGTGTCACAATCAGTGTCATTTGCCTGCATTCCTGGGAAACGTGGCATAGCAGAGTAATTATTCATGCCTTGTGGGTTTTTATCTATGGGGTGACTCTGGAGTGTGTCAGCTTGGACCTACTGGTTCAGACTTACAGCACCATGTCTCCCAGCCAACAGCTCCTTCCCTGTGCCTAATCCTTGGAGACAAACCTTCCTAGTTTCACTTTTTTGCTCCTCCACCTCAGGGTAGTAAAGGTATAATCAGACCAGGGCAAGGCGAGAGGAGCTGACCGACTCTCAATACCCAAGCATATTGCTGGCCCCTAGGAGGATAGCCCTCTCTCAACTCCCCTGAAGACTGAAGAACCAAGGTCTTGCTGGAGTTCATGAACCCCATGCCTGTCAATCATTTTCAACTTTCTTCAACATCTATTTTTTTACTTAGTCATATTTTTTTATCCCTAAGCAATCTGTAATAAACATGTAGTACACCATGCAGATTTTGGGAAAGGGCATTTTTTCAATGTCATGCATTATTTTTTGTTCTGTTCCTAAAAGCCTAAACAATCCATATTTTAAATAAAAAATAATTTAATTTTCTTATGCATACTGTTTAGAGAGAGTAGGGGAAGCATGTGAAATGCTTATTGAAGGAAGTTGCTTGAGGTTTAATAAGAATGAAACTAGCACCTAGAAAAAACTCATCAAGATGCTAAAAGCAGTTGCTTGGGGGCAGTGGGACATGGAAAATGTTTTCCTCTTCTTCCTATTTTTCTGTTGTCCTCAAATGGGCACATTATATTATGATGTAACCAAAACAAAACACAAAACAAAACAAAACAAACACCCCCCAAAACCCTTAGTTTTCAAAAGAAACTCACTTCAGTAGAGATTGGGTCTTAGATTTATTTTAGAGTCACCTAAACAATGGAGAATTAGGTACATAATGGATGCTCAATTAAAAAGATATTACACTTGGTAGATTGAGAAGTTCTCTCTGGATTGAATCTTCATATATTAATTGAATTTAGTTTCAATAATGAGATGCTGCTAAGATAATATTTTTAAAAGAAAGTTTGTGAAAAGAAGAGATAAGTATAATATACTAAGGTAAAGGCAAAAATTTCTGAAAGTATGAGGGATTATAATAAGCCAGTGGTTCTTATCCCTGACTGTGTATCAGAATCACCCATGATACTCTTTTTAAATGTCTGTGACCTAGACTTTCCTCTAGAAATTCTAATTCAGGAAGTGGGTTGACATACAGCATCTGCACTTTTCAAAGGCTCCATAGATAATCTTGATGCAGAGGTAGGATTGTAAACCATTATTCCAAATGAAATGAATCAATCAATCCAGGCACCAACTAATGCATCTGAAATGACCTGGGTCCTTCAACTTTGTCAATTAAAAGTAGTTAAACTTTTACTTAGTAAAGCTATAGTTGCTCAAACACTTGGCATTTTTCTTTGGGAAATTTCATCAAAGATGATTTAAGAGCCGCCCAAGATAATCATCCTTATTACTTAATGCTTGTGTAAACCTAGCCTGCTAATTTTATTTTATTAAAGATTGATTACCAACTTGGGACAGAAATGTAAAGGCAGAGGTAATCACCTTGTCCCTCCATTCCCATTATCTGCTACCCCCAGTGAATGCTCGAGTAGCCTCTGATGAATGAATGAATGAATGGTTCTTCTTCCTCATTTTCACAGATGAGCCTCCGAGCAGTCGTGCCACTTGCTCACGGACTCACTACTAGTTGATGGCAGTGTTGGGACTCAAAAATCAAGAAAGCCCATTCTCAGGGCTCGAGTCCTCCCATGCTGCCACATGCTTTACTCACCTCCAAACAACTGTTGATTGTCCCAAAAGTTAAATCCATCCTTCAAGAATGCTATTAGCTTCCATAGAGAGCATTACAAATAATGTACCACAATTCTATAAACATAATTGACAAAAATACTTAGAGCAACAGTAACACCGTGTGAGTGGAATGCCTTCCAAAGTGACTACTTCGAAAGAGACACAATTTCTACATATAAGTTCTGGTTCTTAAAACTCGTAAAATAGATAGCTAGTGGGAAGCAACCGCATAGCACAGGGAGATCAGTTCTGTGCTTTGTGACCACCTAGAGGGGTGGGATAGGGAGGGTGGGAGGGAGGGAGATGCAAGAGGGAAGAGATATGGGAACATATGTATATGTATAACTGATTCACTTTGTTATAAAGCAGAAACTAACACACCATTGTAAAGCAATTATACTCCAATAAAGATGTTAAAAAAACAAAAAAAAACCCCTCAGTCTTTGATTTCTAAGTTGCACAATGTACCCTCCACTTATATATTGTTCCAATGAGGGGCATCAATGTGCCAGGTTTAGTTATTAGTTTCCTTCAGGTCAGTATCTCACTGGAAAAATTTGGCTCAGATCACCTTACCAAAAAAAAAAGCTAAACTTTGACCTGTAATTAATTGGTGCCTCTGTTTTCACAACTGACCATTTTTAGATAAGACTGCCAGATTGCCTCCCTAATTGGCTTGTGTAAACTGTCCTGTAGAACCAAAAGAAACTGTAGGGTTTTTTTTTTTAATGCATTTTCACCATACCCCTTTTTTAAGCCACCATTGGAGAAAAAAATTATAACAATAAGACAGGACAAGAGGGCTACCATTGTTGACCAATCTCCCTCCAATAATAAGAATGTTGGAGTAGGACTTTGGTCTTAAATAATAACTTTTGTTTTACAACATAATTTTTGCTGCTATCATGTCTTCAAACAGAAGGTAACACAGAATTCGGATAAACAGAGAAGTGGATAAAATTAAAGTTGCCCCAACTATAATGAGAACAGCTTCTTTGGATAAAAAGGGGGGGGGGGAATGAGTATTAAAGTCTAGGAAAGGAAAAAGATTTTCACAAAGATCACAGTTTTTTACTGATATGACCAAAGTGAGAAAGAAAATAGATCCTCATTAAGCAAAAGTAAAACTTGCATGAGATTCTGTGCAGTGTAAGAGAATCATTCTGGTTTTTGTTAAGCCTGCTTCTTGTCTTCAAACAGTATCTTCCCTGGAGCACAGCCAAACCAGCAAGGATTATGGTGGGTACATCAGTGTGTACATCTGAAAGGACTGGCAGACAATAGAGATTGTTTGCCCCTCGGAAATTTTTAATCCTTCCTTCGAAACCTATAAATTCTGCTGCATATCCCTCCACTTTTATTCTTACCATCAGGATGCTTTATGTGTGCAAACAATCCTTGATAGATGTTTAGCTTAGAGCTGAACTCAACATTTGAGTCCCTTACTTGTATGAGATGCTATACGATTCAGGAGAAAATGAAAAGACAAAACAAATCTAATTTCCTCTCCATTCCTCTCAAAAGATCTCAAACGCCTTTCAAGTTTTCTTGTATCTTAAAGTAGTGTTTCTTTCACCCCAGAATATCTCTCTGGACTAAAACTGTTTAGTTATTAAACCGTGAACTTTAAAGTTAAATTTTAGATCCGGGAAAAATATGCTGTGTACCCAGAACATCCAGGGGACAGTTAAATGGGAGGAATCGAATTTCTTAAGTTTAGAGGTGCAGTTTATATTCTGTAGCATGAGATCGTGTATGTCATGTTGTATGACGGTGGGGCTATCTGAGGTGGCGTGGGAGGTGAAGTAGAAAGTCCCTTCCCTTGTCGTTGCCTCTGACGAGGTTCTGCAAGCACCCTAGTGTCTAAAGGCGTCGGGACACTCAGTTCATTGTGTCAAGAAAAGAAACCTCACCGCTCTGTGCACGATCGTGTGAATGAATATTCAGCACCTCCAACTCAGATTCACGGCTAATGATCTAGATTCTGAATTTTCAAGGGCCGATTGTGTGTCCTCCTTCTTGCATGCTGCCTTTCTTTTTTTAGTAGTTTCATTATTTGTTCACACCTCCAGGAGAAGAAGTGGAGAAAGAAGATGAAACATAAATTCATCAACTTTTTTCAACTACATCCTCATTGCCAAACTTCTCTGGTTCCGAGAGGGCTTGTGGGAGAGCACAGAACAGTTGGGGGAGCAATCTTTTGCTGTGCCAACAAAAATGTAACACAGGGCACACTTCCTCACATCAGGACCAACTGAATCCTCTTCAAACAGAAAGACAGCATCCGAAGTTAATATTTGACTATGGCACTGAAAGAAAAAAAAAAAAAAAAAGCCTGGCTAAACCCAGGATCCAACCACCTGAAGGTTTCAATTACCCAAGTGCTGACCTGAGCAGAGAGACCGCAGCACCGTGTGTGTGTGTGTGTGTGTGTGTGTGTGTGTGTGTGTGTGCGTGCACGTGCGTGTGTGTGTGACACATACAGAGTGTACACAGTTGAAAACGGATTGGCTCTGTTGCCTCCTTCCACAGGTAGCCTTAAACTAAGAGGTATGAGATTTAGTTTGTTCTTGATGACTTTCATATAGTTTGCTGGCACCATTTGGTAAGGCCTCTTAGGAGGCATTTGGAACTAAGGCCATACACAGGACAGCCAGTGTTTCTGATGCCGTTACGGGTACAGTCATGAGAAACTGAAAGTACGCCCATGCCGAGCTTTTGTTTATTGGTGATGGTTTGAGGAATACAGAGCCCACAAGCAAAATTGTGAAGTCGAGGGGACTTCTCTTGACACAGGCCTGCCTCTCTTTTGAATCCTCCTGTGTCCTGATGGTACCACCCCTCACCCCCACCCCCGTCATAGTGCCTGGCTCCTGTCCCCAGCAAAACAGGGGAGGACGAGCCATCAGGACGAGTGAGACCCAGTCCATAAGTGACAAGCTTAATCTCGTCCACGCCTTCGCATTACCCTCAGGATAAAAGTGCAGACCTCTCAGCCTGACTCCCTTGGCTGCCCGCTCCGCCCTCCCCTTCTCTTCTCCGTCTCATCTCCAGCCACACGAGGGTCCTTTCCTTCCGCAAGCTCTGCTCCCTCCTTGCTGCTGGGCCTTTGAACTCCGTTCCCCACGCCGGGAACGCTCTCCTTCGCGCTCCCCCAGCCATCTCCCAGGAAGCCGGCCTTGACCTTGCAGCCTTGCTCAGCTCTGCCCCTCAAGCCCGTTCCAAGATGACCCGTGCTTCTCCTTTGAAAGTCCCCATGTCAGGATTGGTCTTTCATGTCATGTTGTGTTCCCCCCTCAGTTGTCAGCCTGTGAGTGTCTGAGCTCTTACGTGTGTACTGCTGCAGTCCCAGCACAGAGCATGGCCCACACCAAGGGCCAAATAAATATCTGCCGTGCTCTTAACTACACTTTATTGTTTCCCGTGTGTTAGGGAAACCTATTGCCCTGACCACGTCAATTTCTGCAGGAGTCCTCTTTCTTAGTCCCTCCTCAATGCGCATCAAAGCATGTGACCTTGCATTTCATGGCCTCAAGTAATTGGACAGCTGCTAAATAGCTGACACAGGAGATTCGATCCACAGGCCAACAGTGAACTGAGACTTGGGGCCTTGTTCAAATGACAATATGGGCCAATCAGATTCCTCTCTGGAAAGTCTGGAATTGGGATATGAGCATTAGTCCCGTCATTCGTGGATGTCAGAGATAGCCAGTCCTGATATACATGATATATAGAGAATTGGATGGGGCCGTGTGGGGTCTTGTACGGCTACTAAAGTAGAGAGCTGGTTGAAGCAGAAGAGCAGAACATATAGTCAGAAACAGACGTGAGAGAGACCAGGTGTCATTTAAGACTGAGAGAGACCAACTCCAGCTCCTGATTTTTCTAGTTCCCAGTTTCTGGGATTTCTGTTCCTTGTAACCAAAGGATTTGTGATTAGAACCCATTGCCTCAAGATTTCTAGGCCCCAAGGACCCCAGTTAGTCCTTCCAGGTGAACCCAAGAGGAAAAACAAGCAACACCTGTTGCCTCCCCTCTTTGATGGGAGGGGAAGCAAAGGGGGTGCCGATCGCTGGGGGGCTTCTGTTACCTCCACAGTCCCTCCCCGGGGATGACCCTGACTGAGTACCCACATGGCAGCATGACTGCTCAAAGCTGAGCACCTCTAATGACTGGGGATGCAAGCAAAGGTGCCCAGTGGTACAGCTTTGATCTGAGTGTTCAGAGCCATGTAGCAACCAACCCCATATGCCAGGGTTTCACGAGTCTAGGCTGGAATAGCAAGCCACTTAAAAGTGAAGTTCTGGTATTCAGTAATGCCAAAGATTCACTGAGAGACAGAAAGGAATAATACTTATATAATGATGGCATTGAAATAACGTTTTATGTTTCACGAAACCCTTTTACTTAAACCACCTCATTGGATTCTTGCCGCAATCCTCTATTCGGTCACTGAGCTTTGCTAATTTTATATTCTGAACTTCCTTTGATTCTGTCTTCCTCTGTTCTTGTATTCTTACTTCCTTAAGAATAAAGTTCAATGTGAAGAGCCTTGCAAAGTCACGCTAAGAATTTTGGACTTTATTCTGAAGGTAATGTAAAGCTCTGGCCAAGATTTGAGCAGGACAGTAATGTGTTTAGATTTATATTTTGAATGCATCACGAGGCTGCAGTGTGGATAATGGACTAATGGAGGGGAAGAATGGAAGCAGGCACGTCGGCAGCAAAGCTGCTGCAAGCACCCAGCAGAGAGACACCGGTGGCTTGGACGAGGTAGAGAACTGGGTATGAGGGCGGAAAGAAAAGTGCCCAAGTATCTGACTTAAGCAAGGTGGGGATGGTGTTTCCATGATAGAGGATTAAGTGACGTCCAAAGAATATCTAAATCACACAACTTCCATTACTTTTGAAGGAATATCTACTTTTATTCTGATGATTTTATGGGTGTATACATATGTCCAAACTTATTAAATTGTACATTTAAAATATGTGCAATTTATTATATGTCAGTCAAACCTCAATAAAGCTGTTAAAAATGGAAAAAAAAAATACATGTGGTCAGTATTTGTGGTCTAAGTAGAACCTGAAGAAAAATCAATGTTTAACCAAGATAGTATTTGAAGATCAGGTGTGTAAATAAGTTAGTGAAGATGCCCTGGAGTGTGAGTTTGACCTTCAAATGTCTAACATTTTTTTGTGGCTACTGTGAGGAAGTTTCCTGATTTATTTTTACTTCATCTTTACTAGGTTGTAAACAAGGTGTATTTATTTTCTTGGTGATCAATGAAACCCTGGCCATTTCCTCCCTAGGGTACTTTTAACCATGAGAGTTCTGCCTTCCATGTTTTAGGATGTTCCACTAAAATTTATGAACTTAATACAGAAATCATATGTGTCACATATTTCATTTGAGTTTTTGATAGTTGCAAATGAAAGTTTCCTTATCTACCAGTTTTATGATATTAAATAAATCTCCACTTCATCATTTATCCTTGAAGGCACTATTTAAGCTTAATTATCCACATACATGGGCCACAGTCAACATAATAACAAAAAGAAATAAGAAAAATGATCAGGGCAATATATTTTAATGTACTGGGATTTAGCTTCCACATTTCTTGAAACATAAGATTTGAAGGTATAATGGCTAGTCCATCAATCCTTAAAATAGCTTTTTAAGAAAAATACTATGAAGACAATGCTCAGAATGGGAGAAAATATTTGCAAACAAAGCAACTGACAAAGGATTAATCTCCAAAATATACAAACAGCTCATGCAGCTCAATATCAAAAAACAAACAACCTAATTCAAAAAAAATGGGTGGAAGACCTAAATAGACATTTGTCCAAAGAAGACATACACATAGCCAACAAACACATGAAAAGATGCTCAACATCACTAATTATTAGAGAAATGCAAATCAAAACTACAATGAGAAGAAGAAGAAGAAGAGGGAGAAGGAGGAGAAGAAGGAGGAGAAGGAGAAGAAGAAGAGGAAGAAGAAGGAGAAGGAGAAGAAAAAGAGGAAGAAGAAGGAGACGGAGAAGAGGAAGAAGAAGGAGGAGGAGAGGGAGAAGGGAGAAGGGGAAGAGGGAGAAGGAGAGGAGAAGGACAAGGAGGAGGAGGAGGAGGAGGAGGGGGAGGGGGAGGAGGGGGAGGGGAGGGGAGGGGAGGGGGAGAAGAAGAAGAAGAAGGAGAAGAAGGAGAAGAAGAAGGAGGAGGAGGAGGAGGGGAAGGAGGAGAGGAGGAGGAGGAGAAGGAGAAGAAAAGAATAAGGATATAAGAGTAAAGAGGAAGGGAAGGAGTCATCAGCATACAAAGGAGATCAACAAATATCTGGACATTGGGAAGAGGAAGGGAGCATGTTGACAGGAGAAGCATCCCTGGTTATCCCCCAAAAGAAGGGTTCCAGAGTCAGCGTTCTCAGGAGAGCCCTAGGGAGGCTCTGGGCTCTGAATCTTCAGGAACAGAAGGCAAAGCTCAGAGGAGGACCTGAAAACTGGGGACCTAATTAAAAATCTCTTTAGAGAACAGCTGCACTCATCATCCCTATCTCCACCTCCACTCTTCAATGCAGAACTGCACCCTTACACACCACCCTGACATTTACCCCCATGCTCTTTTCTAAAGAAATGAAATAAATTGAGATTCCTAGTTAGCAGGTCATGCCCCGGAGTAAAGTTTCCCCAGTTCTGGAAGTTGGAAGTCACCTGCCAGTCATTATATCATATCCCTTTGTCTAAGCATGAACAGGCAACCAAGGATCACAGAATGTGTAAATAAAATCAACAGCACAAAACAGAAGGATCAAAATGAACAGCCCTCAAAAGGAACAGGGAGAATTGGAGAAACAGAAGAGGACTAGTTAAAATTTTTCATCAGTATCCTCAGGCTATCAATGAAGATATTGCATCCATAAAATAAGAATTGGAAGCTACCAAAATAGCAGATTGGAACAAGAGGTCAGATGATTCAGAGAGAAAATGAGCGAGATCTCTGTAAAGGTAGTAGATTTCTTATAACTAATGATTAAAAATCAGGATATTTTTGAGTATATGCTGAAAGCACATTTGCCTTTTAGGCTGGAAACATTCGCCAAACCTTCAGCTGTTCAGTGACAGTTCAATCAATAAACAGACACAATGTAGGAAGAATTACTTGATACAGGACAAAAATGCTATCAGCTTTGACAATGTGAAATATACACTGTCAGAAATAGGGAAGCAGAAGAGAAGGATAAAGATTGAGGTAAGGCTAAGAAAGTTGTACCTTCTTTCATAGGGTAGAGTTATGAGACTGTCTAAAAAGGTAATGTAGTAAAAGAGGGAAAAGAGGTAGTGGGGAAGCAAGTAGAGCCCTAATTATCTTATTTATATTTAAAATACTATATTAGCATCTAATTAGGGATAATACAATACACTGAGCTATAGCCCCATCTTTCACAGCAGGGACCTTTTAGCTACTGCCTAACATTTCCAATCAAAGTAGGGGCGTTACCCTGTTATTTAGAGTTCTGATGGGAACTACCCGTGGAACTGGAAACAGCAATGGATAAGAGCAGATATTTACCTCTTGAGAGTGGGAGTGATAAGACCAGGAGATATTTTGCCCACAACAATCCTTCTGGAATATTTGGATTTTTTACCATGTTCTTGAATTATTTTCACACGTATTTAAAAAATTCTAAAGTGTGTGTATAGACTTCACACTGAAATAAGAAGGATCTATTGCCCATCAAATATTATGAATGACTCATGGGATCTGGGGCAATTTCACATACTTTATCTTATTTGATCTATAACGAGTGAGGAAGGAGGTGCTGCTTTCTTGTAGCAGGGAGAAACCAAGACTTGGTACATTTAGTTGGCTCCCCCTATGCACCGAGGTGATAACTGGCAGAGGTAAAGCCTGAGCTGAAGTCCTCTGATGCCACCTTCAATATTCTTTCTTCTGTACCAGTGGTCCTCAAACGTTTGGTTTCCGCATTCCTTTATACTTTTTTTTTTTGCAATATTCCTAAGATTTATATTTACCAAATTTTAAAATCAAATATATAATATAAAATTAGGATGAAAACATTTAAGTGTATATGCTCAATGTAAATTAGATCTATGAAATCATATACTAGGGTGTAAACTCATGTATTAAACCTGAATATGAAACAATGACAAACTAGTGTCATGGCAGTTAATCAGTATAGAACCTTGCTGACTTTTCTTTTTTTTTTAATTTTTTTAACATCTTTATTGGAGTATAATTGCTTTACAATGGTGTGTTAGTTTCTTCTGCATAACAAAGTGAATCAGCTATACATATACATATATCCCCATATCTTCTCCCTCTTGCGTCTCCCTCCCACCCTCCCTATCCCACCCCTCTAGGTGGTCACAAAGCAAGGAGTTGATCTCCCTGTGCTTTGTGGCTGCTTCCCACTAGCTATCTATTTTACATTTGGTAGTGTATATATGTCCAAGCCACTCTCTCACTTCGTCCCAGCTTACCCTTCCCCCTCCCCGTGTCCTCAAGTCTATTCTCTACGTCTGAGTCTTTATTCCTGTCCTGTCCCTAGGTTCATCAGAACCTTTTTTTTTTTTTAGATTCCATATATATGTGTTAACATACAGTATTTGTTTTTCTTTTTCTGACTTAACTTCACTCTGTATGACAGACTCTAGGTCCATCCACCTCACTACAAATAACTCAGTTTCATTTCTTTTTATGGCTGAGTAATATTCCATTGTATATATGTGCCACATCTTCTTTATCCATTCATCTGTTGATGGATACTTAGGTTGCTTCCATGTCCTGGCTATTGTAAATAGAGCTGCAATGAACATTGTGGTACATGACTCTTTTTGACCTATGGTTTTCTCAGGGTATATGCCCAGTAGTGGGATTGCTGGGTCGTATGGTAGTTCTATTTTTAGTTTTTTAAGGAACCTCCATACTGATCTCCATAGTGGCTGTATCAGTTTACATTCCCACCAACAGTGCAAGAGGGTTCCCTTTTCTCCACACCCTCTCCAGCATTTATTGTTTGTAGATTTTTTGATGATGGCCATTCTGACTGGTGTGAGGTGATATCTCATTGTAGTTTTGATTTGTATTTCTCTAATGATTAGTGATGTTGAGCATCCTTTCATGCATTTGTTGGCAATCTGTAAATCTTCTTTGGAGAAATGTCTGTTTAGGTCTTCTGCCCATTTTTGGATTGGGTTTTTTGGTTTTTGATATTGAGCTGCATGAGCTGCTTGTAAATTTTGGAAATTAATCCTTTGTCAGTTTCTTCCTTTGCAAATATTTTCTCCCATTCTGAGGGTTGTCTTCTAGTCTTGTTTATGGTTTCCTTTGTTGTGCAAAAGCTTTTAAGTTTCATTAGGTCCCATTTGTTTATTTTTGTTTTTATTTCCATTTCTCTAGGAGGTGGGTCAAAAAGGACTTTGCTGCGATATATGTCATAGAGTGTTCTGCCTATGTTTTCCTCTAAGAGTTCTATAGTGTCCTTCCTTACATTTAGGTCTTTAATCCATCTTGAGTTTGTTTTTGTGTATGGCATTAGGGAGTGTTCTAATTTCATTCTTTTACATGTAGCTGTCCAGTTTTCCCAGCACCACTTATTGAAGAGGCTGTCTTTTCTCCATTGTATATTCTTGTCTCCTTTATCAAAAATAAGGTGACCATAGGTGCGTGGGTTTATCTCTGGGCTTTCTATCCTTTTCCATTGATCTATATTTCTGTTTTTGTGCCAGTACCATACTGTCTTGATTACTGTAGCTTTGTAGTATAGTCTGAAGTCAGGGAGCCTGATTCCTCCAGCTCTGTTTTTTTTCTCAAGATTGTTTTGGCTATTTGGGGTCTTTTGTGTTTCCATACAAATTGTGAATTTTTTTGTTCTAGTTCTGTGAAAAATGCCATTGGTGGTTTAATAGGGATTGCATTGAATCTGTAGATTGCTTTGGGTAGTATAGTCATTTTCACAAGGTTGATTCTTCCAATCCAAGAACATGGTATATCTCTCCATCTGTTGGTGTCATCTTTAATTTCTTTCATCAGTGTCTTATTGTTTTCTGCATACAGGTCTTTTACCTCCTTAGGTAGGTTTATTCCTATGTATTTTATTCTTCTTGTTGCAATGGTAAATGAGAGTGTTTCCTGAATTTCTCTTTCAGATTTTTCATCATTAGTCTATAGGAATGCAAGAGATTTCTGTGCATTAATTTTGTATCCTGTTATTTTACCAAATTCATTGATTAGCTCTAGTAGTTTTCTGGTAGCATCTTTAGGATTCTCTTTGTATAGTATCATGTCATCTGCAAACAGTGACAGCTTTACTTCTTCTTTTCTGATTTGGATTCCTTTTATATCTTTTTCTTCTCTGGTTGCTGTGGCTAAAACTTCCAAAACTATATTGAATAACAGTGGTGAGAGTGGGACAACCTTGTCTTGTTCCTGATTTTAGAGGAAATGGTTTCAGTTTTTCATTGAGAACGATGTTGGCTGTGGGTTTGTCATATATGGCCTTTCTTTTGTTGAGGTAAGTTCCCTCTGTGCCTACTTTCTGGAGAGTTTTTATCATAATGGGTGTTGAATTTTGTCGAAAGCTTTTTCTGCATCTATTGAGATGATCATATGGTTTTCTCCTTCAATTTGTTAATATGGTGTATCACATTGATAGATTTCCGTGTATTGTAGAATCCTTGCATTCCTGGGATAAACCCCACTTGAACTTTATACTCTTAAAAATTATTAAGAAGCCCAAAGACATTTTGTTTAAGTGGATCACACCTATTGATGTTTACTGTATTAAAAGTTCAAACTGAGATCTTTTAAAATATTTATTTATTAATCCATTTAAAAACAAAATAAACACCCATATAGTAACATATATATTTTAATAAATATAACTATAATTTCCAAAACAAAACGTAGTCAAAATGGGGACATGTTTTTAAATATTTGTAAATCTCTGGATTTATGGAAGACAGCTGGGTTCTCATAACTGCTCTGCACTCACTGTGTTGTGATAGCATGCATCAAGTAGCTTCTGGGAAGACCCCACTGTACAGATAAAAAGGGCAAATAATGTCTTAGTATAATTAAGAAAATAGTTTTGAGTTTATAACACCCCTGAAAAGGCTTCATGGACCTCCAGGACCTCCAGACTCTACTTGGGATTCCACTTTTTCAGGAAGTTTTCCTTGGTCTCCCCAGGAAGAATTCAATCAGCTTCAGTGTTGTTCCCACAGTTCATCCCTTGAGCCTCAAGTTAGTCCTAATGTTTGTATAATAGTTGTTGACAAATCCACGTCCTTTACTAAGCTGTGAACTCATCTCTGGTTCGGTCCCCACTCAGTGCCTAATACAGGGAGATATAGTAGGAAATAATCACTGTGGGGTAAATAAATAAACGAAGCCCAACACAATGTACCAAAATACCACAATAGTATGAGCTAGAGTGTCCCGGTAGAGAAGTAGGGCAACCAAACTAGAATACAGTGGCATTGTTAAGAAGAGCTAGCAAGTTAAATGAATGGGTTTGATTTGCATCTCTGCCACTTACTAGCTGTCTGACTTTTGAGCAAGCTAGTACATCTCAGTTTCCTCATCCATAAAATAAGGATAAAAATAATTCCGACTTGTAAAGCTATTGTGATGGTGACATGTGATAATTTATGTAAAGTTATTATCTTTATAATGCCTGACAAATTATGAGCACTTTTACATTTATTATTACATCTATCACTGAACGGGCAAAGCTGGCACTCTATCTCCACCCTTTGACTAATAAGTGGGGCAAAAAAGGGGGAAAAATACCTCACTGGGAAGAAGATCTTGCTCAATGACTATTTATTCAATGAATTTCAAAATATAAAATATCAGATTTTGAACTGAAGCAAATTTCCTCTAGCTTACTTGGAATTAGCAAATCATAGACCACAGGGGAGAATTAGAGTAATGACAATAGATGATTAGAGAATAAGAGGTGAGACATACAATTCATGGATGTTTGTATAGATTTTTCATAGCACTTTGTTACTTTGAAAGGATTTCAATAGTGGTAATCAGTCCACTTGTTTGGATCCTAGTAAATACATGAAAACTCAAATTAGGTCTATATTCTGAAGTCTCCTTTAAGGTCATTGGAGGAAGATGGTCTGATAATGGCTTAGGACAGTTCTTACTTAGAGCAATTGGAAATAATGCCATACATTTTGAAGGCAAGTTTCTTAGTTCAGCTTTATCCTATACTTATTGAGTCACACTGAGAATAATTTATTGCAGTCAATCCTCATTTAACTCCTAATTTTAATGATGTGTAGTAGCACTGAATGTTCACTTACATGGTGTACACTCAGATGTACCAAAAAATTCAGTTTCTTTATTTCATTATAACTTTTCAGATTTCTTAAGTCCCCACATCTTTGGGGGGTTGGAGAGTGTGAGAGTGGCCAGTGGGTACATATTTTGTTTAATCTGCAGATGTTAATGCTATCCAAACATTTGCACTATCTCTTCAGATAACTCAGCTTCTGCTTGGATGACTTCAGGTAAGTGCTCAGCGATTCAGAAGTCGCCTCCCTCCTCTGTTCTTCTCTTTGAAAGCTTCTGGGTGTAGAAAAGGGGGCTGAGGCTTTGCAACCTTATAGGAGGAGCTTAGGGGAGATGCAGGGGGCACTTATCCTTGGACTGGTGACTGCTGAGGTGTGACAGGTGCTGTCTGACTTTTGAAGGTGAAAACTTAGTTCCCAACACTGGAATCCGGTTCAGATTATTTGCCTCTAAGTCTTCAACTCTTTAGCTTCCCCTCTCCGTACTTAAGCCTCTGCTGGTCTATAGGATCTTTCTGCACCCCTGGGACCCTTCAAGGAGAGTCCCCTTTAAGGTCACATATGTGAGCAGGAGGAAGCAGTTGCTCACCTCTTGACCCGTGTTGTCCTCTGCCCCGATGCCATCTCCTTCACGCCATCTTTGATGTGTACCAAGCCACAGGCTGGAGCTTTATCTAGGGGCCACAGCCTCTTCTACACTAACCTCAGAAAAGTAAGACATTAGTCCAAATGTCCTTCAGCTTCCATATACCTATCTGGGTGTTTCTAAAACCTTACTTACTAAGCCTTCAACCTCACGTGGGAGATAGGAGTGTGAGTTTGATTATCTGACATCCATCAAACTTCTTGTCTTCCTTGCCTTGGACCAGAAAGGGCAGGATTCAGCCTTTCTGCTTCCGCTGTGTCATATCCTCTTTTCTCCTACCTCAGCCATCCTCATAGCTTAACTCTCTTAAGGCGGAAGAGCTATCCTCTCTGCACTACGGAAGAAAATCTATGATTTGAATTATCATGGCTTAGTCTTGATAGTTAAAGAAATTTAGAAAGTTCTTTCTTTCTGGGCAAAATCTGGCTTAAATGACTATTGTCTTTTTGAAAATCCTATTTTAATGTCAGAGGCTAAATTCTAACCCTAGGAAAGCCCTTCGCATTCATTCCTTCCATAACATTCTTAAATCCTCTCAAGGCAAATGGATGTTTCTGGAAGAAATAGGAAAATATATGAGAAAATCTAATTAATATATTTCAAAAATATCCCCCATTATGAGTGATTGTCATTACTCCAAATCCAGGCAATATTATTGGACAACATTAATTTGCATATTAACTGAGAGCTTTCCAACTGCTTTTGAAAGGCTGAAACAGCCAAAATTGTTAGTAGAAAGCAGAATCAATTCTTTGGGAGTTTCAAAACTAATGCTTGCTGAATATAGGAATACTTTTCAAAAGTTCCCCTAGAATTCCCTAATTCCTGTCAGCTAACGAGACATTTGATGTTGGATGACTCACCATTATCTTGAATTATTTTTTCTAAAACTAGGCTCAGAATCTTTCTTTTAAAAAATCTAGCCTGCTTTCTTTATCTTTTAATCTTGTTAATGGTACCACATTTCTCCCAACCTGACAATCATCTTCAGCGCATTTCATTCAAACCACATTTGAATCAGTTATACATATACATAACTGATTCACTTTGTTATAAAGCAGAAACTAACACACCATTGTAAAGCAATTATACTCCAATAAAGATGTTTAAAAAAAAAAAAAAGAATAAATCAAAAAAAAAAACAACAAACAAACCACATTTGAATGGCAGGTACCATGTTAGCCACTGTGGTTTGTCTAGGGCACAAACTCCACCCTCAGGGAAACTTCTATATAATGTCCTCTATCTAATCAATCACTAAGTCATACAGATTTTTCCTTGGAAATGCGTCTCATGTTTCCTCTTGTCTCTCTTTTCTACTGTCACCATGTCCTCACGTCTGAATCACAGCCATGGCAGCTTGATCGCCACCCCCTCCACACCACCTTTCTCTTGCCGCCCAGAACACATCATCTTCTGATACTTCTTAACCTCACTGTTGTTGGTGCTCAATAAATACTTCTTAGATTTAATTCAGTTTTCCAATCTGTGCACAGATGACTCTGACCAGCATAAGAACTGTATCCAGAGGTAAGGAGAGAGGACGGTCTGTAATGCCAATGTGATTTCGTTCATATGGAGCAACCATCCATGCTTGCCCCCTCCTCCCACTGGGTGGTCCACTACTGCCTCAGGATACTGGGTCAGATGGATTCCTCTTTGGATCATTCTGGCATTTTTTTTTTTTTTTTTTTTTTTTTTTTTTTTTAATTTTATAGCTACTTTATTTATTTATTTATTTATTTATTTTTGGCTGTGTTGGGTCTTCGGTTCGTGCGAGGGCTCTCTCTAGTTGCGGCAAATGGGGGCCACTCTTCATCGCGGTGCGGGGACCGCTCTTCATCGCGGTGCGCGGGCCTTTCACTATCGCGGCCCCTCCCGTTGCGGGGCACAGGCTCCAGACGCGCAGGCTCAGTAATTGTGGCTCACGGGCCCAGCTGCTCCGTGGCATGTGGGATCTTCCCAGACCAGGGCTCGAACCCGTGTCCCCTGCATTAGCAGGCAGATTCTCAACCACTGCGCCACCAGGGAAGCCCTGGCATTTTTTGAAATTCTTTTCTTCGTCTTTCTATGGATGCCTTATTGCATAATAATTTCTTAGTGCCTCTTTCTTCAGTGTTTTGTGTCAGCCACAAATTTAATCCTATGAATATGTTTTCCTTGCTATCATTTCATTCTTACTGTCTCAGAATATTGAACCGCAGTGTTAAGGAATGGTGATACTATTGTCTTAAAGACTGCAATGTAATGTGATTAATGGCTATGTTCGTCACTGGGGAAAGAGGGGAAAGAGCAGGGTGTTTGGTATCTAGATTCCAGAACCACTTCTACTTCAGAAAAACTCCCACTTCCCCTTGCTCCCGTGTGAGTTCTTAGATCATCATGAAAAACACAGAATACCACTACATCTCTTCAGAGAAAAACTTGCAGTTTTCTCAGATGGTACGACTGTTGGTAAATAAGCTTATCTTTTTTGAACGGAGGGAAGGTCTTTCATGCCTATTGGCTCCTTGGGTTGGTGGGGGTAGAAAGCAGAGATTTTTTAAAGGAAAGCCTGCTCTTTTCTTTAATAAAGAGAAATATGGTAAATGAGGAGATAAAGACTGAGAAGTTGTTGGAGCACAACAAGCCACAGACACCAATATCAAGGGTCCCCTGCAAACCCCACCAGGCAGTTTCAGTCTTACAGAGAGCTGTTCATTGTCCCTTTGTGTATTCTGATGCTTTTCCCAATCTTTTTTGATCAGATTTTTAATATGTAAGTAACATAAACATCATACAGAAAAAAATCAAAATAGAGATGAGAAAAAAAAATCAACAAATACAACTTTTTCTACATATAAATGCTTTCCAGGTTTTTTTCCTCTCATGTATATACCTCAATAATATTCTAGCCTCCAATAAACGTTTGTTGGATAACTAAATTAATTGAATGACTAAAGGCTATAATCATACAGTTATACAAGTTGGTGCTCTGATTTTTTTTTCCACTTTAATTAACATAACCATTTTATTTTTCAACACTGTTAGTCATTGCCTTCCTTTGAGTGGATATGACACAATTTACTTAATAATTTCTATATACTTGGGGAACATTTGCATTTTTTCTCAGTTTTTCTATTATAGATAACACTATGATGACAAGAGTATTCCACATTTTGTGGGCTACTTCTTCTGGATAGATTCTCTAGATCAGGAGTAGGCAAACTTTTCTTGTAAAGGGCCAGATAGTAAATTTGTTTGGCTTTCTAGGCCGTATGGTCTCTGTCTCAGCCACTCAGCTCTGCTGATATAATGCAAAAGCAGTCATAAATAATCCATAAATGAATGAGCATGTCTGTGTTCATATAAAACTTTATACATGTGCAATGAAATTTGAATTTATTTAGTTTTCAATGGGTCATGAAATATTAGAGTTTTAAAATTTTGCTTCAACCATGTAAAAACTGTAAAAAACATTCTTAGTCCACAAGCTGTACAAAAATAGGCAGCAGGCTAGATATGGCCAGATGGCCTATAGTTTGCTCTAGAGTCCAGGGATACTGAGTCAAAGGATACACAACCAGCCAGGTCCTTGCTGGTAATTTTGATGGCTACCTTCAACCATATTTCTTGGTTGTTAAACTTCCAAGTTTAGGTATTTAAATAAATAGTCAGTGTTTTCATCCTGGACCACATAATTATTAAGAGACTATGCAAAAGAGCCATCCTTGCAGTTTGTTACCTCTAGCCAGTAACCATTTTCTTGAAATTGACTTAGAGTGATGAGATTGTATGAGAGATCATCTGGTCCAACCTTCTGCAGTGGTCATCTGAAGCAAGAAAAGCCCTAGTTAAAGGATGCCCAGCAGGAGCATTCCAGAATTTCAGCATCTAACCTTAACTTTCCCAGTTCAAACACATTTCATTCTAATTCTTCAGTTGAACCTGAGAACACCTGGCCAGCTGCCACCTTCAAACACTAAGACAATTATTAACTTAATAATCCCTCTGCATTTCTTTCTCTATCCTGGGTTGATAATGATGAACAAGAACTATTTCCTTTTCTGGATTGTGAAACTGAAGTATAAAAGTACCTGTTTTCTGATTGCATGGTGATTCAGAGAAAAGGAAAACCACATTCCCTGCTTCTAGGGCTAACTGTCATGGCCATAAATTAAAATTTATTAAGCATCTACTGCTTACATTCCATTGTGTGAGGCAAAATGCCAATTAGTCCCAATCATTACAGTACATTTTTTCAGTTTTTTCAATTTATTAAATTGTATCCTGGATGATTAGATTGCTTCAGGCCATAAGTACAAAATTGAAAATATTTAATTAGGACGCATATAACAAAGCAGGAGCAGTTAAAACCTGGTGCATTAAAATATCAGCTTGACAGTTACTATTCTCAAAATCCAGAAGGGGCAGATTTACAAGACGTCCTGAGGGCCAAAGGACTTGGTCAGACCAAGAAAGACAGTGAACTCTTTACAAAGAGGAAACCCTTTCCCCAGAGTTCTCTATAGATGGAATTTGGGGCCCAAGATTTGTGATGGCTTATCTTCCAGAGCTTTTTTAAGTTATTTCTTAAAGATATGAAGAAGGTATTTATTCTTATTCCAACTAGAAGTTAAGAATCTTTCAAATAAAAATACTCACTCAAGAACTCTTCTTTATATAACCACCCCCCCATGCTTTAAGTATTTTTTTAATGAGATGTTTGTATAAACCAGGCCATAAACTACATACAAAGAAAACAGCATTTCTCTTTATGGGAATGTCACAGAAGTTAAGACCAAAGTCACTCATGGCTGAGGATCACTAATGGGTAGAGTGGTATTCCACAGAAATCAGTTTGAAGAGAAGAGTTAGGAGGGGGTTTGCTTATCTGTATCTTTACAAATAAAAGAAGAAATCAAATGTGAGCTTAGTAAATATGTTATTGGTAGTAAATCATATTGAACTGGTGATAAATACTACAGAGAAAAGAGGTAATTTCAAAATAGCTTTAAAAAAATAAATAGCTTTGATTAGATATTTTTAAAGATCAAAATGATGAAACTTAATAGGGACATTTAATAGGATGAAATCCAATAGGAACAAATATAAAAGGATATACCTACAGAGCAATAAAAGTCAACCAAGAATACAAATGCAATATAGGAAAGAACTGGTTAAGTCTCCATATGATAGAAAAGAACTTGGGCTCATATTTGACAATGAACTGAACGAAATTAATAATAGAGTGTCATTAGGAGATAAGCCAATATAAATTTAGGATATTTTGATGTTTGTCACCATGTCATAAGTTCAGATGTGTAAAAATCATTCTGTGTTAAACCCAAACAGCATGATTCTGAAACAATGCCTGAGAACTACCTGGAGATTCTTTAAAACAAAGACTCCAGCACCCAACACTGCAAATATGACATAGTAAGTTCTTGAGAAGGGTCTCAAGAATCTGTACTTTAAACAAGCTTGAAACATGATTCGTATGCAGGTTAGTCTCTGGACAAGGCTTTGAGAAGCATTACTCTAGAGGGTGATCAATTCTTTTTTAGTCACTCTGCCTGCAGTTTAGGTATCTACCCTTGGTATGTGGTGCTGATGTGACTTTCAGTTGAGTGATCTGCTTACTGGGCTTTGTACAGACCTGAGAATTAAGGCTATCTACAAGCGATCCACTTCTGTTTTTTATTTTTTTAAAACACAATTCTTTATTAAAACAACTGCTCAAATGATATACACTATGATCAGAATATTCCTCTGTCCTCTAAGCTTCTTGAAAGCAGGGACTGTTTTTGTTCACCCTGGTGGCGTTAGTGCTTAGCACAGTGGAGTTCAATTATATTTTTTGTAGAATGTTAAGCACAATGGTATTGATTTATTAATGTTATAAGATATGCTATATGATATATAATATATCAGTATTAAAGAAATATAAATCTTTAACAGAGTAAAAGAGGTTGCCACTTATATTCAAGCTTTATCACTATGAATAGAAAACTTTTTCTCACTTATTCTTGTACTCCACATTCACTCATGTCTCCAGCTCTGGCTGAGGGCTTCAGAGCTGTTTTAGATTACCTTAACAACTGATTATAATTTATCATAAAAAGGTATTGAATGCCTTCTTAAGAAAAACACCGTGTCTCACTAGCCTCGCTACAATTAATTCTCAGTCCATTCAGGTCTAAACCTGCCCTCTCAAGAAAAACTTCTTTCCTTGCCCTGCGGGTGGGCTTGGCCTGGCCTGGCACTCCCCCACAGCCCTGCCCTGCCAAATCCAGAAGGCGTGCAGTGCACATAGGGGACACCCCTTGAACATCTGGCTCTGGTGGCCAGGGAACTTGCATTTCTGGGCCCCACAGGGCTGAAGCAATCAGAGAGACAATTCTTGGCAGGCTGCCACCCCAGGGCACTGCACAGACAGCAGACTGAAACACAACACCAGTGTTCCTGTGACCACTCCTTCAAGATGGGAAGAGGTAGCTGTTTCACCTAATACATAGAAACAAACAGAGAGTCAAGAAAAATGAGAGTCAAGAATATGTTCCAAAGGAAAGAACAAGACAAAATCCTGGGGGGCGGGGGGAATCTTAGTGAAATAGAGATAAGTAATTTACCTGATAAAGAGTTCAAAATAATGGTCATTAAGATACTTACCAATCTTGGGAGAAGAATGGGTGAATACAGAGAGAACTTTAACAAAGAGATAGAATATATAAGAAAATACCAAACAGAAGTCATAGAGCTGAAGAATATAATAACTGAACTGAAAAGTACACCAGAGGAGTTCAACAGAAGAGACCAGATGAAATTGGAGAAAGGATCAGTGATCTGGAAGACAGGGCAGTGGAACTCACCCAAACACAGCATCAAGAAGAAAAGAACATTTTTAAAAATCCCCTTAAGGGACCTATGGGACAACATCAAGCAGACCAACATTTGTATTACGGGATCCCAGAAGGAGAAGAGAGAGAAAAGGGACAGAAAAGCTATTTGAAGAAATATTGGCTGAAAACTTCATTAACCTGGAGAAGGAAACAGATATCTAGATTCAGAAATCTCACTGAGTTCCAAATAAGTTGAACCCAAAGAGATCCTCACCAAGACCCATTATAGGTAAAATGTCAAAAGTTAAAGAGAGAATCCTAAAAGCAGCAACAGAGAAACAACTTGTTACATACAAGGGAACCCCCAGATTTTTCAGCAGAGACTTTGCAGACCAGATGGGAGTCACATGATATATTCAAGTGTTGAAAGCAAAATAACTTCCAACCAAGAATACTCTACCCTGCAAGGTTATCATTCAGAACTGAAGGAGAGGTAAAGAGTCCTCCAGATGAGCAAAAACTAAAGGAGTTCACCACCACTAAACTGGTCTTACAAGAAATGTTAAAGGAACTTCTTTAAGCTGAAAAGAAAGGGTACTAGTTAGTAACAAGAAAACATTTGAAAGGAAAAATCTCACTAGTAAAAGTAAGTATATAGTAAAGGTAGTGGAGTAATCACTTATAAAGTGAGTACGAAGGTTAAAAGACAGAAGTAGTAAAAATAACCATAACTACAATAATTAGTTAAAGGATCCACAAAATAAAAAAGATATAAAATGTGACATCAAAAACTTATAACATGTGGTGGAGGGAGTAAAAATGTAGAGTTTTAAAATGCACTCAAGGGACTTCCCTGGTGGTGCAGCGGTTAAGAATCTGCCTGCCAATGCAGGGAACACGGGTTTGAGCCCTGGTCCAGGAAGATCCCACATGCCGTGGAGCAACTAAGCCCCTTCGCCACAACTACTGAGCCTGGGCTCTAGAGCTCACAAGCCACAACTACTGAGCCTGTGAGCCACAACTACTGAGCCTGTGTGCCACAACTACTGAAGTCCGCGCACCTAGAGCCCGTGCTCCACAACAAGAGAAGCCACCACAATGAGAAGCCTGCACACTGCAACAAGGAGTAGCCCCCACTCACCACAACTAGAGAAAGCCCATGCACAGCAATGAAGACCCAATGCAGCCAAAAAAAATAAATAAATTTATTTTTAAAAATGTACCCAAATGTAACTTAATATCAACTTAAACTAAACTGGTATATATATATATATATATATATATATATATATATATATATATATGCCTCATGGTAGCCACAAAGCAAAAGCCTATAGTAGCTACAAAAAACAATAATGAGGATGGAATCTAAACATAACACTAAAGAAAGCCATCAAACCACAAGGAAAGAGAACAAGAGAAGAAGAAAGAAACAGAGAGAAACCACAAAAACAGCCAGAAAACAATTAACAAAATGGCAATAAGTACATCGCTATCTACAATTACTTTAAATGTAAATGGTAATAAGTATAGACCTATCTATAATTAATTTAAATGTAAATGGGCGAAATTCTCCAATCAAAAGACATAGAGTAGCTGAATGTTTAAAATATGCTGCCTAAAGAGATTCACTTCAGATGTAAGAACACACACAGACAGAAAGTGAAGTGCTGGAAAAAGATGTTTCATGCAAAAGGAAGCCAAAAAAAGCTGGGGTAGCTATACATATATCAGACAAAATAGATTTTAAAACAAAAATTGTAATAAAAGACAAAGATGGGCACTACATAAATGATAATGGGTCAATCCAACAAGAAGATATAATATTTGTAAATATTTATGCACCCAACATAAAATCACCTAAATATATAAAGCAAATATTAACAGACCTAAAGAAAGAAATTCACAAAAATACAATAATAATAGGAGGCTTTAATACTCCACTTAATCAATGGATAGATCATCCAACAGAAAATCAATAAGGAAACATTGGCCTTAAATGACACATTAGACCAGATGGACTTTATATATATAACCACCCACACGCACATGCACAAACACACACACATATATACAGAACATTACAAATCATATATGTGATAAGGGGTTAATATCCAAAACATATAAAGAACTCATACAACTCAATAACAAAAATACAAACAATGTGATTAAAAAACGGATAGAGGGTATGAATAGACATTTTTCCAAAGAAGACATACAGATGGCCAACAGACACATGAAAAGGTGCTCAACATCACTAATCATTAGGGAAATGCAAATCAAAACCACAATAAGATACCACATCACACCTGTTAGAATGGCAAGGATGTGGAGAAAAGAGAATCCTTGTGCACTATTGGTGGGAATGTAAATTAGTGCAGCCACTACTGAAAACAGTATGGAGGTTCCTCAAAAAACTAAAAATAGGAGTACCATCTGATCCAGCAATTCCACTCCTAAGTATATAGCCAAAGAAAATGAAAACACTAATTTGAAAAGATACATGCACCCCAATGTTCATAACAGCACTATTTATAATAGCCAAGATATGGAAGCAACCCACGGGTCCCTCAACAGATGAATGGACAAAGAAGATGTGGTATATATATATATATAATTAAATATTACTCAGCTCTAAAAAAGAATGAAACCTTGCTGTTTCCAACAACATGGGTGGACCTTGAGGGCATTACACTAAGTCAGACAACAAAAGACAAATACCATATGATTTCACTTATATGTGAAATCTAAAAATACAAAACAATCAAACAATCAAAACAAACAAAACTCATAATAGGTACAGAGAAAAGACTGGTGGTTGCCAGAAGGGAGGAGGTTGGAGTGTGGGAAAAATGGGTGAAAGTGTCAACAGGTACAAACTTCCAGTCATAAAAAAAGTCAGGATATAATGTGCAGCATGGTGATTAGTCAATAATATTGTATTACATATTTTGTAACTTTGTATGGTGACAGGAGGAAACTAGACAAATCATTATGTTGTACACCTGAAACTAATATAATGTTATATGTCATTATACCTCAATTTGAAAAAGAAGGAAGGAAGGGAGGGAGGGAGGGAGGGAGGAAGGAAGGAAGGAAGGAGGGAAGGAAGGAAGGAAGGAAGGAAGGAAGGAAGGAAGGAAGAAAGAAAGAAAGGAAGAAAGAAAGAAAGAAAAGACTGCTTTCAATTTCTTCACGCTGTGATGCTGTGGTTATATTTGTATTCCAAGTTCCAAGGTCCCAGACCTCATGCTTTCTTGTTCTGTTGATTAGCACTCCCTCCTCCCCACCCCACGCCCCCGCACACGTTGGAACATACAGTGTTTGATTCTGGTTAATCTTCTTTGTCTAACCTCTCTTGTCCACTCTAGTTAAACTTCCTCCTACCCACTTACCAACTTCATTTGGGTGTCATTCTGTATAACTTGTTTTCAGATAACATATTAACTCATCTTCCCAAGCTTTCAGATCATTTTGAAGTTGTGTCTTTCTTTTTCCCCCTCCCTGTGCCACACGGCATGTGGGATCTTAGTTTCCCGACCAGAAATGGAACCCGCGTCCCCTGCATTGGGAGCGTGGAGTTTTAACCACTGGACAGCCAGGGAAGTCCCTAAAGTTATATCTTAATGGGATTTCTCCTACCATGAATATTTTAGTGTTTAAACAAAACAAAACAAAACAAAACTCTTTTAAGACAAGTTATACTGTGGTTTTCTCATAAAGGCATCCTTGCTCACCACTGAAGTCTGAGCTTTAGTCAACTGTTGTAGTCAGTAAATCATTGTGAAATATACTTGTTAAAGTGGCATGTTTTCAGAAAAAAATTATGTCCCCTGGAGAAAGATTAATGATATTGTTCTGTAGACTAGAATGCTGAGGGTTAGATTTACTTTCTTCAGCTACATGAAGGGCTTCTTGGGAAGAGATGTCTGGTGACTAGTTTTCCATGTATGGAGAGAATAAAGAAGAAATTCAGGGCTTAAGTTAAAGCAAGAGAGCCACAAGTTTAACAGCAGGAGGAACTCAGCTGCAGCAGTCAACTGAGAACAGCAAACTCATTGGATTTTCACTTGCCTAAAAGCAGGACCTGGCTGAGAAGCTCTCTTGAAGCCTTATGGAACTGGATGAATGATAAAAAGAAAGCACAACTACATGGGTGAATATGGAAATGATTTTTCGCAACTTAAAACAAAAAAAAGGAGAATTTGATACCATTGCATGCAAGATGATCAAATGAGATAACAACAGGTACCCAAAGGACAAATGGGGTGATGACTGAAAGGACTGGCCAGTGACATGTTACACAGAAGGATGACAAAGGTTTGAACAAACTAACGTGCACCACAATATTCATTTGCTCACTCATTCATTCCACAATATGTACTGGGTACCTACTACATGACAAATATTGTTCTAGGCACCTGAACAAAATCTAGATCCCTGACTTTGTGCAGTTTACATGCTATTAGAGGGACACTAAAAGTAAGTAATAACTATAATACATAAGTAAATCATAAGGTACATTAAGACAAGAAAGAAAGGAAAAAGTAGAGCAGGTTAAGGTGGATTGTTGCTGAACCGAACTTGGGTCCAACTTGCCCGAGCACAGTAAAGTCAATCTACTGACTTGGGGTTATGGTGAAGGAAAGTGCAGCATTTACTGCAGGGTGCCAAACAAGGAATCCAGGGCAGCTAGTGCTTAAAACACCTGAACTGCACAACGGCTTTCAGGAAAGCATTTTTAAAGGCAAGGTGAGGGAGGACGAGTCCCCAGGGTATGCGATCAGCTCGTGCACAATTCTCTGATTGGTTGATGGTGTGGTAACAGGGCGGTGTCACAGAGGTTCACATTATCAATCCCTAGGCACCAATCAGTCTGGGGGCTATGCGCTCAGGGTCATCGAGTAGTTAATTTGTTCCACTTGGTGGTGGTTTTAGCATCTGTAAAACAACACAGAAAATGTGCATCAGATATTATTATCTAGGTGTTCCAGAGAGGAGCTAAAGCAGAGGATTTGGAAGAGGGGTCTGTCCTGAGAAGGCCCCATAGTGTCCTGCTAGGTTACAAGATCAGGTGTGGAGAGATGCGTGCTAAGTTGCAGAATTAGAGAGGTCAGGGCAGGCCTTGCTGAGAACAAAGATTTGAGCAAAGATTTGCAGAAAAGAGGGAGTGAGCCCAATGTCTGTCATTGGGGAAGACTGTCCCAGGCTGAGGGAAGAGCTAACGCAAGGGTTTTAAGGCACAAAGCACTTGAGGGGTTCCAGGGACAGTATGGAGGCCACGAGACTGGAAGGGAGTGAGAGAATAGAAAAAAGAGGAGGTTAGAGGTAAGAGGGATGAAAACATCTCATGAAGGGCTCTGTAGGCCTTGCTCAATGCTTTGAATTTTACTGTGAGTGAAACAGGAGCCATGGCAAGGTTTTAAGCAGAGGAGTGACAGGATGTGACTTTACTTAAAAATGCTCACCCAGACTGCTGTGTTGGGAACAGGCAGAAGCAGAGTGACCTCCCCGAGGCTCTTGCAGTAAGACCACAGGTGGCAGTGGCTCCGATAAGTGAGGGGGAACCAACGTGATAGCAGGTTAGAAAGAAGGAAGAAAAATGGCCCAAGAGCTGCCATTGACAAGTTGTACCTATAAAGGAAAAATTCACACATTCCTTTCTTTTATCAAGGAGACAAAATAAACCACTGTATGTTTACGTTGAATGTTGCTGCTTGCATAATTTCGCAAAATGACTGACAGCATTTGATGTAAAGATGGGCTTGCTCTGGCAGTTATCGTAGAATAGCAGAGTAATTTCTCTTACAGCCTAAAACACCGATGTTATTTGTGTTTAGGTGGCAGTGATTACTTGGGTCTGCAAACAGAGAATACTGACTTAAAAATAAATTGGAAATAAAAATAAAGAATAAATTTGAAAGTAGAAAACCATTGGGGGGCATGGGAAAATGAGAAATATAAAATGAGTGTCCATTTGTATTATACACTATATTGGCAGGAGGGGGTGGTCAATGTCATGCCCATGGTATGAGAACAATCTTCCTTTCTTTTTTAATTTCATGATTTATCAAAAATGTGGGTGCTTGTATTGTGTTCTCTTTTTCTCCACTACCCAAAATGAGATGAGAAAAATGAGAACAAAGTAAAACCGTTTACTGTGAACAATTAGATAATACAGATAAGGTTGGGGGAAACCCAAATAATACAAATCAGCAAAAGTCCCACTAGTAATCACTTTGAACATTTTGGCTTCTACAGCTCCAGCCCTCTCCTATGCTCAAGTATACAGAGTATCTTTTACATATACTTACATAAGTAAAATTATATACATACATACAATTTGAGAACAGTCTTGCGACAGCATTCAGCTGGGATTCACAGCACCTGGCTTTAAAGGGGCCACTACGTGACAGTGGGCAAATCAGAGCGTCCTAGACATTAAAACTAAATGGGATCCTAATGGTCCGCTTCGGCAGCAGCCCTTCCTGCTGGGGCTCCTCAGCTCTCTTTGTTTAGCTACCTTCCATCCAGCTTCCCTCAGCTAGGACCTTATCTGCCTCTTCTGGTTACAGCAAGAATTGCCAGGGCCCTTCAGAGTCAATGAGCACAGTCAGAGGAACTTCCTGCAGATCTGTGATGCAGGTGGTAAGGAGCTCTGTCATTCAGAGCCTGAAGGTGCTACAACTAAGCTGTTAAACCGTCTCCATCCTGACCAGTTTGTTGCCTGGGGATGTTAGATGTGGCCAGGAAGTTACAGAACCCGGACAGCGTGGCCTCATACACGGTCATGTCCTGGGAAAGAGGAGGTCTAGAACAGGAAACAGGTAAGGATGTGCAAATACAGAAAAACTAAAAACAAAAGGAAGAAAGGAGACAGAGTGAGAGGAGGGAAAGGAAGAAGGGAGGAGGGAAGAAGGAGAGAGAGGGGAAGGGAAGGAGGGAAAGGGGGGAAAAGAGAGAGAAGGAAAGAAACGACAAAAGGGAGGGAGGGAGGAAGGAAATACAGCGAGGTGAGGAAGAGACTGAACGGTGAATAGGGATTAGCACTTAATCTTCTCCCACATCAATCTACACTGATCAATATCCCACCTCTGTCTTTTGTTATATTAAAACAAACATGTTTTCTACCTTCTAAAACAAAACTTATCCTCCATTTCTAGTTGCCTTGGATTTGAGATTTTGAGCAAAGAAAAAAGATAAAGTAACTACCCTTTTAAGATGACTTTACCACAGCTCAGAAGGTAGATAATGAGGTTTGCGTGCTTTTTCTTGTAAAAATACTTTGAATCCTGAACAAACCGTGTCAAAAGGAGAAATAATCAAGCACACCACCCATCTGGACTCAGGAGATAGCTGATTCTTCATGAAGAGGCTGGCTAGTGGTCAAGGCATTGATTTTTGTCCCCTGATTTGGAGTTGCCACGCTGCCAATGAGCCACTTAATCTTATTGATACCAGAGAATATTTATTTTATCCAAATGGAATAAAGCAGGGGTGTAGGATATAGGCACGAAGCGTCTAGAAACATTCAACAGTAAACTTTAACATCACTTTGACTACAATTTCTAGTGTCTCCTACTCATCCTAGTACAGAAACTGGGGCAGGAAAGCTGGGCATTCTCCCAGATTTCCTTGAAGAAGGAGCAAAAATAGTAATCTGAACAGCCAAGAGTGTCAGCATGCATTGATAATTGTGAGTATATCCAATATAAAGTTTTGTGGGCCAAAATGAGTTGATTCTATTCTATATGGGCCAGAGTTAATTCAGTCCATTTTACTCACACATGCTTAAGTGTGAAACAAAGACTCCAGGGTCGGGGAGGGGATGCAGGTCGGTGGGGGGGGGCCGTGGTGTATTTCCCAGCTGTCAGTTTACTTCTGTGAATAACATTCAGCTGGCCATCAAAGAATTGCTTTCAGAGGATCACTGTATCCTGGACGGCTGCAAACAAAAGGACCTGCAGTCCAATCCTCAATCACTTTGTGAAGTCAGCGTCCACCTTTGTTAATTATTAGCCCGTACAAGGTTAAGGTTCTATATGAATCTGCACCTGGAAAACACTACCACAACCAAACACGGCACTAACAAGACTGAGCTGAATGTCATTTCATCTGGAAACAAGGTTGTTTGTATTAAGAACCAGATCATTTTTTAAAAAGAGCTACCGGTATAGCAGAAAGTAAAGAGTCCTGCTCAAGAATATTTCCCCCATTATCTGAATCTCCAAATTCACCATTAGAAACATATTTCTTTAAATTACAAATGGTTCAGTATTAGGCACACTTGATTTAGAGTCTGACATCTACAGTCTAAAACTTAGGCACCTCGGGCAAGTCCTCAAACTCTGTGGGCCACAGTTTCCTTCTATGCAAAATGGTGATAATAAAACCGACCTTACCAGCTTTGTAGGGTTGTTTTTCATCCCCAGCTATGTGGCTCTCTATCCTATACGGTAACCACACTTCCTGCCAACCACCTCTACAGAGTGTGTCTTCCTGAGCTCCCCTCTGTGTTTATCCCTTTTTAAAATTTTTGTTTTCTCTGAAGCATCTGTTGCAGTCGACAGTGTGTCAGTCAGTATGTCCAACGTCTGGAATCTTTCTTGTCACAGTTTGGGGTTTCTCCAAATCACATGTTTAACAACTCTTAACGTTTCATGCGATGACCCATGTTGGCCCTTCTGAGCCAGTCGGTTGCTTTGTTTGTCACTCAGAGCCTTGAAAAGAGACCTCTTTGGCCAAAGGAAAAACAGGTGGTGTGAGCTTAATTATCACCCTGTGGTCCTCCCTTTCTCATTTCCTTTTTTTGTCTTTCTAGTCATGCTTTATTTGCATTTTTTGCCCCACCATTCGAAGGAGATGCCATTTCTGCTCTCTCACACCCAGCCTCAGCACTTCCTTTCCCAAGGCAGCTGTTCGAATGGAAATACTGTGGGCTTTCTAACGCTGCCGACAGCGGTTCTAATCCTGGCTCTGGTATTTAAGAACTCAGTGATTAACGGTGACTTCTCTGCACTTCGATCCCCTCATCTGTGTAAACGGAAATCAGGTCTATTTCAAGAGTTCTTGGGTGATGAAGGGAGATTGTATATGTGCTCCTGAGTCCACAAGGTGATCAATAAATATGAATTAAATGTTTTCTTCTTTGCTGTGTCTTACTTTCATTCTAAAATTCTTCAGCATCAAAGTTCTTGGGGCTTCCCTGGTGGTGCAGTTGTTAAGACTCCAACTACCAATGCAGGGGACACAGGTTTGAGCCCTGGTCTGGGAAGATCCCACATGCCACGGAGCAACTAAGCCATTTGCCTGTGCTCTAGAGCCCATGAGCACAACTGCTGAACCTGCGTGCTACAACTACTGAAGCCCACGTACCTAGAACCTGTGCTCCACAACGAAGAGTAGCCCCCGCTCACCACAACTAGAGAAAGCCCGTGTGCAGCAACAAAGACCCAACGCAGCCAAAAATAAATAAATAAAAAATAAAGAAAATTAAAAAAAAAATTTCTTTGTAACTCTCTTTCCTGGTCCTTTCCCAATCTTCATCATCTTCTCTCAGCTCTTCGGGTGCTGTGGAGGAGCTTTTGTCTCAGAGACCCTAGATGTAAAACTCAGATCTCCTGCCTCCCAGATCCAGCTCCACAAAGTTACCAAGTTACCATGTTAAATGGGGCTAACCAAGGACTTATCTTATGGGGTCGTTGTGATTCAGTGCGGTGGTACATGTAAAAGCTTGCCATGGTGGGTTTCACGTGTGGTAAGTACACGGTTACTACAGTAGTGTTAGCTCTAATCTTTGTCCCCCTGATTCATTATTAAACCTTGCTCTTTCCTTTACATTCATCATGAATGATCTGCTTTCCTGTTCTTCTAACCTCAGATTTCCTCTTTCAGATGAACTCTTCCCCTTTCTGCCAAATCACTCTCTTGCCTACATACCTATTCCAAAACCATTCAAGGGGCATCAGTCTATTACTGGGCCAGGAGACACTTTCTTAAATGTTAAGGTATTTTTGCTTTGAGGTCTTAAAATTGTATGCTCTAGCCATTTAGGGATAAAGCCTGGGTCATCTTTACATTTTGAAGGCTTGCTTCTCTCTCATTTTTCCCCTCTACCCCCAATCATGTCCTTCTATTTCAGATACCTGCTCCTATTCCCCTTTTCTGTGGCCCTCTTCTGTGTTCACAATTATTTTTTCTTTAATTTTTCCCCACTTATCTAGTGATTCACCTCTCCTTGATCAATCTGAACCAGTAACTTTAACTCATGATTCACTCTCTATTATTTGACCTACCCAATATTAGAAGAAACAGAAGTCATCCAGTGGCCTGGCTTTATATGATGAATACACTAGTCATTCATTTAAAAACAGCCAACTGCCAAGTTGTTCTAATTCAATGGTCTTAGAACATGGTTTTGCTTTTTTTTTCTCTAAAAAAATAGATATTCAGTGAAGAATAGAGATTCTCCAGTAGTTTGATAGATATCCAGATACCATTCCTAATAAAATTTTCCATCTATGAAAATTGAACTATTCCTGGGTTTTCTCTGTCATTCTATTGTCATGAGCAACCTTCTCACTCACACCTACCATCATGGTGCCCCAATCTCCAGGCCCAAACTCCACTTCTTCCTAACACAATTCTGGCCCAGGATCTGCTATGACTCTGTGTTATTGGACCCAGTTCTATGGTGCTCTAGACATACCCCTGCCCCTTAATCTGCTTGCTGATAATATGCAAATGAACAACACTCTACAGCTTCTAGTAATTGAACTCATAGTAGGTACCAAATTCTGGGCTAAAATGTTTCCATACTCTTTCTCAGTTAATCCTCATAGGTACCATTTTTATTCCTATTTTACAGATTAGAAAACTCAGAGAGTTTAACACCCTATGAGGAAAGTATTACAGTTCCTTCCATTTAACAAATTACAAAGTTGAGGCCTAAAAAGGCTAAGTAATTTGCTTGAGTTCATGGGAATGAGGTAATGTGACAGAGAGTGGTGATATGGGGAGTGGGAGCTACTTTAGATAAAATCGTCAGGGAAGACTCTCCTAGGACATGATATTAGTCAGAGTTTCTCCAAAGAAACAAAGCCAATACAGGATATAGATAGATAGATAGATAGATAGATAGATAGATAGATAGATAGATAGATGAAAGATGAGAGTGAAAGATTTATCATAAGGTATTGACTCGTGTGATTATGAAGGCTGAGAAATCTCACCATCTGCCTTGTGCAAGCTGGAGACCCAAGAAAGCCAATGGTATAGTTCAAAGCCTGAGAGCCAGAGAGCGAGTCCAAGTCCTGAAGGCCTGAAACCAGGAGCAAGGATCAGGAGAAGATCCATGTCCTAGCTCCAGCAGGCAGGTGAAGACTGAATTTCTCTGCCTTTTCAATCCACTCAGGCCCTCAAAGGATTGGATAAGCAGCACCCACACTGGGGAGGGCCATCTTCTTCACTTAGTCCACCGATTTCGAATGCTAATCTCTTCCAGAAACACTCTCGCAGACACAGCCAGAAATAATGTTTAACCAGATATCTAGGCATCCTACGGTCCAGTCAAGTTGACACATAATATTAACTATCACAAGTCCACCCCTTGTCAATCTGGCAGCATACACATCTTCAGCCATACTTAATCTCCGAATAAAGACAATAACAAAGTCATAACTCCACCTAACATGATCAACCTATCCTGCGTACAACCCAAAACTTTCTAACCTCTTCCTCAGAAGAAGAGGGAAAGTCCTTGAGTGATGTTGACTCTTCTCCTTGATTTCTCATAACTTAAAGTACTATGATGTAAAATTAACAGTACTTAAATACTATGATGTAAAATCAATACATCTTATGTTACATAATAAGGGAATAAGAGAGAGAAAATAAATGAAGATACTTGATACACACACGTATTCATAACTAACTAAGGAGGAAATGCTCATTATAATAACAGCCCTCATTTCTGTGACTGGTCACAGGGTATTTATAACTACCTGCTTCCGCTACTCACTCCATATCCCCCGTGCCTTCAGTAAGCACCAAGCAAAGTAACAACCAGAAGCACCGCTCGAAGTTCTGTCCCCTGAGAGGATTTCCCTTCACCACTGTCCTTCAGGGATGTCCCAGAAAGGGGTTGTAGTGCTGCAGCTCTCCACTTTCTGCTGCTGCCAGCATATCATGCAAAACCATCTATATAACAGGCCTGAGTCTCCTCTCTTCCTCTGTGAACTGATCTTAGGGAACTCCCCATGAGGCCTCAGGTACAGTCTGGGAGAGAGAAGCCAGTGCAGCAGGAGTGGGGACCATGGGCATTTGGGCCATTTCTTCATGCAACTTACTTGTGTCTTCAGAGCCTGCACGGGCCTGATCAGAGATACTCAACTTCCATTTGAGGATGGAGTGCTGCTGTACGGCTTGGTGGGTCAGACAACACCCAGTTCATGATGGGCAGCTCAGGCTGCCTGGTAACTTGGTGGCCCATGGCTAAATGTTCAGTCTCTACTAAGACCCAGGAGCAGGTCAACAACCGTTTTTCAAAAGGAGAGTAATTATCTACAGAGAATGGCAGGGTTTTGCTCTAAAGGGCCCACACTATGATTCTCCTATAGCGGCTGCTAAATGCCCCAAAGAGCATCCCTATCTGCCACTGACACTTCAAGGACCACTGGATCTGCTGGATCATATGGCCCAAGCAGCTTGCATAGCAGCCTGGACCAGTGGCAGAGTCTTCTCTTGTTCCGGGTCCCACTTCAAAACTAGCAGCTTTTCAGATCACTCAGTAAATGGGCCACAGTAACACACCCCAGATGAGGAATATGCCGTCTCCAAAATCCAAAGAGACCCACTAGGTGCTGTGCCTCTTTTTCACTTGTAGGAGGGGCCAGATGCAACAACTTATCCTTCACCTTGGAAGGGATATCTCGACATGCCCCACACCACTGGACCCCTAGAAATTTCTCTGAAAAAATTCGTCTGAAATTTTGTCAGATTTATTTCCTACCCTCTGGCATGCAAATGTCTTACTAATAAGTTTAGAGTAGTTGCTGCTTCTTGCTCACTAGGTCCAATCAACAATGTCCTCAATTTAATGGACCAGTATGATATCTTGTGGAAGAGAAAGGTGATACAGATTCACCCAAATTAAATTAAGATGTATGGCTGGAGAATTGATATACCCCTGAGGTAGGACAGTGAAGGTATATTGCTGACCTTGCCAGCTGAAAGTAAACTGCTTTTGGTGGATCTTATGGACAAGGGTGGAGAAAAAGGCATTTGCCAGATCAATAGCTGCATACCAGGCCAAAGGGAAGGTGTTAATTTGCTCAAGCAATGAAACTTCATCTGGTAAAGCAGCTACAATTGGCATCACCACCTGGTTAAGTTTACAGCAATCCACTGTCATTCCTCAAGTTTCATCTGCCTTCTGCACAGACCAAATTGGTGAATTTAATGGAGAGGTAGTGGGAATTAACACCCTTGATGGTCCTTGATGGTGGCACTAATCTTGGCAATCCCTCCAAGTATTGCTTTCAGCTTACTTTTTTCCTAGATAGGGGGAGTTTTTAGTTTTTAGTTTTAGTGGCACATGGCCTTTCCCACCATCATAGCTCTCACTCCACAGGTCAGGGAACCAATGTGGGAATTCTGCCAGCCTCTGAGTATATCTATTCCAATTATGTATTGTGGAACTAGGGAAATGACCTTAGTTCAGGTCATTTCCCACTGTGGGAAGGACCTGAGCTAAAAATCCATTGGTCTCCTGAACTTCATCAGTCCCTATTCTGACTAGGACCACAATAACTTTTTGGGTCTCCTGGAATTAGTGTCAGTTGAGAGCCAATGTCCAACAGGTCCTGAAAGGTCTGATTATTTCCTTTCCCCCAGTGCACAGTTACCTTCGTAAAAGGCCATAGGTCCTTTTGGGGAAGGCTAGGAGAAAGGTTAACACAATAAATTTTTGGTAGTGTACTGGGGTCCTTCCTTGCCTTAGTCAGTTTGGGCTGCTATAACGAGAATACCGCAGACTGGGTGGCTGAAACAACAAACATCTATTTCTCACAATTCTGGCGTCTAGGAAGTCCAAGATTAAGGTGTGCCTCCTGAGGCATTCCAGCGGTTTGCAGATGGCTGTCTTCTCTCTGTATCCTCACATGCTGAAGAGCAGAGAGAGGGAGCAAACTATCTTGTATCTCGTCTTGTAAGGACACTAATCCCATTCATGAAGGCTAATTATCTTCCAAAGGCCCCATCTCAAAATACCATTACATTAGAGATTAGGGTTCAACATACAAATTTGAGTGGGACAGAAACATTCAGTCCATAGCATTCCTCAAGGGAACCCAGCCTCTGCTTCATTCAAGAGGCTTTGGGTTTGTAAACTGGCTCAAGTCTGGGATGTGATTAAAGGGCCATGACCCTGTTCAGGTTAGACTTCAGTTCACTTGACCTAGAACTTTCTTGCTCATAAAAAAAGAATTTAGTAGGCGTCCTATCTATTGATTTCTAGAAACACCATGATCAACACCATAGCCAACTCCATAGGTCTGCATGAGTCATTCTATTCTGATCGCTGCTTTGATTCTACTACTCATTACAGTGACCACGCTCACCTTGCCATTGGTGTTGAGTGCCGCCACTGGCCCTGCCACCATGGGATCCAATAAATCCCATTGCATTTCAGTTTCCCAATTCAGTGACTACAGTTCTCACTGTGAGGACTGCCTGCAGAGAACAATCACAGGGCTCTTTAAGGATGTCAGGGTTCACCCTCACAAATTGATTCTCATGGTATTGGTGAAAGGTATGTCTTCTGGATTCTCCAGTATGGGTGAGTGGGTCTTAAATGACAAATCCACTCTAACATTTCAGTATCCCTAAGCCTTTCAATCCCTTCCTCTATTTTAAAACCAAGGCAAGGGGGCTCCCTGGTGGCGCAGTGGTTGAGAGTCTGCCTGCCAATGCAGGGGACACGGGTTCGAGCCCTGGTCTGGGAAGATCCCACATGCCGCGGAGCAACTGGGCCCGTGAGCCACAACTACTGAGCCTGCGCGTCTGGAGCCTGTGCTCCGCAACAAAGAGAGCTGCGACAGTGAGAGGCCCGCGCACCGCGATGAAGAGTGGCCCCCGCTCGCCGCAACTAGAGAAAGCCTCGCACAGAAACGAAGACCCAACACAGCCAAAAATAAATAAATAATTAATTAATTAAAAAAAAAGAAAACAAAGGCAAGTTGGGCATTTTCAATTCATTCAATTGGGCCACTTTTTCACCTATGTTTCAGCCAACCAACCAAACTTTCTAACTTCCTGAGCTATAACATTAATTGCAGAGTCTCGCTTAGTGTCATATCAATAATTTCAGTCTGATGCCAACCTTGTGTTCCTTTCTCCATTATCCACATTCTTAGTATCCATTCCAACACATGTTCCTCTGGGTTTTTATCTGTATAAATCAGAAAACTCAAGTAGTTCTTTGGACTACAGCATACTTCCCCTGTGGGTCACACTTGTACCTAACATTTAGGGGGCCTGCTGGGACCCAAGTCTAGTTATAGGTCTAGAATCAAGCAGGTGGTAGGTGGTGGGGTCCTGAGGGGAAGCAACATTGTCTTGCATGGCAGCTGCTTCAGGAGAGGCCTTTACAAATTCTCAGGCAATACAGGTTAACCCCCTCAGACGGGAGTAGAAGGGCCAATACCACTGGGGGCGGGATGCCGTTGCCAGGGGGGATGAGGACAGCACTCTACTGGGGGCGAGGAGGTTACTCCACCGGGTGGGCAGATCACTTATACTGGGAGTGGGGAGAGCTCTTCCACTGGCAAAGGGGACTAATCAGAAATCTAGGAGCTCAATGTCTCCAGCTTCATAAGGGTCTCTCCCAGCTTCATCAGTGTTTTCCCGCATGTCCCCATCCCAGCTTAGAGGATCCAATTCTTTCCCGATCAATGCCCTTACTTTATGGTAGACACCTTGCAAGGGTGGAAGTTCAACGTACGTTGGAATTCAGCCAGTCACAGGATGAGATTCTGCATTTGATTTTCAGCAATCTCAGCTCTGCATCTCTAAGGGTCTCATAAAGGCACACAGAGAAGCTTTCGGGTCATTGGTACAGCATTTGAGCTGGGAATTCAATCCCTGAGCTCATCCTCTTCTTTTTACCACTTTGTCCAAAGACATTAGGAGCTGCCCACCAATGTATTATATTTGTTAGTTTTCAAAAATGTTCAAAAGCATTACATACACAGTCATTCAGCTCTTGCTTCTTATAAGTTGTTGATTAGGAGTATCCAGGGCAGGTATTTGCATACTCTATTACGAGGTCCACTCCATTAACTACCAGTACTTTCTTTACTATTGGAAATAAAGTCATTAGGGTCTTTAAATCTAAATAGATGAGAAGGCCAATTTCAGAAACCGCAGAAGCAACTCAGAAAACTCATCCATAAAATGCTATTCCCCTAGAACCATTCAGTACCCAAATCTGTATTAGTCAGGGTTCTCCAGAGAAAGGAAACCAACAGGAGATTATATATATATATATATATATATATATATATATATATATATATATATATTTATATAAATAATAATATTATATTAATATAATATTTATAATATATTATAACTATAATAATATAATATAATATATAAGTATATTTATATGTTTATATTTATATATATATATATATTTATTTATTATCAGGACTTCCCTGGTGGTCCAGTTGTTAAGACTCTGCACATCCATCACAGGAGGCATGGGTTCGATCCCTGGTTGGGGAACTAAGATCCCACATGCCGCGCAGCATGGCCAGAAAAAAAACAGAAACAACAACAAAAAGAGTTATTATAAGTATTGGCTTATAGAATTATGGAGGCTGAGAAATCTCACAGTCTACCACCTGCAAGCTGGAGACTCAGGGAAGCCAGTGGTACTATAGTTCAACGACCAGGGAAGCAGAGATTCTAGTCTGAGTCTGAAGGCCTGAGAACCGGAGCACCAAAGGCAGGAGGAGCCTGATGTCTCAGCTCCAGCGGTCAGGAAGAGAGTAAATTAATCCTTTATGGCCTTTTTATTCTATTCAGGCTCTCAATGGACTGCATGATGCCCACTCACATTGGGGAGGGCAATTGACTTTAGTCAGTCAATCAATTCAGATGCTGATTTCTTTGGGAAAACCCTCATATATACACCCAGAAATAATGTTTAGCCAGATATCTGGGCATCCTATGGTCCAGTCAAGTTGACACATAAAATAACCATCACGGAGCGATTTCACGGAAACCTAATGAGAAGGAGCCAGGACTGGAATGCTGTGAAGGAAGAAGAGCATTCCCAGCAGAGGAACAAGTGCCAAAGCCCGGAATCGGCACGTTTTGGAAAAGGAAAGGCCAGTGTGGCTGGCATGTAGTGCTTGAGTAGGACGAAGGGCAAGATGAAGTTGTAAGGCAGGCTGTAGCCAGATGGTGTAGGGTCTTACTGGGCGTCATAAGAGCTTGGGTTTTTTCTTCTAAGGACAACGGGGAAATGTTTAAAGAGTTGAAGATGGGAAAGTGATTCTGATACAATGTGATGTACATTTAAGAAATATGACTGGCTACTGTAAGGAGAATGGACTGCGGGTGTGTTAGAAGTGGTGGCAGAGAGAGCAGTCAGGAGGTTTTGCAGGAACACAGGTGAGACGTGCTGGTGAGTAGAACTTAATGGGAGCAGGGAAGGGAGTGATTCAAGGTATGTTTTAGAGGGAGAGTCAACATGATCTGCTGTTGGACTGAAGGAGAGTGAATAAGGAAATTAAAGAGATTATTTATGATTTACTATGGTTTTGGCCTGACATAGTGACTTGTGAGAGTCAATGGTTAAATTTTCAGGAATTCTGTAAGCCAGTTGTTAAACATAGCCATTATTAAAAATTAAATTATATAAATCTATAATTAAATTATATTAAATTTTTAAAAGGTAATAAACTCTCAAAATTCATCACTTCCTAATTGTTTTATTTCTACTACATGTTTACTTATCTAGGATCTTGAAGTCATCTATGGCTACATATCTGTTTGGTGGAAAGAGTACGTAATGATGAGCTATTGCACATCTTTTCTACATTCAGTGACATCACATTGGTAGCTTGAAATCAACCATGGTCAGAGTATTTACACCATGGAAATCATAAATTCTGTAATCACATCTTGACTTACTATTTTGTTGATTGTCTAGACTTACGAAAATAATGGGGAAAATGTTAGTAATGCCAATTAGACTTAAAAGTGTGTTGCATCTGTAGTATTGAATTATGAATAGCACAAAATATTGAGAAAATAGTCTTCCAGCATCCAGAAGTATTATCTGATGCAGCACTTCTTCTTTCAATCTAGAGACTAAGCATTACCCAAAAACAATAGTTAAATTGTTGTACTGGAGGAGAAAAAAATCTAGCTGTTTTGTTTCGTTTTGTTTTCATTTTCGTTTTCTACCGGGCAGGGGCACATAAGGAAGATTAGATCAGGTATAGACAAATTTTTAAAAATATTTATTTTCTCCATGTCTGAGTGTAATGTGTTAGTGAATTTGCAGACACACTACAAGCAATTTGTAATCAACCCCTTTGGGCCACAGGGATCCTTTAAGCATGTTGAAGTCTGGGTCTTGTCATGCACAGATATGTTAGATGCTCTGTGTGGGCTAAATTGCAAGGTCCATGGGGGCAGGGAGATTTGTCTGTCCACCGATGTATCCTGAGAACTTTGAACAGCTCCCAATACACACTAGGCATTTAATAAATATGTGTTGAATTTTTTAATTGTGATAGTGAAACTTTATATGAAAAAGTGCCTCCAAACAGAAGTTTAGAGACTCAGCTGAGGATTTTAAGAAGCAGTCATGCAGGGTAACAGCAAGAAAAAAATTAACACAATGTATGTGACTATTTTTTTCATGGTTGAGAAGAGATCTAAATAGGAAAATAATGCCAATACTAATCTGAATATACCAGAATTAACTTTATTTCCTTTACTTTCTCTCCTTGCTCTCGTCTTACATCTCCAAAAGGATTTGGTAAAGTTTGATGGTTTCACTTGGGTATTTTAACAAAAGCTGATCTCATGCTGGCGTTATAGCACGATTGTTTTTCCAAAAAAACCTGTTCAAAAGACTAACAGGCACTTCAAAGTTCTCTGAGAGAAAGAACGCTCATGGAGATTTTTAAACATATATTAGCCCTTTATTTCCAAGTCCCACCTGAAAACTCCACCAAGATTTGTCTTTCCAGGGCTTGAAGAGCAATGAAGAAGAATTTCTGTATCTTAACAAATTGTGGAGATGATTGTTACAGCAAATCATTTCTCAACCACTGTCCACACTGGCCAATGAATAGCATTCTTGAGTTCTCTAGTGAGCAGAGCCAAACAAGTGACTTCAGGCTTGAGAATCCCAGGAGTGATTTTGGCCTGACTCTTGCTTTCCCAGAGGCAAAATTATCCTCATGCAGAATACATCACAAATCCCAATGATGACTCTCTTTCCAGGTTTTAAGAATGGTCTGAAAAAGAAAAGCCCTATGCCTCCTTCCAAAATCCACTCGCATTCGTAGCACTGGGCCTTATGGTCATTTATTACAAAGTGTCCTGGGCTCAGGGGTCTCAAGGGTCTCCCTTAATACTTTTTTTTAGTAGGCAAGTAGATTATAATGATTTCGATGACTCTCCAAATTAAAAATATACAGGGATTTGTACAAAAAGAAAAAATATGACTTTTCACTTGACTTTTTTTTTTTAAAGGACACATAAACAAGTCCTTTTTGAAGCAGATTTAAACTCTATGCCTAGGAGAAAGAAACAACTTAGTCATTCCTGGGAAAATAAAATCAGTAGCTTAAGTGAAAAAATAATTAAACCAGTTTTATAGCATCAGTATGTAAAACTATAACTGGTCAATAGACTAAAATGTGAGGGTGACATTTTGGGGAGAGTGTCATATAGACATTAACAAAAGCTTTCACAGAAATGTGTTGTTCAGTGTTAGAATATTTAGCTCTGTGATGTTGCCACAGTGCTTTGTGTGAAGTGTACTGTGTGTGAGATGGGTAGGACAATCACAGCACCCCTGTGCTGCCCCAGAGTCAAATCCACATTTTGCTCTCTCCAAAGTGCTTTCTTTCTTTGGGCGAGCTTGGCCTTGAGCCCTCCTGACACAATAAAGAGGGAGCTATAAACCATGGGTGCCCTAGGTTAAGACGGTGTTCAGTCAGCTAGAATTGTCTTCAAGTTTGAGACAGCATACCATGTAGCATAGTTATGTGCCCATGTTTCTTCCTACATTTGAGAAGACCTGAGACAGTATTGACCTTGAGAATATATGTATCCTAATATAGGAGGATTTAAATTCTAGGACCTCTCCTTAAAAACTTCAGGTGCAGTACGTATGGACTTTGTGTGTGTGTGTGTGTGTGTGTGTGTGTGTGTGTGCACCTGTACCTGTGTGCATAGCTACTACATAACCTGCAGAATAAAAGGTATTGAGTCATAGGGTATCACATTATTTGGTTAATAAAGATTACAACACACGCGCCACATAGAATAACACATATTTCCAAAGTATTATTATTATTGCCATTGCTGTTGTTGACAATAGCAAGAGGCAACATTTACTGAGTACAAATTACGTGCCAGACAAGCCATTATGTGTTGGCTTCCTTAATTCTCACAAGAAACTTATGAGCTGTATGTGATTATCAGTGAAAGAGAGAGGAGGAAAATGAGGCTGAGAGGTGAAATAACTTGCCCAAGGTCAGAACTAGAAAAAGATGAAGCTGGGCTTCAAGTCTGATGTTTGGCTTCTCCAAAGCCTTTTTTTTTTTATGCTAAAATAAAATGAATTCATTAGGAACAAAATTTATTCTTTCTTTGATGATTTTTTAAAAAGCCCTATTGTCCCAGTGCCTCTGAATCACCAAATTTGGTCACAAATTACCACATACGGTAACCGTATAAAAAATAGAAAGCATTAGGATTTCCAATCCTGAGAATTACAAATGAGTAAACTTCTACTGGAAGCTTATGAATACAGCAACACAAGCGAACAGAAATAGTACTTTTGAGGTGGAATTTATAAACAGCATCACATTTATAGCTAATTTTAAAATAGTTTTTATATGCCCAGTAAAGTAGTAAGCCCTGTATTCATCAATTTATAGTAAGTGATTCTCCACAAAAGATAAATGTTCCAGAAGGAAAATCTACCACTACTTTATTTATTTATTTATTTATTTAACATTTTATTGGAGTATAATTTCTTTACAATGGTGTGTCAGTTTCTGCTTTATAACAAAGTGAATCAGCTATACATATACATATATCCCCATATCTCCTCCCTCTTGCGTGTCCCTCCCTCCCACCCTCCCTATCCCACCCCTCTAGGTGGTCACAAAGCGAGCTGATCTCCCTGTGCTATGTGGTTGCTTCCCACTAGCTATCTAGTTTACTTTGGTAGTGTATATATGTCCATGACACTCTCTCACTTGTCCCAGCTTACCCTTCCCTCCCCGTATGTCCTCAAGTCCATTCTCTACGTCTGTGTCTTTATTCCTGTCCTGTCCCTAGGTTCATCAGAACCTTTTTTTAAATTTAGATTCCATATATATGTGTTAGCATACGGTATTTGTTTTTCTCTCTCTGACTTACTTCACTCTGTATGACAGACTCTAGGTCCATCCACCTCACTACAAAAACTCAATTTCATTTCTTTTTATGGCTGAGTAACATTCCATTGTATATATGTGCCACATCTTCTTTATCCATTCATCTGTCGTTGGACACTTAGGTTGCTTCCATGTCCTGGCTACTGTAAATAGTGCTGCAATGAATATTATGGTACATGACTCTTTTTGAATTATGGTTTTCTCAGGGTATATGCCCAGTAGTGGGATTGCTGGGTCGTATGGTAGTTCTATTTTTAGTTTTTTAAGGAACCTCCATAATGTTCTCCATAGTGGCTGTATCAATTTACATTCTCACCAACAGTGCAGGAGGGTTCCCTTTTCTCCATACCCTCTCCAGCATTTATTGTTTGTAGATTTTTTGATGATGGCCATTCTGACTGGTGTGAGGTGATACCTCATTGTAGTTTTGATTTGCATTTCTCTAATGATTAGTGATGTTGAGCATCCTTTCAAGTGTTTGTTGCCAATCTGTGTATCTTCTTTGGAGAAATGTCTATTTGGGTCTTCTGCCCATTTTTGGATTGGGTTGTTGGTTTTTTTGATATTGAGCTGCATGAGCTGCTTGTAAATATTGGAGATTAATCCTTTGTCAGTTGCTTCATTTGCAAATATTTTCTCCCATTCTGAGGGTGGTTTTCTTGCCTTGTTTATGGTCTCCTTTGCTGTGTAACAGCTTTTAAGCTTCATTAGGTCCCATTTGTTCATTTTTGTTTTTATTTCCATTTCTCTAGGAGATGGGTCAATAAGGATCTTGCTGTAATTTATGTCATAGAGTGTTCTGCCTATGTTTTCTGTGTTCTGCGCTAGTTTATAGTGTCTGGCCTTACACTTAGGTCTTTAATCCATTTTGAGTTTGTTTTTGTGTATGGCATTAGGGAGTGTTCTAATTTCGTTCTTTTACATGTAGCTGTCCAGTTTTCCCAGCACCACTTAATGAAGAGGCTGTCTTTTCTCCATTGTATGTTCTTGCCTCCTTTATCAAAAATAAGGTGACCATAGGTGTGTGGGTTTATCTCTGGGCTTTCTATCCTGTTCCATTGATCTGTATTTCTGTTTTTGTGCCAGTACCATACTGTCTTCATTACTGTAGCTTTGTAGTAGGGTCTGAAGTCCGGGAGCCTGATTCCTCCAGCTCCGTTTCTCTTTCTGTAGATTGTTTTGGCTATTCGGGGTCTTTTGTGTTTCCATACAAATTGTGAAATTTTTGTTCTAGTTCTGTTAAAATGCCATTGGTGGTTTAATAGGGATTGCATTGAATCTGTAGATTGCTTTGGGTAGTATAGTCATTTTCACAAGGTTGATTCTTCCAATCCAAGAACATAGTATATCTCTCCATCTGTTTGTATCATCTTTAATTTCATTTATAAGTGTCTTATAGTTTTCTGCATACAGGTCTTTTACCTCCTTAGGTAGGTTTATTCCTAGGTATTTTATTCTTTTTGTTGCAGTGGTAAATGGGAGTGTTTCCTTAATTTCTCTTTCAGATTTTCATCATTAGTGTAGAGGAATGAAAGATATTTCTATGCATTAATTTTGTATCCTGCTACTTTACCAAATTCATTGATTAGCTCTAGTAGTTTTCTGGTAGCATCTTTAGGATTCTCTATGTATAGTATCATGTCATCTGCAAACAGTTACAGTTTTACTTCTTCTTTTTTGATTTGGATTCCTTTTATTTTTTTTTCTTATCTGATTGCTGTGGCTAAAACTTCCAAAACTTTGTTGAATAATAGTGGTGAGAGTGGGCAACTTTGTCTTGTTCCTGACATTACAGGAAATGATATCAGTTTTTCACCATTCAGAACGATGTTGGCTGTGGGTTTGTCATATATGGCATTTATTATGTTGAGGTAAGTTCCCTCTATGCCTAGTTTGTGGAGAGTTTTTATCATAAATGGGTGTTGAATTTTGTCAAAAGCTTTTTCTGCATCTATTGAGATGATCATATGGTTTTTCTCCTTCAGTTTGTTAATATGGCGTATCACATTGATTGATTTGCGTATATTGAAGAATCCTTGCATTCCTGGAATAAACCCTCCTTGATAATGGTGTGTGATCCTTTTAATGTGCTGTTGGATTCTGTTTGCTAGTATTTTGTTGAGGATTTTTGCATCTATGTTCATCAGTGATATTGGACTATAGGTTTCTTTTTTGTGACATCTTTGTCTGTTTTGGTATCAGGGTGATGGTGGCCTTGTAGAATGAGTCTGGGAGTGTTACTTTCTCTGCTATTTTGGAAGAGTTTGAGAAGGATAGGTGTTAACTCTTCTCTAAATGTTTGATAGAATTTGCCTGTGAAGACATCTGGTCCTGGGCTTTTGTTTGTTAGAAGATTTTTAATCACTGTCTCAATTTCAATGCTTGTGATAGGTCTGTTTGTATTTTCTATTTCTTCCTGGTTCAGTCTTGGAAGGTTGTGCTTTTCTAAGAATCTGTCCATTTCTTCCAGGTTGTCCATTTTATTGGCATAGAGTTGCTTGTAGTAATCTGTCATGATCCTTTGTATTTCTGCAGTGTCAGTTGTTACGTCTCCTTTTTCATTTCTAATTCTATTGATTTGAGTCTTCTCTCTTTTTTCTTGATGAGTCTGACTAATGATTTATCAATTTTGTTTATCTTCTCCAAGAACCAGCTTTTAGTTTATTGATCTTTGCTATTGTTTCTTTCATTTCTTTTTCATTTATTTCTGATCTGATCTTTATGATTTGTTTCCTTCTGCTGACTGGGTTTTTTTTTGTTCTTCTTCCTCTAATTGCTTAGGTGTAAGATTAGGTTGTTTATTTGAGATTTTCTTCTTTCTTGAGGTAGGATTGTATTGCTATAAACTTCCCTCTTAAAACTGCTTTTGCTGCATCCCATAGGTTTTGGGTCATCGTGTTTTCATAGTCATTTGTTTCTAAGTATTTTTTGATTTCCTCTTTGATTTCTTCAGTGATCTCTTGGTTATTTGTAGCGCATTGTTTAGCCTCCAAGTGTTTGTATTTTTTACAGTTTTTTTTCCTGTAATTGATATATAGTCTCATAGCATTTTGGTCAGAAAAGATACTTGATACGATTTCAATTTTCTTAAATTTACCAAGGCTTGATTTCTGACCCAATATATGATCTATCCTGGAGAATGTACCATGAGCACTTGAGAAGAAGGTATATTCTGTTGTTTTTGGTTGGAATGTCCTATAAATATCAATTAAGTCCATCTTGTCTAATGTGTCATTTAAAGCTTGTGTTTCCTTATTTATTTTCACTTTGGATGTTCTGTCCATTGGTGAAAGTGGGGTGTAAAAATCCACTACTATGATTGTTTTAGTGTCAATTTCCCCTTTAATGGCTGCTAGCATTTGCCTTAGGTATTGAGGTGCTCCTATGTGGGGTGCATAAATATTCACAATTGTTATATATTCTTCTTGGATTGATCCCTTGATCATATGTGGTGTCCTTCTTTGTCTCTTGTAATAGTCTTTATTTTAAAGTCTATTTTGTCTGATATGAGAATGCTACTCCAGCTTTCTTTTGATTTCCATTTGCATGGATTATCATTTTCCATCCCTTCACTTTCAGTCTGTATGTGTCCTTAGGTCTGAAGTGGGTCTCTCATAGACAGCATATTTATGTGTCTTGTTTTTGTATCCATTCAGCCAGTCTATGTCTCTTGGTTGGAACATTTAATCCATTTACCTTTAAGGTAGTTATCGATATGTTTGGTAATGTTCTTATTACCATTTTCGTAATTGTTTTGGGTTTGTTACTATAGGTCTTTGCCTTCTCTTGTGTTTCCTGCCTAGAGAAGTTCCTTTAGCATTGTTGTAAAGCTGGTTTGGTGGTGCTGAATTCTCTTAACTTTTGCTTGTCTCTAAAGCATTTAATTTCTCCGTCAACTCTGAATGAGATCCTTGCTGGGTAGAGTAATCTTGGTTGTTGGTTTTTCCCTTTCATCATTTTAAATATGTCCTGCCACCCTTTTAGCTTGCAGAGTTTCTGCTGAAAGATCAGCTTACCTTATGGGGGATTCCCTTGTATTAATTTGTTGTGTTGCCCTTGCTGCTTTTAATATTTTTTTCTTGTATTTATATTCTTGAAAGTTTGATTAATATGGATTAATATGTGTCCTCGGCATGTTTCTCCTTGGATTTATCCTGTATGGGACTCTCTGTGCTCCTGGACTTTATTGATTATTTCCTTTCCCATATAGGGAAGTTTTCAACTACAGTCTCTTCAAGTATTTTCTCAGTCCCTTTTTCTTTCTCTTCTTCTCCTGGACCCCTATAATTCGAATGTTGGTACATTTATGGTTGTCCCAGAGGTCTCTGAGGCTGTCCCTCAAGTCTTTTCATTCTTTTTTTTTTATTCTGCTCGGCAGAAGTTATTTCCACTATTTATCTCCAGGTCACTTATCCGTTCTTCTGCCTCACTTATTCTGCTGTTGATTCCTTCTAGAGAATTTTAAATTTCATTTATTGTGTTGTTTATCATTGGCTGTTTGCTCTTTAGTTCTTCTAGTTCCTTGTTAAACATTTCTTGTATTTTTCTCCATTCTATTTCCAAGATTTTGGATCATCTTTACTCTCATCACTCTGAATTCTTTTTCAGGTAGACTGCCTATTTCCTCTTCATTGTTGGGTCTGTGGGTTTTTACATTGCTCTTCATCTGTTGTTGCTTTCTCTGTCTGCTCATCTTGCTTAACTTACTGTGTTTGGGGTCTCCTTTTTGCAGGCTGCAGGTTCATAGTTACCGTTGTTTTTGCCGTCTGCCTCCAGTGGGTAAAGTTGGTTCAGTGGGTTGTGTAGGCTTTCCTGGTGGAGGTGACTGGTGCCTGTGTTCTGGTGGAACGAGGCTGGATCTTGTCTTTCTTGTGGGCAGGACCGTGTCTGGTGGTGTGTTTTGGGGTGTCTGTGACCTTATTATGATTTTAAGGCAGCTTCTCTGCTAATGGGCGGGGTTTGTGTTCCTGTCTTGCTAGTTGTTTGGCATGGGGTGTCTAGCACTGTAGCTTGCTGGTTGTTGAGTGGAGCTGGGTCTTAGCATTGAGTTGGAGATCTCTGCGAGAGCTTTCAGCACATTTGATATTACTTGGAGCTGGGAGGTCTCTGGTGGACCAATGTCCTGAACTCGGCTCTCCCACCTCAGAGGCACAGGCCTGACACGCAGCTGGAGCACAAAGACCCTGTCAGCCACACGGCATATCAGCGTGGACTTGACCAGCTGTGTGCAGTGAGGCACAAGGGGCCTCTCTGTCTTTGCGGGGAGTCGTGGCCCAAGGCTGGGGTCTGCAGCGATGGTCAGTGCCAACTGTGTCTCTGTGGGACATCATGAGAACAGCTGAATGACATGGTACAGGTTTCTTAACCTCCTCTGCAGCTCTGCTTTCTCACCTTCCCTGCAGGGATGAAGAGAGCAGCAGAGGAGTCTTAGTTTTCTTCTCCCTGCACTGGGTCCTTGGAAAACTGGACTGGCATTCAACCTCTACAGTACTTTTAAAATACAAGATAGCTTGAAGGTGTTTCTAAATGCAAACCTTAAACAGGAATAATGTTTGATGGGGAATCAGAGAGATTTCTGATTTTAAAAAAAAAATTCAGGAATTTGCGTGGGGCACCAGCAGGTCGGAGTGTGTAATAATACAGATGAGAATTGTAATTGCACTAAGAATCAGCCAGTAATGAAAGGACAGACACAGCATTTTGTCCACTGTGATTCCTGTAAAGTCTTCATTTATTTTCAAGACATTTCTGAATGCAAATGTCACCTAAGAGCACAACTGAGAGAATCTCATAAGATAAAGTAAGCTTTTTTAAAAAGAAAAATTCACCATGTTACAATCCATTGGGTTCATGTGTTCACTTCATGTACACACAGTTTTAGAAAGCCATGCTTGAAACAAGGTGGAATTGAGTTGAAATATTATAGAATATGAGATGGCAAAAACATAAAACCAGAAGTAGAGGAACTATAGCTTGCTTCAACCCCTCAATTTTTCACTTACCTAAACTCTACAAAGCAGCACATCACGTTGGTCTATTTTTTATCATAACACAAGCCTACAGTGTTCATATTTATCTCACAAAGTCAGTTCTAAAGCATTCAACAGGATTACTCACTGTGTTGATTTTATTCAGAACGATTTAGGGTTTCCTCCCCATCAGTGTCCAAAACAAAAACACAAACTAGGCAGTATCTTATTTTATTTACTCCACAATAGCATAAACCTAGGCCATTCCACCTAATTAGAATCTGGGGAAGAAGGCTGGTGACTCCTCAAAGTAAGGCTGAGACACACAAAGCCACAGAGATAACCTGACATTCAGCGAATAAAAAGAAGGGTAGTTGGAGAATGGAAAAGGAGCCAGGGCCAGATCAATACAGGTCCGTAAAAAGTAGACGATATTAATTTATGGGTTGTTATCCACAGATGAGATCTTTGAGTCCCTCCCTTAACAGAAATTCACGTAATAGAATTCCAAACCACAAAATAAAATCTATTCATTATCTTATAATCCTTGGCCATTTCTCTTTATGAAGTGAAGCTCTTACTTCATTATATAAATATTAAGATGTATTCTAAACTCCAAAAAGTTCTCTTAGATACAATATAGACATGTATTTTAAATACTACTTTTTAGGTTGAATCAATCAAGTCTTAGAGTTTAAAGTTACTTGAGCTTATGGCCAGTAAATTAAGAGAGATCATGACTTCACATGCTTCACTTTGACATTTATCATGTCATTTATTAAAATATCCCTTATGATGTGGAGAAATTAAGACCCTCATATAGTTCTGGAGGGAGTGAATGATGCGGCCATTTTGGAAAGCAGTCTGGCAGTTCAGTTACCATATGATCCAGCAATTCAACTCCTAGGTGCACACCCGAGAGAACTGGAAGCATTTGTCTACACAAAAACTTGTACATGAGATGTGACCTTCAAGGTGGTGGAGGAGTAAGACGTGGAGATCACCTTCCTCCCTACAGATACATCAAAAATACATCTACAAGTGGAACAACTCCTACAGAACACCAACTGAATGCTGGCAGAAGACCTCAGACTTCCCAAAAGATGCCTGAGGGCGACCTACAAGCAGAGGTGGGGCCAAAACCAAAGCTGAACCCCAGGAGCTGAGTGAACAAAGAAGAGAAAGGGAAATCTCTCCCAGCAGCCTCAGGAGCAGCGGCTTAAATCCCCACAATCAACTTGATGTACCCTGCATCCGTGGAATATCTGAAGAGACAACAAATCGTCCCAAAATTGAGGCGGTGGACTTTAGGAACAACTGTAGACTTGGGGTTTGCTGTCTGTGACTGATTTGTTTCTGATACTTATGTTTATCTTAATTTAGTTTTTAGTGCTTGTTATCATTCATGGATTTGTTTATTGCTTTGGTTGCTCTCTTTTTTTTTTAATTCTTATTTTTTATGTTAATAATTTTTAAAAATATTTTAATTTTTTAAATTTATTTTTTTCTCCCTTTTCTTCTGTGCTGTGTGGCTGACAGGGTCTTGGTGCTCTGGCCTGGTGTCAGGCCTGAACCTCTGAGGTGCAAAAGCCAAGTTCAGGACATTGGACCACCAGAGACCTCCCAGCCCCACGTAATATCAATCGGCAAGAGCTCTCCCAGAGATGTCTGTCTCAATGCTAAGACCCAGATACACTCAACGACCATCAAGCTCCAGTGCTGGACACCCCATGCCAAACAACTAGCAAGACAGGAACACAACCCCACCCATTAACAGAGAGGCTGCCTACAATCATAATAAGGTCACAGACACCCCAAAACACACTGCCAGACATGGTCCTACCTACCAGAAAGACAAGATCCAGCCTCATCCATCAGAACACAGGCACCAGTCACCTCCACCAGGAAGCCTACACAACCAACTGAACCAACCTTACCCACTAGGGGCAGACACCGAGAACAACGGGAACTATGAACCTGCAGCCTGCGAAAAGGAGACCCCAAACACAGTAAGTTAGGCAAAATGAGAAGACAGAGAAACACACAGCAGATGAAGGAGCAACGTAAAAACCCACCAGACCCAACAAATGAAGAGGAAATAGGCAGTCTACCTGAAAAAGAATTCAGAGTGATGAGAGTAAAGATGATCCAAAATCTTGGAAATAGAATGGAGAAAATACAACAAATGTTTAACAAGGAACTAGAAGAACTAAAGAGCAAACAGCCAATGATGAACAACACAATAAATGAAATTTAAAATTCTCTAGAAGGAATCAATAGCAGAATAACTAAGGCAGAAGAACAGATAAGTGACCTGGATGATAAAATAGACTAAACTGTAGAGCAGAATAAAGAGAAAAGAATGAAAAGACTTGAGGACAGCCTCAGAGACCTCTGGGACAACATTAAATGCACCAACATTCGAATTTTAGGGGTCTCAGAAGAAGAAGAGAATAAGAAAGGGACTGAGAAAATATTTGAAGAGATTGTAGTTGAAAACTTCCCTAATATGGGAATGGAAATAGTCAGTCAAGCCCAGGAAGCACAGAGAGTCCCATACAGGGTAAATCCAAGGAGAAACATGCCAAGACACATATCAATCAAACTATCAAAAATTAAATGCAAAGAAAAAATATTAAAAGCAGCAAGGGCAAAACAACAAATAACATACAAGGGAATCCCCATAAGGTTAACAGCTGATCTTTCAGCAGAAACTCTGCAAGCTAGAAGGGAGTGGCAGGACATATTTAAAGTGATGAAAGGGAAAAATCAACAACCAAGATTACTCTACCCAGCAAGGATCTCATTCAGAGTTGACGGAGAAATTAAATGCTTTAGAGACAAGCAAAAGTTAAGAGATTTCAGCACCACCAAACCAGCTTTACAACAAATGCTAAAGGAACTTCTCTAGGCAGGAAACTCAAGAGAAGGCAAAGACCTCCAGTAACAAACCCAAAACAATTAAGAAAATGGTAATAGGAACATACATATGGATAATTACCTTAAATGTAAGTGGATTAAATGCTCCAAACAAAAGACATAGAGTGGGTGAAAGGATATAAAAACAAGACCCGGATAAATGCTGTCTACAAGAGACCCACTTCCAACCTAGGGACACATACACACTGAAAGTGAAGGGATGGAAAAAGATAATCTATGCAAATGGAAATCAAAAGAAAGCTGGAGTAGCAATTCTCATATCAGACAAAATAGACTTTAAAATAAAGACTATTACAAGAGACAAAGAAGGACACTACATAATGATCAAGGGATCAATCCAAGAAGAAGATATAACAACTGTAATATTTATGCACCCAACGTAGGAGCACCTCAATACATACGGCAAATGCTAGCAGCCATAACAGGGGAAGTCGACAGTAACAAAATAACAGTAGGGGACATAAACACCCCACTTTCACCAATGGACCATTCATCCAAAATGAAAATAAATAAGGAAACACAAGCTTTAAATGACACATTAGACAAGATGGACTTAATTGATATTTATAGGACATTCCAACCAAAAACAATAGAATATACTTTCTTCTCAAGTGCTCATGGAACATTCTCCAGGATAGATCATATATTGGGTCACAAATCAAGCCTTGGTAAATTTAAGAAAATTGAAATCGTATCAAGTATCTTTTCCGAACAAAACACTATGAGACTAGATATCAATTACAGGAAAAAAACTGTGAAAAATACAAACACTTGGAGGCTAAACAATATGCTACTAAATAACCAAGAGATCACTGAAGAAATCAAAGAGGAAATAAAAAAATAGCTAGAAACAAATGACAATGAAAACACGATGACCCAAAACCTATGGGATGCAGCAAAAGCAGTTCTAAGAGGGACGTCTATAGCAATACAATCCTACCTCAAGAAACAAGAAAAATCTCAAATAAACAAGCTAATCTTACACCTAAAGCAATTAGAGAAAGAACAACAACAACAACCAAAAAAAACCCCAAAGTTAGCAGAAGAAAAGAAATCATAAAGATCAGATCAGAAATAAATGAAAAAGAAATGAAAGAAACAATAGCAAAGATCAATAAAACTAAAAGCTGGTTCTTGGAGAATATAAACGAAATTGATAAACCATTAGCGAGACTCATCAAGAGAAAAAGGGAGAAGACTCAAATCAACAGAATTAGAAATGAAAAAGGAGAAGTAACGCCTGACACTGAAGAAATACAAAGGATCATGAGAGATTACAACAAGCAACTCTATGCCAATAAAATGGACAACCTGGAAGAAATGGACAGATTCTTAGAAAAGCACAACCTTCCAAGACTGAACCAGGAAGAAATAGAAAATACAAACAGACCCATCACAAGCATTGAAATTGAGACAGTGATTAAAAATCTTCCAACAAACAAAAGCCCAGGACCAGATGTCTTCACAGGCAAATTCTATCCAACATTTAGAGAACAGCTAACACCCATCCTTCTCAAACTCTTCCAAAATATAGCAGAGGGAGGAACAATCCCCAACTCATTCTACGAGGCCACCGTCACCCTGATACCAAAACCAGACAAAGATGTCACAAAAAAAGAAACCTACAGTCCAATATCACTGATGAACATAGATGCAAAAATCCTCAACAAAATACTAGCAAACAGAATCCAACAGCACATTAAAAGGATCATACACCATGATTAAGTGGGGTTTGTCCCAGGAATGCTAGGATTCTTCAATATACTCAAATCAATCAATGGGATACACCATATTAACAAACTGAAGGAGAAAAACCATATGATCATCTCAATAGATGCAGAAAAAGTTTTTGACAAAATTCAACACCCATTCATGATAAAAACTCTACAGAAAGTAGGTATAGAGGGAACCTACCTCAACATAATAAAGGCCATAAACGACAAACCCACAGCCAACATTGTTCTCAATGGTGAAAAACTGAACCCATTTCCACTAAGATCAGGAATAAGACAAGGTTGCCCCCTCTCACCACTATTATTCAACATAGTTCTGGAAGTTTTAGCCATGGCAATCAGAGAAGAAAAAGAAATAAAAGGAATCCAAATCAGAAAAGAAGAAGTGAAACTGTCACTGTTTGCAGATGATACGATACTATACAAAGAGAATTCTAAAGATGCTACCAGAAAACTACTAGAGCTAATCAATGAATTTGGTAAAGTAGCAGGATACAAAATTAATGCACAGAAATCCCTTGCATTCCTATACACTAACGACAAAAAATCTGAAAGAGAAAATGAGGAAACACTCCCATTTACCATTGCAATAAAAAGAATAAAATACCTAGGGATAAACCTCCCTAAGGAAGCAAAAGACCTCTATGCAGAAAACTATAAGACACTTAAAAATGGAATTAAAGATGATACAAACAAATGGAGAGATATACCATGTCCTTGGATTGGAAGAATCAACATTGTGAAAATGACTCTACTACCCAAAGCAATCTACAGATTCAATGCAATCCCTATCAAACTACCAATGGCATTTTTCCAAGAACTAGAACAAAAAATTTCACAATTTGTATGGAAACACAAAAGGCCCCTAATAGCCAAAGCAATCTTGTGAAAGAAAAGCGGACCTGGAGGGATCAGGCTCCCGGACTTCTGACTCTACTACAAAGCTACAGTAATCAAGACAGTGTGGTACTGGCACAAAAACAGAAATATAGATCAATGGAACAGGACAGAAAGCCCAGAGATAAACCCATGCACATATGATCACCTCATCTTTGCTAAAGGAGGCAAGAATATACAATGGAGAAAAGACACACTCTTCAATAAGTGGTGCTGGGAAAACTGGACAGCTACATGTAAAAGAATGAAATTAGAACACTTCCTAACACCAAACACAAAAATAAACTCAAAATGGATTAAAGACCTAAGTGTAAGGCCAGACACTATAAAACTCTTAGAGGAAAACATAGGCAGAACCCTCTATGACAAAAATCACAGCAAGATCCTTTTTGACCCATCTCCTAGAGAAATGGAAATAAAAAGAAAAGTAAACAAATGGGACCTAATGAAACTTAAAAGCTTTTCTACAGCAAAGGAAACCACAAACAAGAAAAAACGACAACCCTCAGAATGGGAGAAAATATTTGCAAAGGAAGAAACTGACAAAGGATTAATCTTCAAAATTTACAAGCAGCTCATGCAGCTCAATATCAAAAGAACAAACAACCCAATCCAAAAATGGGCAGAAGACCTAAATAGACATTTCTCCAAAGAAGATATACAGATTGCTAACAAACACATGAAAGAATGCTCAACATCATTAATCATTAGAGGAATGCAAATCAAAACTACAATGAGATATCACCTCACACCGGTCAGAATGGCCATTACCAAAAAATCTACAAACAATAAATGCCGGGGACGGTGTGGAGGAATGGGAACCCTCTTGCACTGCTGGTGGGAATGTAAATTGATACATCCACTATGGAGAACAGTATGGAGGTTCCTTAAAAAACTAAAAATAGAACTACCATATGACACAACAATCCCACTACTGGGCATATACCCTGAGAAAACCATAATTCGAAAAGAGTCATGTACCACAATGTTCATTGCAGCTCTATTTACAATAGCCAGGACACTGAAGCAACCTAAGTGTCCATCAACAGATGAATGGATAAAGAAGATGTGGCACATATATACAATGGAATATTACTCAGCCATAAGAAGAAACAAAATTGAGTTTTTTGTAGTGAGGTGGATGGACCTAGAGTCTGTCATACAGAGTGAAGTAAGTCAGAAAGAGGAAAACAAATACCGTATGCTAACACATATATATGGAATCCAAAAAAAAGAAAAATGGTTCTGATGAACCTAGGGCAGGACAGGAATAAAGACGCAGACTTAGAGAATGGACTTGAGGACACGGTGAGGGAAGGGTAAGCTGGGACGAAATGAGAGAGTAGCATTGACATATGTACAGTACCACATGTAAAATAGATAGCTGGTGGGAAGCAGCTGCATCGCACAGGGTGATCAGCTCGGTGTTTGTGACCACCTAGAGGGGTGGGAGACATACACAAGAGGGAGGGGATATGGGGATATATGTATATGTATAGCTGATTCACTTTGTTTTACAGCAGAAACTAACACAACATTGTTAAGCAACTATACTCCAATAAAGTTGCTTTAAAAAAAAACTTTTATGTGAATGTTAACAGCAGATGATTCATAATAGCCAAAAGTGGAAATAGCCCAAATGCCCATCAACTGATAAATAGATTTTAAAAATGTGGTATATCCATTCGATGAAATGCTATTCAGCCATAAAAAGGAATGAAGTATTTATACATGCTACAACACCAAGGAACCTTGAAAACATTATGCTAAGTGAAAGAAGCCAGTGGCAAAGGACAACATGTTATATGTTTCCATTTATGTGTGTTTTCCAGAATAGGCAAATCCATGGAGAGAGAAAGTACATGGGTGGCTGCATTAGGGCTAGGGAGAGAGGAGGGGGGAAATGGGGAGTGACTGATAATGGATAAGGGGTTTCTTTTTTGGGCTGATGAAAATGGTCTAAAGTTGATTATGGTAAAGGTTGCACAACTCTGTGAATATACTAAAAACTAACTGTATACTTTAAATGGGTGGATTTTACAGTATGTGAATTATATCTCAATAAAACTGTTATTAAAAAATTTACAAACAGTAAGTTTGCCTTAACTCACTGTCTTCATGTTTTAAAAAATTAATAGTTATGTGTGGAGGGTGGAGGGCTCCTATTACTACTAAAGTTAATGTGAATCTGCATTTTGAGAAATTATGCAGATGACTAAATCAACTGATATCAAAGAATCATTCCTGGGGGATACAATTTAACAGCATAAATGTCCCTTACACCTCTTAAATTGAAATGGTCCCAACAGAGGTCAGAATGAGTTCCAGATCTGTCTTGAAGGTCAGTGGTAAACAAAAATGGCAAAGCCCTTACATCCTAGAGCTTATACCTGCCTCATACTGCAAAAATTGCTACAGGTTGCATCCTATTCATTGCTAGCTCTTGTTTTGTATTTGTTACAGAATAATGGGAAAACGGAGCTCTGTTCTTGACAGGCTCACAGTCTGAGGGAGATACAATTTATATGTTATAGGTTACAGTTTTAACAGGCCAGTGGGAACAAAGACCATTCCCCGCCTTGCTGTTAAAGAGTAAAGAGCCAGGAGGACTGGCTATTACTACTAGGGCTGCAGCAACAATCTCTCTTAAAGCTCACATAATTTGGGCGCTAAAACCTCTTTGGGTCTTTTACTCCGTTATATTCACTTGTTCTTGCCTTAGAGCAAGGTGGCCAGGATGAGATTTTTGTGCTCTCGTATACCATGGCAAAATTCTGCATCCTAAATCTCTTACTAAATGAATTGATCTTATTCTAGTATTTGTTTCAATCAGCAAGTCTTTGTTTTAAGGTACATCCAAAAAAAAAATGCAACTATTTGTTTCACGTGCAAATATATCAGATTTTTATTTCTAACCATTCAAAATGCATACCTGATTATGGACAATTAAAGTAGCAAAATCCTTTGGCAGGTGTCTGAAGTGCCCCTCCTGTACCCTACTTGCCTTGGCTCGGGATTTCCTACAATGTCACCTGAAAGGCACTAGAGAGACAGAGACAGGCTTTCCAGCTTTAAATCTTAGCCTTTTAGTGACTGTGTGATCTTGGGGAACTTAACCTCTCTGAGATTCCTATCCTCCATCTGTGAAATGGGAATAATAATAACGTCAACCCCATAGGTTATCATGAAGATTAAATGAAACCATATGTATAAAGTTCGTGACAGAATGTCTGTGACCATAAGCATTCAATAAATACTTCTCTATTATGACTACATGAGAACTCAGAATGATCAAGTGTATCAACATGATATACTCCAGTCATCTTGAAGAAATACTTTGCTTAACTGTTTGGTATCATCTATATTTATTCAAATGATTACTATTTTCTTTAAAATATGAATAAATGTTGCTTTCCAAAATATTTGGTATATTCAGTGGTCATATTTGTCATAAGTGTGTATTTGTAAGATATTCTACTGAGAACTACAAGACATGAAAACTAAGTAAGTCATAGTTTCTGCTTTCAAGAAATTTACAATTTAGGAGGGAGATAATTAGACCAGAGTACAAAAAAATTTACAATATAACAATCACCATAAAATTGGTACATGTAAGGAATGGAAGTGATTCAATGAAAAGTAATGGCACCCATGTGAGAGGACCTGGAAGAGGCAACATTTGAAATGGGTGCTAAATCACAGGTGCAGATGAAGAAGCCAGTCATCCCTGGCCATGAGAGCACATTCCTGATTCTTTTCCTTCCTCTCTGACTATTCCATCTTGTTTCCATTCTTGGATTAATCTTCTTCCATCAAATGCATAAAAATTGGTATTCTGCAATGTTCCACCCTCGATCCACTTCTCTTCTAATCTCTATGTCTGCAGAACTATCTCAACCACTCACATCATGTATGCCATTGACTCTCAAATCTAAATCTCTAGGCTGATCCTTCCCCCAGGCTTCAGATCCAATTATCCAAGTGCCTCTGAGATGTCTCCTCCACCTTCATGGCACCTCAAACATGTCATAGTGAAGTCTGTCTCATATCCTCCTCCTGTACTCCCTATTCATGTTGGTGGTACCACTCTGCCCAGTCACCCAAGCCAAAACCCCAAGAGTCATTCCTAATCCTTCTTCTCCTTCATTCCACACAATAAATTGGTCTCCAATCCCATAAAATCTACTTCAAAAGTATTTCTCAGATCTCCCTATCATTCTCCATCTTCATTGCTACTTCCGTAGGGTCTTTTATGTTGACAATGGCCACATCCACCCAACTAATGTCCTGCTCCAGCACCCCTTCCCTTCAGTCTATTCTCAACAGTATCATCAGAGTAAATTTTTTAATTCAAAACTGACACAGCTTACAGCCCTTCAAGGGCCCCTAACTGCCACCTAGACAAATTTACAATCTCTTTGTAGGTCATACAAAGTGCTCCGTGAAGAGGCATTTTCTTACCTATCACTTTAGGCTCCCAGGTAACCAAACCAACTGCAGTGCCCATAATAACTTCCTATTTCACACCTCTGTGCCCTTGCCCTGCCAACAACTTCTGCTGGAAAATCTACCTGCTCCTTTTTTCTTTTAACCTGGCTTTACTTTCCCACTTTCTTTTTAAGATTCTTCCCAGTAGTCATTCCTCTGGAAAGCCTGCCAAGGTGCTTTTCTGATGGATGCCTAGAACACCCCATATGAACCCCGCTCATAGCATTCATTACACTGTTCTGTAATCATTGTTTCATTCATCTTCTCGCCCGTAGACTGTGCATATCCTCAGGCAAGGCACCATGTTGTCATTCATTTTTTCAACAAATATTCACGGAGTGCTTACTAGGTGAACATGGTAGACTAGATCCCTGATTTCGTGAAGTTTCTATTTTAACGGTGCGTGTCTGGTAGGGGGTTACAAAGACAATAAACATATTACTAAGACAATTTCAGATCTGGATTAAAGCTATATAGAAAATAAAATGCAGATTAAAAAGTGACTAGGGGATGGTGCCTTTCTGAGGAGGTTTCAAAAATGCAAATGATGGAAAGCCAGCTATGTGAAGATCTGGGGAAGAAAGTTATAGGCAAAGGAATAGCTGGTACAAAAGCCCTAAGAAAGAATCTGCTTGTTATGTAGACAAGATGGAAGTGTAGATGGGTAGAGCATGGTGAACAAGTGGAAAGAATGACAGCAGATGAGATCAGATTGACAGGAAGCAGATCTTGTAGGGTCTTATAGGCTCTTGTATTTGTTTCCTATTGTTACTGTATGTAACAAATCGTCAGAAATTTAGCAGCTCAAATAAGGCAAACTTATCTTACAGTCCTGTAATTTAGAAGACTGACATGGTTCTCACTGGGTTAAAATCAAGGTGTTCGCAGGGCAGCATTCCTTTTGGGAGGCTCTAGAGAAGAAGCCATGCCCTCGCCTTTCCAGCTTCCAGAGGCTGCCCATATTCCTTGGTTCTTGCCCCCCTTCCTCCATCTTCAAAGCCAGCAGTGTTGCATCTCCCTGATCGTTCTGTAGTTACATCTCCCTTTGACTCTCTTCTACTGCCTTTTCCCACTTTTAAGGACCCTTGTGATTACGCTGGGACCACCTGGATTATCTCCCCATATCAAGGTCCTTAATTTAGTTACATCTGCAAAGTTCTTTTTGCTGTGTAAGGAAATATTTATTCACAGGTTCCAAGGATTAGGACATGGACATCTTTGGGGGCCCATGATTCTGCCTACCACAGACACAGAAAGAAATCTGGACTTTATTCTAATTGTAATAAATAGCCACTGGATAGATCTTAAGCAAAAGAGTGACATGAGCTGGGTTATATTTTTAAGAGTTAATTCTCCAGAGTGTGTATAAAGTTAGAAAAGGGAAAAAGTGGAGCAAGAAGATCAAATGAGAGTCTCTTCCTAGTCCCAAGGGGAGAGAGTGCAACTGACGAGGCTGACAGCACTGAAGATGGTGAAGACTGTCCACATTCAGGAAATATTTTGGTACAGAAAAAACAGAACTTGTTGTTGGATTGGATACAGAAAGGAAAGAAAGTGAAGGGCCAAGGATGTGTCTTAAATTTGGGGCTCAATCAACTAGTGTACTGTAGAGTCACTGACTGAGAATTGTGAAGAATAGTGGTTGGATTTGGGGCAGAAGGTGGACATTAAGATGTCTCCGGCTGAGATAGTCAAGTTTAAGATAACTCGTTTAAGATATGCAAGGGGAGTCATCAAGTAGGCAGCTGGATTTATGAGTCTGGAGCTTGCAGTTGAAAATGGAGGTAGAAACATAAATCTGGAAGTCATCAACATAAAGACGATATTAAAGCCATGAGCCTAGCTGAGATCATCCAGAGAGAAAAAGTAGGTAGAGAAGAGGGCAAGAGCATATCCTGGGCAGGCCTTGCTCATATTTATAGCCCTAGCACTTAGTCCTGGCACAGAGCGGCCCCTCAATAGATTGCTGATGAACACAAGACTAATTCTGGGCTAGCCATTATTAGAAATTAGGTTATATAAACATAACTCAATAAATCATATTAAGAATGAAAGTAACACCATTGTAAAGCAATTATACACCAATAAACATGTTAAAAAAATAAATAAAAATTTTAAAAATTTTTAAAAAAGGGAAAACAAAGAATGAAAGTAATAAATACTCAAAACTCATCGCTTCCTAATTGTTTTACTACATTTTACTATTCTCTATGCTCTTGAGATTAATTACGTCTATTGTAGCTTCCCAACCCTGCGTTCAGTGATGTTGCATTGGTAGCTTGAAATTGCTAGTGGTGGGAATGTGTATGCCGTGGAAATTGGCAAGGGCTACAAATTAGGGCTTGGGTTATTATTTTGTCAATTGTTAGACTCAAGAAAGTGAAGGAGAAAATGTTAATCATGCAGATTGAACCTAAAATTGTGTCATGTCTATAGTCATCAGCTTGTGACTAGCACAAAAATTTCAGGAAATATTTTTCCAGAATGTGAAAATTATCTGGTTTAGTAAAGAAGTTGCTCATATCACTGATATGAGTGAGTGAGGTTCTAACAAATGTCTTCATTGTTTCACTTTCACCTTACTCATGAACATAATGACATAACATTTACATAGCAACTCATAACAAATAAAAAATCAACGAACATTCATGTAGGCATTACACTTGTGAATTAATTGCAACCATAGGTTGGCAAGGGATAAAGAGTTTGGCAAAAATCAATAAAAGCATTCAGTGAGAATCAATTGGCTACATGGAGTTTAAAGGAGTAGTCTTTGCTTCATATCCTTCATAACAGTAAAATGTACAATAAACTATACACATACACACAAACATTTTGTATGCACACACTTTCCCTAGAGAACCAGTTAATCGTTTACCAACATACCACTGCTTACATACAAACCCAATAGGCATATGGTATTGTTTGCAGTATTAAAATTATTATATTACTATCTATTTATGGGAAGTGACTAAAATATTCATAGCAAATTCATGATCAAAATGTTGATAAGTTATGTCATTTGAGTTCCAGTAAAATTAAAATGGATCTGTCAAATATCATAAAACCTAGAGATTGAGGGCTATATCTTCTGTTTATTTGCCTGAATTTGTGCTTGATAATTGATATTTTTTCTTTCCTACACAGAGGTCTTAGACACCTTAGAAAAAGAACAGGCTAAGAAACTTACTTGGTCGAGAAACAGATGTAGAGAACAAACGTATGGACACCAGGGGGGAAAGTAGGTGGGGTGGGGTGGTGGTGGTGGGATGAACTGGGAGATTGGGATTGGCATGTATACACACCAACATGTATAAAATGGATAACTAATAAGAACCTGCTGTATAAAAAATAAAATAAAATAAAACAAAATTCAAATAAAAAAAAGAAACTTACTTGGCTTTCTTAAAAGACTTATCTGCTGATCAACTATTTGGACCTGATTAAAGCATCTACACTTTCACTAGGCAATACAATACCCACTAACCACATCTGGCTACTTAAACTCAAATCTCGATTTGTTAAAATGAAATAAAATTGAAAAATCAGTGCCTTAGTTAAACTAACCACATTTCAAAAGCTCAATAGCCACATGAGGCCAGGGGCCACCATACAGGGCAGCACAGGTTATAGAACATTTCCGTCGTCACAAGAAGTTCTACTGAACAGCACCGATGTAGAAGATGCTTTCCACATAGATGCTCTACATTATTAACTGAGTGATCCAATTTTACCCTATTTTTTTAAGCTGAAAAAGTTAAAAGAAGTCAAGAATTTAATTTTCAGGAGAAAAGAAACCACCAATAATTGCATATTTGGATATATTTAGATATTAAGTAAACAAGGTAGGGACATAATTCTTGGGCATCTCCTATGTGTTAGACATAATATTAGTCACGCTCACAACAGGTATATAATATCTCCACTTTGTAAACAGTGAGGACACTGGGGTTTGCAGAAGTTCGATGCGTTGCCTTTCACGGTCAGGCAAACAAGGGGTGGCAAAGTTTAACCTTCTGCCCAGAGTTTCAGACTCCAAAGCCCATGTTCCTTCTGGCACCATGAACCTCTCTTCTCTAAACAAAAGTCATGGATGGTGAATAGAAATGTTCCATTTTCCTCTGGATACTGGGGAGGCCACTGTGCAGAGAGGCTGTAAAACAAGAGACTGTGGAACCCTGGCTCTGCCATTTACTAGCTGTGTGACGTGGGCAAATTGCCGCATCATGTGCCTCAGTTTCCCCCTTTTCTGAATGGCATCATCACAGTTCCCATCTCAAAGGACCATTGAGCAATTAAATGAATTAATATTTGTAAAACACTGAAACAGAGCATGGCACCAAATAACTGCTACAAAAGTGCTTGCTAATATTCTTAGGGTAGATGGCATAAAAAAGAAATCAGTCACTGTATCTTCCATGGCCGGATAACAAAACTTGAAACTGAATTTAGGCATGTCATTCGTTTAAGACCTGAACAAGACTTTAATTTATGACAAAGCATGGGCTGACAGCATCTCCCCACATTCGTGCACAAATATGGAGCTGTGTGACCTCTCAGAAGAGCACTCTGAAAAGTACGATTCAAAAATCATAAGGTCGTGGCCGGTATTGCCTATTTTCAACCAGCACATGAAATAAAACTACGTCTCATTAATGGAAAATCACAGTGACAGGTCTGGCCCTCTATTTTATTGTTATTCACCTATTAGTAAAGGAAAGGATAATTGAAAGCGATAGGTTTACCTCTTGAACTTAAAATGTTACTTAATCTATCAATTATTTTCAAACCATACTCTATGATACCCATAATTTTAACCAGGCAGCTAAAAGAGGACAATAATAGCTACCATTTACTGCTCACCTACCATGCTGTAGGGGTTCTGAATGCATTGTCGCCAGCCTGCACAAAAGCCAGGCAGAGGTAGGCATTGGTACCCCTGTGCTACATTTGAGAAAACCGATGCATTAATAACTTGCCCAAGGTCAGCTAGTCAGGGGAAAACAACATTTGAACGCAGGTCTTCTTGGTCTTAAAGCCAGAGCCCACATCACTCTGCCACCGTAAGCAGGAATATGAAATAATATGAAACAGGAGAGAAATATGTGATGTGTCTATTTCATTACTCTCAGTATGTCTGAGGCAGAATTTCTAAAATATTAAAACACCACAGATCCCAGAAAAATCATTAGCATCACTATCCAAAATCACAGTAGGCTCAGAAGTTTATGGGCTGGATCACCAAGGACAATGCAGGACTGTTGAGCAGGTGTGAACTCAGGCCCAGGCCTGCTGACGGCTCGCCATCCCCGGGCTGGGTTTGATGGGCGTAGTCTTTATTTTGCAACCTCGTGACCAGGAAAATCCATGCTGTCTGTCTGAATACATAATTAGGGAAATGGGACCTCTGTGTTTCTGCAAGTGTGAGCGCCAGGAGTAAATGCAAAGTTGGTTTGGGGATGTGAGGGTGGAAGTGGTCCTGCCCCTATTTCCAGACTCTCGGGAGCACGACTGACCGCCCCGGGGAGAATCCCCCTGCATCAGCAGCATCTTATGCCGACCTGGGTCCTGCCTCCCGCGACTTGCTCCAGCTCTCTTTTGTCTGCACTGACCCCTCACTTCTTGTCTCCTCTGTGCCTACCAGTTTGGCATTCTGATGTGTTTGCTTCACTGGCTCCCCACCCTCCCACTTTGTTCCACAGTCTGAGGCTTGACTCCTTCATCCTGGCCCGGCGATTGTCTCTTTCTGCACTCCTGGTAACGGAGCTCCCTGGCACTGCCCCAGGACGCCGTCCCGTGATCCACTCAGCCCAGCAGACCTGTAAACACAGCCTGCCATGCCAAACTTTGCACCCCCTCCCCACTTCTGGCCTCGCAGAGCCGTGCCCTGGGTGTCACTTCACCAGCCCACGGTCTCTAGAGCACCTGTGGAATTCAGCTGGGCTAGTTCCAGCCCCTGAAGTCTCTGCCTTGCCCATGCACACTGTGAACGGAAGTAAAATTCTGTGAGTCAGAAACGCCAACTTACCAAGACTTGTAGGGAGCACACTGGCAGAGTTTACTGCCTTCTGGGCACAGAACATGTCCATCCTGGCACAGTGACAACAGCCATTCCAGAGGCACGGGCCCTACACCCCAGCAGAACTGCCCACCACTCCACTAAAGACCCTGCCAGGCTCCTGGGGTTCCCACTATATCAGGAGCACCTTTCAATCCTCTGTGCTACCTACTTCCTGATCTTCACGTGCCTGGTGAGGCCAAGAAAGAAATATGCAGCACCCCAAGTGCAGTGAGGGTGCCCCAGCTCAACAGAGCCGCACCAGTATGGGGAAGTCCCAGCAGGAGGATGGGAGGGTGGGAGCCAAGACGACATTCTCCACCTCCTGCACCTATGAGGACCCTTCAGATGCTATGTGGCTGGGTTATGACTTGTCCTTCAAGCCTTTTACTGGAACAAGGCTTCAGTTCAGGTGACACCTGAAGGATGAGTAGGAGGAAGAGAGTTGAAGGGAGTTGGGGACGTGGGAAAAAGCATTCCAATCAGTTGGGAAGTCGGGACAACTTAGTGAAGGACCTGAAAGTTCAGGGTACATTAAAAAAAGAAAAATTGAAAGGAAGTAGGCATGCTAGAGTATAGAAAAGAGGCAGAGAAATGAGAGAGGACACAGAGGATGTATAGAGGCAAGTCATACAGTGTCTCTCAGGCGACTCAGAGTTTTTATTTTTATTTTAACCTGATGGAAATGGGAAACAAATGGTTTTGATGAAGGGAATGACATAGACAGAAAGACTGCTCCGGTCACAGTGTTGAATTGAATTAGGTGTGGTGGAGGGAGAAGGCATGCCTACACAGTGGATGTGGGGGTGAGATGTCTGTTGTCAACTCCACCCCAGATCCACTGCCTTCTCCATGGGCTCTCATCACAGGTGGGAAGTTGGGAATGACATTTTGCACTCTCCCTTGCCCATAGGGGAGTTTAGATGATGCCAGTGAGAGACCCTTGTGCAAGAGGTGGAAAGTGGAAGAGACACACCATGTTTCTCCAGCGGTGTCAGCGGCTGTGTGCAGATGTGAAGTTCACACTGGCTTCCAGGCAAGCTCCTGCAACTCAGCCTCTTCAGCAAGGCAGGCAGCTGAGCTCAATGGCATTCAGGTTACCCTAAAATATCTGGCTGTCAAGATTTCCTTAAAGTTAGTAGCTGGTTTTCCCAACCTTGATTGCCTTAGCTTATGTATCCAAAGGTTACGAATGCTTCTAATCCCCTCTGTTAAATCCCTCCCACTTGAAATATCTAGAATGGTTTCTGTTTTCCTTACTAAACCCCAACTGTTCAAGGGTTAAAGGAGGTTAAGAAGTTCTCGCAGTATTGGGGGTGAGAAATTATGGGGGCTTGCTCTAGGGTATAGGCAGTGAGGATGGAAAAAATAGGATGGATTTAATGTACATTTAAGAAGTGGCGGGCTTCCCTGGTGGCGCAGTGGTTGAGAATCTGCCTGCCAATGCAGGGGACACGGGTTCGAGCCCTGGTCTGGGAAGATCCCACATGCCGCGGAGCGACTAGGCCCGTGAGCCACAATTACTGAGCCTGCGCGTCTGGAGCCTGTGCTCCGCAACAAGAGAGGCCGCGATAGTGAGAGGCCCGCGCACCGCGATGAAGAGTGGCCCCCACTTGCCGCAACTAGAGAAAGCCCTCGCACAGAAACGAAGACCCAACACAGCCATAAATAAAATAAATAAATAAAATAAATAAATAAATAAATAAATAAATAAATAAATAAATAAAGAAGTGGCATCTAGGGCTTCCCTGGTGGTGCAGTGGTTGAGAATCTGCCTGCCAATGCAGGGGACACGGGTTCGAGCCGTGGTCTGGGAAGATCCCACATGCCGCGGAGCAACTAGGCCCGTGAGCCACAACTACTGAGCCTGCGTGTCTGGAGCCTGTGCTCTGCAACAAGAGAGGCCGCGATAGTGAGAGGCCCGCGCACTGTGATGAAGAGTGGCCCCCGCTTGCCGCAACTAGAGAAAGCCCTCACACAGAAACGAAGACCCAACACAGCCAAAAATGAATGAATTAATTAATTAATTTAAAAAAAAAAAAAAGAAGTGGCATCTACAGGACATTGTTATTAATTGGATGGGGGGAATAAGGGAGATGAAGGGGTCAAAAATGACCACCAAGTTTTTGGCTTTAAGGTCAAGCCATCTTGCTAAATTTGCCATACATTCCACGCAGCTGGAAGGGGTGTGGACATCAGGCTGCCCTGAGTGGCCAGCCCTACCAGGGCTCCTTTCCAGATTGAAGCACTGAGGCCAAAGAAGAAGTAAGGAAGTCAACAGTATGATGGTGAAGAAGATGTGCCCTTTGGCTGGATGTAAAAGTCTGTACCCTGGATGCTAAGGGCCATTGTAATGGCTTATCATCTTTTTCAAAACTGCTCCAACCTGTTCTAGAGCAGAGGAAGTCAGTTAAGCCAAGTTCTGTCCAAATCTCCCCCTAAAAGGAGGCTGCTAGGGAAACGACCAGGCAGCTGGGGTCAGGGTGAGGGCTGAGTGACTGGGATGGAGCAGGAGCTTCTTACAGGAGACGACAGAGGATGCGGAACACCAAAAAGGCAAACCAGTTTAAAAGCCACAAAGGCAAAGTTTAGATTCAAATACCAAAGAGAGAAAGTTCAAACACTAAGCTATGAGAAGAGAAGATCACAGTATATGTCATGGGAGATGGCAGAATCAGAGACAGAGCAGATCAAGAGCATATAAAGTTGTATATGCTTGGAGGGGGTGGGTAAGGGAGCGTTCCCACCAACATCAGGAAGTCAGGGCAAATTGGGGGAGGGTAATGATGGTCTCGACAGCTTATGGGAGTGGGGCAGATAGTGTTTTCCTTGCCCATCTTTCCATTCAGGGATGTTCTGATTACAGGAGGACAAGGCTTATCCATAGACTGAGGTCACTGACTACACCTTCTGGAATGATTTCTAAAGTGCATTGTTGAGAAGCATAGCTGTAAGTGATTCTCAAATGCACCAAAGAGGAGGTATCTGAGTACTGCCTTTGGAATATGTGAAGGCTTTAGGATAACTACTCCACTTCCTCAGTGATCGCCCTTCTTTAAGAAATTATGATCCATTAGATCCTAAGGTTGTTGAAGACAAGGTTCCATATTGAATCCCTAATGCCCCTCACAGTGTACAATAAATATCAGTTTAACAGATGAAGATAGAATAGCAGATTCCAAGACATTGGGCAGCTTTATCCAGTGGGCTAACCACAACCTTTATCCATGTGTCTATCTGTGGGGAAATACACCCAGAATTCCCACTCAAATGTCAGGAACACCACTCCACAACTAGAATGGGATCAAGAACGGCCCCTCTCACCACTTTCTTCATTTCTCAGCAACTCCTCGAAACAGCCTCTGGTGATGGCTCCCAAAGCCTGGAGAAGGGGTTTTACCAAGGGAGGTGAAAGTCTTGGCTGGGGGATCCCCTTGGGGGCTGAAGGGAGAAGTTGGCTGTTAGAACCCTAGACTCCTGCCGGTGACAACCCCAGGAGCACACCTCAGGCCTCGGTTCCCTATTGCCTGGCTTTGCTACTTAGTACACAGCCAAGACGAGTTATCTAAAGTCTCTAAACCTGAGTTTGTCTATCTATAAAGTGGAGCTAGTGGTGCCTCATTCAAAGAATGGAGAGAACTAACTAATGTTTGTAAGACACCTGCCTTAATACCTGTCCACTAAAATGTTCCAAAGCTGCATTCTCTTCCAGAGTTCGCCTCCCAATTCCAGCCTTAGAGACTGGCTCTGCTGCTCCCATTCTACTGTACTCACATACCTCTTCTCTCCTCCCTCATTTGCTCCAGAACCCAACACAGTCACAAAGCTCTTCTCCTAATCTCCTGACCCCAAAGCCACTGTATCCTATATCAACGTGTCTCGAAGTAGATGAAGAGCAAAATCCAACTTCCTTCAGGTGGGAACTATCAGAAGGTGCATTTTTGCTGGAAGTTGCTCTCTTCAATTCAAATGCCGGGTGCAGAAGGCATAGCTAGAGGACAAATGCCACTACACTAAAAGGAAGACAATCATTTCCCAGAAAACACACAGCTGCAATTTGCATTCTACTGGAAGTAGAGCAAAGCCTTTTAAATTCCCTCCCTAAGCAGATTTCTGCAATTATTAGAACTTAAAAATACAGATGTTAAAGACCATGGCTTAAGGAGTTAGTTAAATATGCGCAATTGCAGATGGAAAGACTGAAAATTTTCTGAAATTGGTATTAAATACCCTCATACAATAAAGGAACACTGCCAACACATATGGCATAGTGGAGAAAAAACGACCCACTGAAGAAAAAAAAAAGAGAACCCGAACAAGTTATTTCCTTTAGTTGGACCACCACAGAGATGGCTAGTGCCAACCCAATATCCATTCTCTGCTCCCTCTTTACTAAAGAACTCCCTACATTATTGGAGGAGCCTTAAATAAAAAACTGTATTTCTAGTCCCTTGTGATAGGATTGGACAAAGCAGAAGTCATTGGGTAGAGCTTATAAGAAAAGCTCTTTAAAGGAGACTTGCTCAGCTGGTAGACACCCTTTTATCCTTCCCTGCAGGAGCTCCAGCAGCCATCTTATGACTATGAGGCAATCTTGAGGATGGATGGAAGCTGGTGTAGAATGGAGCATAAGTCTGGGATAGTGATGGCACTATTACTACTTCACATCACCCCTGGACTCCTTTCCTCTAGACTTCTTTTATGGGACCAAAAAAGAAATTCCTAATTTGTTTAAGCTGCTGTCATTTTGGCTCAAATGCATTTCTTAACTGATACACCTAGTGTAGGTTTCCATTAGTTTCCTTGTGAATGAGGATTATAAGTTAATATCAGGAACATAATACTTTTTTGGTAATTATATATGAATTCTTGTTTTAATTTAACTATTGAATAAAATTTATACCAATAGTTCTAAGTGTAGGTTAAATCTAGTTTTTTGTTGCCTTTATAAAGTGCCAGTCTCTATTACAGATAGCTCTCTGCACTGGGTGGAAACCATCTGAAAATGGATTCAAGGACCATGTCCCTAACAGGCAGGTGAGGTAAGTGGCTGTTTAGCATATCTTATTCCTATTTGTGTTTCACACAATAACGCAAACATGTATCTCTCTGAAGCATTTCTAAGGATTTTCATCAGCAGTGACAAGGGGAACACAGGAATTAAAAGGCCCCCTCTTCATGCAGCCTCTCTTGTTTCCACTATACAGCTAGGCCAGGAGAACCCAGACAAAGGCAGGGATCACTTTGTGGAAATCCTTATGGATTTGTCATCTGCTCCTCACTCTACTTTTCCAGTCTCATTCTGGATCAACCTCAATCAGTATGAGAAGCACCTGGGCATGGGAGGGACCAGGCAAATACTTACGAAGAGAAGAGCCAGGGAGATCCCCCTACAGTGGTCTTAGACTTGGCTCTCCCCTAGCTGTCTTTTGTATGTAAGAACTCCAGGAACACTGAGCATATGTTAAATTCGGGACCACATGCATGAGTGTTTATGATAATCACAAAACTACAGATAATTTCAGCAGTAATAAAATTCATTTTCTATACTTAATATTACCTGCTCTGTGATGCTATGCAAAGACTAATAAGTGTATAAACTTCTTGAGCAATGCTACATAAACATAAAATGTGATTCATGTGTATGTTTACAACCACAAAAACACATTAATTGATAGTCTACAGAAAGACTGAAGTTCTTTTACAAATTAAACAGGGCGCTTCCCTGGTGGCACAGTGGTTAACGATCCACCTACCAATGCAGGGGACACGGGTTTGAGCCCAGGTCCAGGAAGATCCCACATGCTGCGGAGCAACTAAGCCCGTGCGCCACAACTACTGAGCCTGCGCTCTAGAGCCCACAAGCCACAACTACTGAAGCCCACGCGCCTAGAGCCTGTGCTCCGCAGCAAGAGAAGCCACCACAATGAGAAGCCCGCGCACCACAATGAAGAGTAGCCCCCGCTCGCTGTAACTAGAGAAAGCCCATGTGCAGGAACAAAGACCCGGACACAACTCAGCCAGGAAGGAAGGGAGGAAGGGAGGGAGGGAGGGAGGAAGGAAGGAAGGGAAAGAAAGAAAAAGAAAGGGATTATAAATAGGGATACTTGTGCTAATTTGCTGAGGATGCAACTAGAAAACCCAGCTTTCTATTCTGGGATTTTAAATCTGGTGCCTTTAGCAAATAGCATTATCAATGGTTTAAAGTCATATTTGGCTTCTGGTGAATAGCAGTGGGGTTTCTCTTCTCCTAAGATCCTCCTGTGAGGCGATGTACCTTCCTCCAGCGGTGTGCCTGAAAACACTAACCTTTCCCCCCTGAGAGCAGTGTGCACGCCCAAAGGAGGGATTCCGAGGGGCTTCACACATCCCTGATCTATCATCCCACTCCGGTCCCCGCCCCCCATGGTCCCCACCTTGATTTTAGCATCAACCCTAAACTTTTTCTTTTAGATTTTCTTACACTGATTGATGATGTTTTCGATGTAAAATAATGTAGAATGACTAAATTCTTGTCCACTACCCAAAACAGAGGTGATTAAGAAAGGCATCTGCACACCTGATGGTACATCTTTGCAACAGTAAAGGCAGGAGGCTCCACACCCCTGGGCAGATCCAGGGCCTTTAAAGCCATTAGAGATGCACAGGTAGTTTGTCCCAAACACCCTAGTCACCTCTCCAGGAGAGTGGCAAGGCTTGTAGAACCCTAAAAAGGCAGAAAACCTCTTCTCCATGGAAACGTTAATGCTCCCAGGAAAGTTCGCTTTCTGTAGGAAATTCAAGACTTTGCAAGCAAACATGATAAGACCTTGCAAAGTCACAAGGTGACTAGAATGAGTGTCGGGCTTAGAATACTTAGGCAGGGGTGAGGAGAGAGGGGTGGGACCTGGGGTGTTTCCTTTAATTAGAGTCTCTATAGGTAGTGATTTCCCTACTTAACCAAAAAAAAGCAATGGAAGCAGCTCCCCCCCCCCCTTAAAAGGAGAAAGATGGGTATCTTTAATTGAAATCAAAGCATCACAGAATTCTTTAATTATAGGCTCAAAGGGGTTTTGAACTCATCTTGCAGCTCCTTGGCTTTCAGCAGGACGGTATTAAACCTTCCTGAAAAGATAAGACTCAACCTATTTTTAAACATACCCAAAGAGGACATTCTAGTCTTCTGTTCCTTTGTTAGACAGGGGAGTTTTTTTCCCTTCCTAACCTCACCACAGGTGAACTTTCCTATTACTAACCTGAGCCTTCACATTAGAGTTTGGCTTAGTTTGCTCAGTGGAAATGAACTGCTGGTCATCATTAGCCTTCTTCTAAACTGTACTTCCATCTGTCCATATGTATGAAATTATAACAATTAATCAAGATATTTGGGTTTAAATCAATACATTTGGAGCTAGATGCCAATGGAATTACTGACAAAACACTGCCACCCTTCTTTTTTTCATACCTTTTTCTTTCTCTACCATGAGCTCCAATACATTTGAACACACATACGCACTACAACAAATGTGCACAGTCACACTGGTAAATTAAAAAACACCCCTGAAACAGCTAGTTAACATTTAGATTTTGGGCCTCACTATTCACATCAGGCGGTAATAGTGAAGGGCACAGACACTGGAGCCTACTGTCTGTGCTTAAATCCTGGGTCTGGGACCATGGGCATATTTTGTAATCTCCCTATGTGTCTATTTTCTCATCTGAGGAATGGAGACAATAATAGTATCTACCTTATAAGATTGTGGAAAGGATTCATGAGTTACTGTATTAAAAGCCCTTAGAATGGTGTCTGGACTCTAATCTTAAATGCTATATATTTGTTAGCTATTGTTACGTCTTCCTTGCAGCAAAGGGACATTCAGAGCCTCGATGTTCCAGAAGGCAAAAGTCTGAGAAAGAAAAGAGTAGGATTCAAGTTTAAGGGGAGTGAATAGCAAGAAGAGTGATCAAGGTGAGAAATTTAAAAAGACAAAAAGCAAATAAGAGAACAAAAGCTACAGGGAAAGAGTAAAAACAGACATTTAATGGGGGAAAAGGTAGAAAGAGAAAAATATAAGGTGAAAAAAAAGAAAAGTAAAAGGGAAACAAGAATAAAAAGGTGGGCATGAAAAAGGGAAGAAGAAGAAAAGAAGGACTGAGAATAACAAAGGAGACCAAACATTAGAAAAGACTCCACTTACAGCTTGAGCTGAGTATCAGAAAAAGAAAGGAGTGAAAGAGAAAACAGAAATGTTGGAACAGAAGAGATGGGGAGAGGGGAGATAAGAGTGGTAACAGGAAAGGCTTCATTTGCAGCAAGGCCTCTTTGCCTTTGAATTAGGGGAAGCTTACATCCAAAATTAACACCTCTGATCTTCTAGACTTCCTTCCCAATTTCTCCTATTGCCTTCGAGTCTGCCCCAGACTTGCCCCCTAAGGTTTGCCCTGATGAGCCGTCTGACTTCTGTCTGGTCCGCTCTACCGACAGAGCCAAGATGCAGTGATCTAGTCTTCACTTCATTTTCACTAAATACTCCAGCCATACTTATATTTATTTACACCCTCTTCCTTCTCCAAACCGTCAGAAACCTATAAGGGGAGCTGGTATTTCATTTTTAAAAATTATTCACCGTGACGACATCCCTCCCCCCGCCTCCTCTGCTTTTTTTGGGGGGAGGGGGGTGTCAATTTAGAACCAGAGGACAAAACGATACAGTGCTGCAGGGGTATGCCGCTTTTAGGACTACAAATTGTCCTCCCTACCAAAGGGAATTAATCACACAATCACTTGAAAACAAGAGAGAGGCTGGCTCTAGGTATAAAGTAGAATTAGGATTTTTTTTTAAATACTTTTTCTTTTAAGTATTATCATTATTAAATTGCCTACTTGGTGCAAATAAGCCTCCCTCTTGGAGAAAGTCGAGAGACCTTAAAGGGCCCTCTAAGCAGATGAAGTGGACGGACCGCGAGCGTCTCCTCACGCGGGGGTGAGCTTGGGCCGCCGCCGCCGCCGCCGCCGCCGGAGTCACGAAGCCAGACGCGGCGCGTCTCCGCCCAGGACTCGGGAGACTGCAGCAGCGCGGCCGCGACCGCGGCCCCGGCGGCTCCTGGAGGCTGGGGAGAGACGCGACTCCTGCAGACACGTGACCTCCTCCCAGCCGCCGCTTCCCGCGACCCAGATCCGTACCCGGAACCCGCGCTCGGCGGGGCGGGCCGTGGGACACGTAGCGACGGCCCCAGTCCCTGCTGCGCCCCGGTGCGCGTGCATTCGGCGTAGTTCTCCCCTTGGTTCACGCGCCACTGGCAATAAAGAATGTTTCGGGGATCACCCGGGAGAATGCAGGAAGGAAAGACATTTGGTTTGCCGTCTATCTACCTGTATATAGAGAGATTAATATCTATTCTCTCCATCCCCGCCCTGGCAGACCCGAGCGGCGGCAGCGGGACCGGAGACCCGGGAGTCCCGTAGGACGCGCTTTCCCCGCGGCCTCCAAGGCCCCTTGCCGTCCGCTGTTCCAAGCGGCAGGGGCAGTGCGCAACTGCGGGCATCTCCCGGTAACTCTCACTAGCAGTGAGTCATGCTCCCGGGGTGGCTCTGGGGAAAGGTAGCCCGGCTGGTGCCGGCCTGTGCTTTCCCCGCGCCGGGCGCCGCGGCTGCAGGGCGAGCGCGCGCGCGCACGGGTTCCCCGCGCAGTGATGTGGCAGCAGCTGCAGGTCGGATCACGTTGCTGGCCCTGTGCTGGTACCCGTTTGAGACAAGATTAAGGAGGGAGGCTTTGGAGGTGCCAGCGGTAGTAAACGTGGGCTCTGCACACTCCCGGAGTCGCTTATCACACGAGGGGGGAGGGGGCGGGGAAGGCACGCAGCGCCACCCGAGGCGCGGCGGAGTTTAGCCAGCGAATGATAATGCTGCATCGCTTTCCGCGGTAGCCCCTCTCGTGCCACCCCATGCTCTCCCCCTCCCTCCTTGCCGCGTTCCTCGGGGAGCGCCTGAGGCCCCAAACGTCGTCATCTGCGGCTGTGATTAGTGGCACCGCAATTCCGACTGCTGCGGGAAGTTTGGGTGGCCCAGGGACACTGTGTGGCCGAAAGACACTTGGATTGCGACATTCTGACCCACTGGCTACATATTCGTTTATTTTAAATCCTTCAGGGAGCGGATTTCAAGTTGTCCCCTTTCGGGGCAACCTCCAATCAGGGCTAAGGGGTCCCCGCCGGCCACCGATCGGTGAGCAAACAAGTCTCCAAATTGTCCTTTGGGACTGAAGTTGACCCACCGCGAATTCTCTTTCTCTTTCCTTTTTCTGGTCCAAACCAATAGCACAGTCGGTGGAAAAGCAAAAAGCCACGTTCACGTTCCCGAACCGCAATGACGGACGGATTGAGGGAGTCGCACTTCCGAGCCGAGGAAGCCCTGGCTGCCCTGCACCCCCCAGCGCCCCCCTCCCCACACACACTCCCCCAGCTGACAGCATCGCCCTCGGGAAGATGAATAGCTTGGCTGAAGTTGTTTTTCCTTTCCGGTGGCCCTGATCAGGTGTCCCCGCCCCCTCCCGCCGTTTGCCCTCCCTCGCAGCTTTCTCCAGACGCCCCCTCCCGGCCCGGCCCCTCCTCCCCCGCCCCCCTCCGGGCTGGACCGCGGATGGTACGTTCCGCACGTGAGCTGGGTGCTGGTCTGGCCGGCGACGCGCGTGCCCTGTGGCCAAACACTGCCCGGAGTGAGAGCAAACTACCAGCGCAGTGGGGCCGGCGCGAGTGTGCGTGCGTGTGTGTGCGTGTGTGTGCGAGAGAGCGAGCACGGTGGGAGGAGGGGACCAACCGCTTCACACTTTCAACACTGCACTGAAGAGGGAGAGAGAGAGAGAGAGACTGGAGACGTACAGATCCCCCCAAGATCTCCCAAAGCTACCGTCCCACAGATTATAGGACAGAACCCCAAAAATCGAAACAGAGGAAACGGACAGCGGTGGAACATGGACGAAGGAATTCCTCATTTGCAAGAGAGACAGTTACTGGAACATAGAGATTTTATAGGGTAAGGTGCACGCACCCTTGCGAATATCTGTCTAGGCTTCAGTTTGATTTTTTTCTTCTCCAGAAAGTGGTATGGAGCGGGCGAGGGCAGAGCCCCTCCCCGAATGGATGCCTGATGCTGATTTCTGTTTTGCAGACTGGATTATCCCTCTTTGTATATGTGTAAACCCAAAAGGAGCATGAAGCGAGACGATAGCAAGGTAAGTGTAAGTTTCTGATGTTCCCCATAACCTGCCTGGACAGTTAATTAGGGCCATTGATTTCACAGCGAAGCTCTGCCCGCAAATATATTCCAGCCCCTGAGCTTCCCCGACTGTGAATTTTAAGTGGTTTGCGGGATACTCTCAAGGGGAGATTAAACATCATACCTGAATTTAAATTGCATTTCAGAACAGTCCAGAGGAAAGAGTTGTCTTGGGCATAGTTTCTCACATAGTGTTTTTTTTTTTTTTTTTTGGTGGTGGGGCGGCGGTATTGTAATATCCAGTAAATGAATGTTTAGCTTATTGTTTTCTCTCTTCCATGACTCTCATATATTAAGGATACCTACAAATTACCGCACAGATTAATAGAAAAGAAAAGAAGAGACCGAATTAATGAATGCATCGCTCAGCTGAAAGACTTACTGCCTGAACATCTAAAGTTGACAGTAAGATGCAGATTTTTATTCTTTGCCGCTCTCCAAGGGCGTGTTAATAGCCTGGTACTACTCCCAGAGATGTAAGAATAAATGTAAATATCAGATTCCTTACAACCTGTGCTATAGGGTAGAGTTTCCTGCAAACTCAAGAGTAGGTGTTCACAACTGAAGGCAAGAAATCATTTATAACCTGTATTGTGGAAAGCTCAAGAAGTATAGGAATAGTACTTCTTTCAAAGTGTTTGCTTAAGTTGCTGTGCTGACTGGAGAGCCAGTGAAGCCAAATGTGTGTTTTTAAGTCACCAAGTGCCCCCTTCTTTTTTTTTGCACTGCAGACTCTGGGGCACCTGGAGAAAGCGGTGGTCTTGGAATTAACTTTGAAACACTTAAAAGCTTTAACAGCCTTAACAGAGCAGCAGCATCAGAAGATAATTGCTTTACAGAATGGTAAGTCAGTTGAGGGAGGCCGGCCCACCCCGAGGAAGCCGGGCAGCCCACAGAGGAGCAGTGTTAGGACTCTTCCCCCAGCCCCACCTCCTTCCTGGGGCCCACGGGCTCACTTTCATTTGTTAAATTGCTTACACTTTCCCTTCACTGGAAAGTGCCCATTTCCCGAAGCATCCTAAAGGCTTTCAGCCGAACTCAGAGGAGTCAGATTTGTATTTAAAGTGGCGGCTGCGCCGTCTCCACTTCGGTTTTTCAGCGGGGAGTAGAGCGCCTCCCCCCCTCCCCACTCCTCCCACCTCTGGGCAACCGGTGGCTTGTATCACTCGAATACGGAGGAAAAACCGAGATCACTTCAGTCAATGCAGGGCCCACGTGATAAGCAGATGTTTTAACGTCGGTATTTTTCTTCTTGCCTCCATTCCTCTGTTTCCCACCCCCGCCCCTCACCCCTTCCTCATCCTAGGGGAGCGATCTCTGAAATCGCCCATTCAGTCCGACTTGGATGCGTTCCATTCGGGATTTCAAACATGCGCCAAAGAAGTCTTGCAATACCTCGCCCGGTTTGAGAGCTGGACGCCCAGGGAGCCGCGGTGTGTCCAGCTGATCAACCACTTGCACGCCGTGGCCACTCAGTTCTTGCCCACCCCCCAGCTGTTGACTCAACAGGTTCCTCTGAGCAAAGGCACCGGCGTGCCCTCGGCCGCCGCCCCCGCCGGGTCTGGGGCCGCCCCCTGCCTGGAGCGCGCCGGGCAGAAGCTGGAGCCCCTCGCCCACTGCGTGCCGGTCATCCAGCGGACTCAGCCCAGCGCCGAGCTCGCCGCCGAGAACGACACGGACACCGACAGCGGCTACGGCGGCGAGGCCGAGGCCCGGCCGGACCGCGAGAAGGGCAAAGGCGCGGGGGCGAGCCGCGTCACCATCAAGCAGGAGCCTCCCGGGGAGGACTCGCCGGCGCCCAAGAGGATGAAGCTGGATTCCCGCAGCGGCGGCGGCCTGGGGGGCGGCGCGGCGGCGGCGGCGGCCGCGCTCCTGGGGCCCGACCCGGCCGCCCCGGCCGCGCTGCTGAGACCCGACGCTGCCCTGCTCAGCTCGCTGGTGGCGTTCGGCGGAGGCGGGGGCGCGCCCTTCGCGCAGCCTGCGGCCGCCGCGGCCCCCTTCTGCCTGCCCTTCTACTTCCTCTCGCCTTCGGCGGCCGCCGCCTACGTGCAGCCCTTCCTGGACAAGAGCGGCCTGGAGAAGTACCTGTACCCGGCGGCGGCCGCCGCCCCGTTCCCACTGCTGTACCCCGGCATCCCCGCCCCGGCCGCCGCCGCCGCCGCCGCCGCTGCCGCCGCCGCCGCCGCCGCCTTCCCCTGCCTGTCCTCCGTGTTGTCGCCCCCTCCCGAGAAGGCGGCAGCCGCCGCCGCCGCCGCCGCGACCCTCCTGCCGCACGAGGTGGCGCCCCCTGGGGCGCTGCACCCCCCACCCCCGCACGGCCGCACCCACCTGCCCTTCGCCGGCCGCTGCGAGCCGGGGAACCCGGAGAGCTCCGCTCAGGAAGATCCCTCGCAGGCAGGAAAGGAAACCCCCTGAATCCTTGCTCCCCTTAGAAGGGACCCGGGTTCACGCGGAATCATAATAAAACACCCTTAACGTTTTCAAGGGAGGAAATGTAAGAGATGCACGACGGGCTTAAAAGAAAACAAAACAAAACAAGCAAAAAAAACCACAGGTGTTTTGTGTACGTTTGGAGTTCCTGTTTTGCTCATTCCTCACCGCCCACCAACCTCCACACACTAACATCCCTTTCTTCTCCCACCAGTTGTAAAAGAACCTCATAGGTATTCTTTTTTCTTTAAAGAGCTCCCCATAGTAAGTTTTGCCTTCTTTTAGGCCACGTTCCATTGTCTTTTAAAATATAAAATATAGAACCGAATTCTCGAGGAAGTGAGAAGGGTCTGCTCTGCGAGTGAGCTCGCTGAACCAGGGTAAGGGAAAGGTGGCGGCGGAGCTGACGTGGAACCGCAGGTAGCGGCTGTCTGCCTGCGTCTCAAAGCTGTCCTGCTTGCTTTAGGAAGATTTCCACAACTAGAAGGAGGACCTTTTAGAATTCAACTTAGTCTTCACTATTTTATAATGTTCAGCTTTTCAAAAGGCGTATATTTTTCAAAGAGGAAGAGGTGAGGATGCAGTCGCTCACTTTGCAGCCTATTCTGAAGTGGTTTGAATGGTGTCTCTTAGTAACTTGCGCTTGTTTAAAGAGATGCGGAGTTGGGCCAACGTCAGAACTAAGTCAGGGAAGGAGATGGATGAGGAAGGCCAGAGTCATTCTCAGTACATTTGCTAGCACTTTATTGAGAAATTGACCATGAATGAATTAACTCATCTTAATTTCATATATATATATGAAATTGAGTGCATCTATTTTCACCCTGTCATTATTTAATCCATCATGTTTCTAAGTTTGTATCATCTTGGTGTTAAAAAACAAAAAAAAAGAATGTGCACTGAACTTTAAAGAAAAAAAAAAGAAAAGAAAACAAGTCCGAACTGATTTATCCTGTATTCTGTTAATTCACAAGAGTGGAGGAGGAAAGCATTAAACTGGTCCGTTTGGGTTGGAAATGCTGTAAAGATGTGGAATGAAGCCCTGTGAGGCCATCCTATCTCCAAGTCTATGTATTTTCTGGAGACCAAACCAGATACCAGATAATCACAAAGAAAGCTTTTTTAATAAGGCTTAAACCAAGACCTTGTCTAGATATTTTTAGTTTGTTGCCAAGGTAGCACTGTGAGAAATCTCACTTGAATGTTATGTAAGGGGTGAGACACAACAGTCTGACTATGAGTGAAGAAAATATCTGGGTCTTTTAGTCAGTTTGGTGCATTTGCTGCTGCTGTTGCTACTGTTTGCCTCAAACGCTGTGTTTAAACAACGTTAAACTCTTAGCCTACAAGGTGGCTCTTATGTACATAGTTGTTAATACATCCAATTAATGATGTCTGACATGCTATTTTTGTAGGGAGAAAATATGTGCTAATGATATTTTGAGTTAAAATATCTTTGGGGGAGGATTTGCTGAAAAGTTGCACTTTTGTTACAATGCTTATGCTTGGTACAAGCTTATGCTGTCTTAAATTATTAAAAAAAATAAATAAACACTGTCTGCAAGAAACCAGCTGGTTTAGAAAAGTTTAGTATGTGAAGATAAACTAGAAATTATCTTTATATTCTAGTATTTTCAGCACTCCACAAATTCTATTACCTAAAATAAATATTGCCACGCTATTTTGTGATTTTAAAATTCTTACTAAGGAATAAAAACTTTAATATACGTACGCTATGAGATTGTCTAATAATTAAAAAGACATAATGGATGCTTGGATAGTTTTAAGATAATCTATGAATATAGGGATAAAAGTCATTTAGGTTCTCAGATACACAACTTTATTTGTCACTGGCTTGATATCACACATTTGTAATCTCTTGCAAGCCTCCAGGCTCTGGCTGTGTCTACTTGCTTGTTCCCAATGTATCTACATGAAAAGTGCAAAAGGAAAACCTACCAGTCACTTCCATGGTGTACGTTAGACCCAGTTTGCTAATGTTTTTATGACTGACGGATGTTTCGCTTTTCATCTTTGACACCAGGTAGCCTCTGTTGTGTGGTCTGGTGCTTCTCTTTCACTGGATCCCGTATAAATACTCTATCACTTAGGGGTGGTTAATTTCTCGGTATATTTTAGCTTCTTAACCTTTATAAAATAATTCTCTTGTGGGACTTTATCATGGAATTCAAGGAACAGAAATAATTATTTCTAGACTTCTCTCAAGTTTATAATCAAATGTGTGATTTGATACCAACTGTGCAAAAGATTGTCAGTATTTAGTTTCAATAATGTTCTTCACAAACCCCTTGATTTTTGAAAGGTGTTGAAATAATAGTCAAAATTTATGAGATGTAGAAAAAGTGCTCCCTCTGCTGACTTCATGGCAACCAAACTGCAAGTCATAGAAAGTGGAGCCGGAAGGAACCTCGGAGATCAGCTGTCCAGCCCCTGCCTTTTAAATATGAGAGAAATGAAGCCCAGAGATATCAGATATCTTCCCAAGGCCACAAAGCTACCTGGAGCCAGCACTAAAGGCCAGATCTGTTGTATCCCCCAGTCAGTGACCTACTTCCTGCTGCAGCATCTTGAACCAAATAAACCGAATTTGGGCAGCATTCATGAAACATCATGAATAAATCACAGGAAAAGGAAATAAAAATTAACATTACAAAACCATGTAGGATTTTGAGCATGGTAAGTTATTGAACTTTAAAAAAATATTCTGTCCGAACCAGAATAATGGAAAAAAGTAGCATTTTAAATATTTTGAGTTACATGTTAATGTCATATTGTAATCATGTGTTTCATAGCCAAAAAAGATGCAAAGTAAGTCAGAGGATAATAAAATGTTTTAGCATTTGTATAATTTTGGTATAATAAAACAAAAAACCTTAGGGTTGGACCAGATTTTATAGATTAGTTGTTTAGTCCAAATGCCTCTATACTAGCGTGATAATAGGATAAAGTTAGTGAGGATAGAACTGCAAAATAATATTGTCTATATTGCATCTGAAAAATGTTATTTTGGTCATAGATTTATTTTAATGAACCAAAAGACTGGAGTCATTATAATTTGCTAAGGAGGATTCTATACCTACAGCGGTCAAGTTTAGCCTAAACCCTTTGTATTATGTGTGATTTTTCAATATACGACAAATATGAATCTTGAGTCAATAATGTTTTACACATATAGTATTATACGAATTAATTTTACACATACATATCTCTTAGCAAAGTTTATATTGAACTGATAAACATCCTTTCCTCCCGCAAAGAGCTAAGGCCACTTTTAAGGCACTAGAAACTACATTTTAATAGCTCTTTAAAATATGACTGGAGTTTTAGTTCCTATCATTGTGAAAACTATTTTTCATTTAGTTCTCTGTTACTAGCCATACAGGCCATAAATTTTGTTATTGCCCATTACTTGAGATTTGTTCAAAAGTATGTCAAAGAAGCCTCAGGCTGTTCTTGTCTATGTCACAGGTCGATTCTGAACCTCTCCATGGGAGGCGATTGCCATTTGAGGTTCTGGGAAGACAAGGCTGGGCAGACTCGGGGCTTTTACTTTAGACAGAAATGAACAGAGCCCTCGTGAACGAGTTAAGCCCATTATAACGCTAAAAGCTGGCTGTACTGTTGTGATCATAGTATTTTATTTCAGAGAGCAATCTGATGTTCTTCATTAAACAAAAATTCTTAATCTATTGGACACTCAGATCAACATATTTAGGCCCACCCATTGCTCTAACTGTGCTGTTTTAAATAAGTTCAAAATGAATATACAGTGCATGCCTAAGTCCAATGTAAGTTCCAGTTTTTCATAGAATTTAATAGGGGATTGACATGGAAAATTATCACATATTTTCTGTCATTAAGATGGGATTTATACTAAAAAACATGTGCAGCATGTACTTTTAAAAAATGCTCCAGGGACCTCCATGGTGGCACAGTGGTTAAAAACCCTCCTGCCAATGCAGGGGACACGGGTTCGAGCCCTGGTCCGGGAAGATCCCACATGCCTCGGAGCCACTAAGCCCGTGTGCCACAACTACTGAGCCCGCATGCCACAACTACTGAAGCCCGCGTGCCTAGAGCCCGTGCTCCGCAACAAGAGAAGCCACCACAGTGAGAAGCCTGCGCGCCACAACGAAGAGTAGCCCCCGCCCGCCACAACTAGAGAAAGCCCGTTCACAGCAACAGAGACCCAACACAGCCAAAAAATAAAAATAAAATAAAATGACTAAAAATAAAAATGCTCCAGGAAGAGTCGGACACTTGTTTTAAATTGGGTTTCTTGCACTTGTTCAGTGATTCTATATTCAAAACTCCAAACAAATGTAAAACTAAACCTTTTAAAAAGTTGATGTTTTAAAATCCTGAGTTCAGTGATGCCCAATTTATGTGGCTTCAGGGAATATGTGCCCCCATGAAACAATGGTTGAGAAAACGGAAGCTTCTATGTTCAGGTGCCAACATTGTTTACCTTTATTACTTATTTATTTTTAGTGAAAAGCTTAGTAAAATATGTTACACATGTCTTAGAAAAAAAATACCCTACTGAGAAAGTTAACCTTTCTCAGTAATTCAGGGTCATGATTATAAACATCACTTTTGCACTACACACGTCATCTGGGAGTACTGGCACCTGCACAGAATTCTTTTTGAGTTCTTATACCTGCTTTTTATAGGTTTTTCAGTCTCTTTACTCAGGGTCAGGCTGCCAGCTATCACTTCTTGATGTGTCAGAGCGCCTGCCTAAGTCTTATCTAATTTGCTACTTCTGACTTACTGTGGGCTGGGAAACCATTTAACCAAAACCACACCCATTTGAAATGCGTCTAAAATTAGAGTAAATAGGTTTTAACAGAGTACCTGAGGGGCACTTCTCTAAATTGTGTGAGCTTGTAGAGGCAGTGACATGTTGATCCCGCCAACTTCTTTTCTCCATTTAACTTTCACATTCTCAGCAAGGTTCCATATCAGAACACTTATGCAAAAGCCTTCAGACACTTTATATATTTTTAATCATTTTTATTACACAAAAAAATGGTTTTATACTATAGTAACTTCAAAATAAGGAAATTCCCTTGCCAGAAGCAAATTTTTTGATTTGATGAGCACTTCTTTCTCTGATGATGATGGGAACAGGGGACCAAGAGCCTTCAGTGAAAACTGGTACTGCATTTTGATTCATGGATGACCCTGGACCCTGCTTCTGGTGTGATATCTCTGCCTCTGGGTTTTGGACATCTTGGGTGGCAGGTCCAGCTAAAGCATTCTGGGGAACTGGCAGGGAGGACGTGTAGGCCCTGACGCTGCCTCTGAATTTAGACGCAGCCATTGGCGATCCTCTGGTGAGAGGTTTCAGACTCCCTGTGGATTGCAACACATTCCTTTCTCCTTGAGCCTACAGTTTGAAGAAATAGTGGGTATGGGGATTCAGGCATTTGTTTCGCTCCTACTATATGTGAGGTGCTGTGTAAGTGCTGGCTAATCAAAGATTAACAATCTCTGAGGATCTCAAAGTCTATTGGGGGTGGCAGACCCACACTAAAATAAATTACAATGAAACATAGTATGTGCTACGCAGGGGTGATTACAATACTTGGGGGTGAAGGTTGCTAACTTCATCTGGGTGGGTCAGAGAAGACCTTGAGAAGTAGCTGGGGTTTACAGAAGGAACAGGAGAGTGAGTCCATCTCCAAAGGGAAGGCTCTGGCACACTCTGGCCCTGTGCTAAGCGCCAGGACAGTTTAACTGGCTATACTCGACTTGAGGTCTGAGCAAGTACTTCCTAACTTCTCAGTCTCTTTATAACTTGACTGCTGTACTGACTCTCACCATCATCTCCTCCTGAGGATCTGCACCATAAGGTGGGATTGAGGGGTCATGATATTTCCTACTGCAAAGAATAGCATTCATAGCCTGATAATATCTAATGAAGTAGCGGGGGGAAAAACAGTACCTCACAAGCAGCTCTGTCTCACCTCATCCATCTGTCTTACAAAAAAAAAAAAAAACACTAAGGGTGACTTCCTCTCCTTAAGTAGGGGCATGATGATTCATGTTCTCCACTCAGTACCCAAAGGGGAAATGAGAGAGAGGAGCCCTAGAGGGAAACAAGGAATCCTAAAGCCTGTTTTTTGAAACCTCTGGGAGGAAGCTGAAGCAGGCAACTAGTCCAAGGTTACATAGCTCAGGAAGTAGCAGAACCAAGATTGGAACAAGATTTTTTGGTTTTTGAGTCCACTGCGCTTTACCCACAGTGTAGTAGTTAGGAAGGTGATAGGCTGTTTTCTCATGAAACGAGTAAAGCTAGTCCATTCGCCGTCTTAAGAGGCAGAATATACGTTTTTGGTGGACAAGGAAAGATTATCACGGTAATAGCCTTTCCAAATTATGGCATACAGCATGCAAAATTTACGATGGAGAAATTCTGGAAAAACAATTTTCGACATCCACAGAAAGAGCCAAACAATTTTGTTGTCTACTCAATTTGGAGACATCCAGAAATGTGTCCTCCTTGGTTTGGAAGTCCCCACATGATCTGGTGAGCTTTCCATCTCTGCCTCTACCCCTCCGTACCTAGTGGGTCTAATGAACTCTAAAGGTTCTCCACGAAAGAAAGGATCAAAGTAAGCCATGAATCTGGACAGAGGGAACCTTTAGAATTGAGGAAGTAGGAAAGAGGGCGATCTGCTACAGTTTTTATATGGGGTATTTTTAGGGTGTTGTAAACTTCAGCTACGGTTTCAATTTGAAGTCTTTTACATATGTGTTTGCTCATGTGTATACATAGAATATCAAATGCCTCACAGCAGACACACTGAGTATCCGCCACATAACTCGGTAATAAACTTCGCTTTCATATACGGCTTTACAGGTTCAGCAGTGTTTCAAAAACCAGTTTTGACAGGGGGACTTCACCCTGGATCCAATTCCTGAAGACCTCAGTTACTTAATCAGAAAATTCCCTCTGATAGGACATTTTAAAGATACCAGCGTCTCTTTCTGTGACACCTTAAGCAGGGTTTGGTTTTCGAGTATATATTGCGTTAACAGGGCTTATCTGCATCGCTATAACGTAGCTGTGTGATCCGCACGTGACCGAACAGGTGAAGAAACCTGACTACATGCCCACACCCTGCAGAGCTCTGCAGACACAAGTGGGCGCGATAAAGGATCTAGTTCTGAGCTCTGTGTTTGAAGCGTACTCATTTAAAAACTGGAAAACCAACCCTAGCTCTGAAATCGCCGCTCGAGCGCTGCACAGTGAGGGAATTAAAGCCGAGGGGAATAATGTCACCAGCCTGGAGATCTTCAAGGAGCTCTAGGATTGGAAAGAGAGAAGCATTCTTAGGTTGCCTAGCGATAAATCTGCCGATGATATCATTCTCGGGGAGGCCGGCCTCCCCCTCCTGTCCCCGCCCGGCTGTCCTGCCTCCCTCCCGACTCTCCCTCCTCGCCCCCCTCCCACGCCCGGGTTCAAAGTACAGCGGCGCGGGGTGAGGGAGCCTGAGCCGGACTCGGCGCTGTCACATGCGCCCGCACATGCCTGGGCGCACGCTGCGCGGCACGTGAGAGGGGGCGGGGCGGGGGCCGGGAGGCTCTGGCGCACCGCCTTCTGCGCGTGCGCACTGGCCCCTGCCCACGCCTTTACCCTGAAACGGGCTCCGGGGAGCCGGCGAGCTGCCGAGTGGAGGGCGGCCAGGTGGAGGGCAGAGGGCCTAGGGCCGAGAGCAGGGCAGGGCAGAGCAGGGAAAGGCAGGGCAGGGCAGGGTAAGCCAGGGCAGGGCAGGGTAAGGCAGGGTAGGGCGGGGCGGGGACGGGGACGCGCCCTCCCGACAGCTGCGCCGCACCCTGCCGCGCCGAGTCCTAGCGGGCCGGCCCGAGGTAGTCATTCATCCCGAATTAAAGCCGGCTGTGACTTGGTGCTCCTCGAACCATTCTGACACAGCAGTTTCCGAGCAGCCCTCCCGGCGCGGGTTAGAGGAAGGTCGACAAGCGCCTCGGAGGGCCTTGGGGCGGGAACTTCAAGCCTGGGCCGGCCGCAGCCTGGGGAAGTGACAGGCTGGGGGGTGACACACCGTGACACACCCAGCGGCGCCGGGAAGCGGGCCAGACCCTGGCCTGACCTGGGCTCGTCTTGCTGGAGAAACCCCTGGCAGTGGGTGTGGGTGTGGTGAAGTATCTTTCATTGGTCTCAGTTTTGCAAATTGAATTCCCACTAATTAAGCGCTAGGGGATTTAGTTAACTGTGATCAATATACTGGGACTTCCCGGGGAAGGTGTAAAGGAAAAGAAGTGATTTTATGGCCCTGGTGGATTCTGCATGGTGCCGCGAAGTGAAGGAAATTAATGTAGTCAGGGGCTGAGGGATGGGTTTTTTAAGTTATATTTTTTTAAAAATATGTAGAAACACTTTCTCTTAGGAAAGATGATCAAGTCTCACACTTTCACTTTTTGAAGTGATCACAGGCTGATTTTGTAACACGTCTGGAAACGTGCATGTTTATAAAGGATGTGAAATGGGTAATTCCTTTGGAGGAATTTGGGGTTCATGATACCCTTTGGATAACCGGGTGCACACAGCAGTGTTAAAAAGATAGGGAAGCACCGCTACCCCTCTGCAAATTTAGTTTGGGTCATGTGATGGAAAGCGATCTCGGGGGTTGCCAGTAATATTTGGACAAGTCAGGTGCCAGTATTTGCTAAGACATCCTAGAGTGGTTGTAAACTCTCCAGCGTAAAGGGCACAGTGAGTGCCACCCTGGAGGCAGAGTGGTATGAGCTAACAGACGTTCACAAAGCACAAAACGAATTCATTTTTGTTGTTTGCCTGGTAATGATATGTATGCATAATGTCCTATAGGTTGAATTTGAATAACACTTCCCTACCACCCAAACCGTTTGTACGAAACAGCTTAGTTATTAATAACACTCTGAAAGTTGAAAAAGCAAAGGTAGACTTCCAACATTTAGTCAACAAATATATATCGAGCTCTTACTATGTGCCAGGCATTGGGGATACAGCAGTGACCTATACAGACAAATTCATCACCCATCATGGTGCTCAAAACTTGCAATAACGCCTCCCAAGTTCCCAGGCATTTGCTAACCAATTATTGTTTATGACAACTAGCAATTATATCCCTCTGCACTGGATTTTTTTCACTTGGAGCTTAGGAAGATGCCAGGCAAAAGGCATCAATTTTCATCCCTTCCTCCTGTCCCCTCTCCCTTCCCTTAACTCTCTGGACCCATACTAGCCTCCCTGCTCCTCTTCCAACAGGACAAGCTTGGTCTTTCTCAGAATATTTGCACTTGCTCATCCATCTGCCTGCAACACTCAATCCCCAGATGGGGGATAGCTGATTACAACTGCACCCGCACCTTTTTTTGGGGGGGGGGGCATACCACTGGGCATGCGGGGATCATATTTCCCAGACCTGGGATCGAACCCGCGCCCCCTGCAGTGAAAAACGCAGCATCCTAACCACTGGACCGCCAGGGAAGCCCACCCCTACTTTTTTTTTAGGTCTCTGCTCAAATGCCACTTTTTCAGAGAGGCCCTCCCTGAGCATCCTGTAGGCAATATATAAAATGCCACCCCTCCATCATTATTTTTGATCTGTTTTTTCTTCATAGCAGGTATTACTCCTGACATTATGTATATACTGATGTATATGAATACACAGACATATTGTTTGTTTATTGCTTGTCTGTCTCATTAGGATGAACAGGGACTTTTTTCACAGCTATTTGTCTAATGCCAAGAATGGTACCTGGCAATAAATAAATATTTATTTATTTGCCTTTTAAAAATAAACATGTATTGATTCTCAATAGACATTTGCTGGATGAACGAATGAATCTCTGGCAAGCACTTGAGCTTGATGACCTCACCAAAGACAACACAACACTGGCCTCTCAAATCGTCCCCTTCCATGTTAAAGTTCATTTCACCAACACTTACTGAGCAACTGTGTGACACAGAGACATCAACAAGTGGTAAGGAGTCAAAGGCAGTTAACATCTGATACCTGCAAATCGGAAAAGACTCGGAGTGAGTTGGAAGCTGATTGGATTTTATTGTCGCAATAAAATTATAGATACAGTATTTAAGCATTAATAGAGTTCCCCTAACAATAGAGTTAATATCACTTTCACCTTAGTCTAAATGATTACATCTTATGTTAAAAGAAATTGTTCACTTAACTGAGATACCTTCTTTGAAATTTAAAATTAGAGTCTGATCATTTCTCCATCCCCTGAGTCAGAGAGAACAAACCTGTAGAAGAAGTAAGTGTCAAAACAGATTGTATCTCAGCTCTCAGATGGCCACTGAACCTGTGTGGAACTCAGTGGGACCAACTGAATTCCACCCCTGTTGGAATGTACAACACATGTGACTAGGGCTTGAAGGTCCCAGACGCTTCTGCCCTTCACTGGCTGTGCCAGGTGTGGTAAGCTTTGTCCCTTAGGCAATAAGCTTCTTCAAGGCAAGAGCCAGTATCTGTTTATCAAGAGCCAGTATCTGTTTATCAGTGTCTGCTCAGCACCTAACACAATGCCTGGCATACAGTAAGCACTCAATAAACAGCTGTTGAAATCCAAACTCTCCTCCCCATTCCCACAATCATTGTCCTAGTTCCAAGCGTTATCACCTCACACCTGGATTATTGCAGGAACCTGCTCAGTGGTCTTTGTCCCGTCTTCCTTTCGCATGCATTGGCCACACTCCCAGCTCAGTTAACTTTTTAAACACCAGTAGTGCACTAAAGAATAGTTAGGAACAACCCATTACATGAAGAAGGCATGAAAGCTTCAACTTCCCTTCTAGTTTCACTTCCCTTTACTCTGTCCCTTCTCCTATTGCCCCCAACCAGACGATGGGCATCGATTGCGCTTGTTGCACTGAACTACCACAAATTCCTCTGCACTCTCAAATGTTTGCACTTGGGTAGAATAACCTTATTTGGAGGTCTCCTACTCAGTCGTCAAAACTCAGCCCAAATTACATCTCCTCTGTGAAAATTTCCAAAACTCTCTGAGTCAAAAGTAACCTCACCCACTCCTTTGCTTTGTGTTTTCTTAGCCCTTCTTTAAATCTCCACTTGGCTGTTTAAACTCTCACTCCACAAACATGCGTGTGCAAGAAATTATGTCCTTATTTCTCTCATTAAGTCTAACTTCAAGCCACCTCCCCAAGGGCTGGTGGGAAATAATCTCAGGCATTGTGGGCTGTCCCGCTCCCACCCTCCTTAGGATTTTACAAGGACCTGGGATTTTCACAAGGAAAGGACCTGTTCATACTCAGACTGTCTGAGATAATTGTCAGCATCCAAGTTGGCCGCTTTCTGGATGGGTGTCTTTGCTGAGGCGGAAAGAGCCAGGCCTTGGGGCCGTTGAGTCCCCATTCCCGTCTGGGCCTTTGCCACATCAAAGGAACCGCAGACCTGTGGCCCTGCTGCCTTATTGCTTCTGCCTCTACTCCTTCCTCCTGACATAATCTCCAACTTTGGAGAGGGTTATAGGGACCAGGCAATTAACCTAAATGAGTGACGTTGGCTGAGAATAAGACCACAGAGAACAACAGGGACCACAGTGAATCAGAGGTCGTACCCCCTTCAAAGGGGCAGACATTACACAGCTTCAACTAATTGTAGCCAGGTGAAAAGGTAGCCCGGGACTGCCAGGTCATTGGATTTTTCCAGGAGAAGCTGAAGTCTAGATTTTAATGTGAAATCTACTCTCAAAATGTTGGCAACTATTTTTAAAAACCTCAAAACACTATTCCTTATAAATGAAGCATATCTGTCAAAGTATTAGCCTGGAGAAGCCCACTTTGAGACCTCTGCTTAAAGAAGGGAAGGAAAAAAAGGCCTGATGTGAGGTTTCCTTCAAGCATTTAACTCCAAACTTCCCTGATGTAAGTAGCCCTGAAGTCATTCTTGAAAATGGGTGGAGGGAAAAATGCAATGAGAACAGACACCGATAATGTCTCAATAAATCACCCTGTCACGCCTGGGACTCTTCACATTATGTTGTAATTAATTGGGTGTGTCTCCCACACCTGGGCACTCAAAACACTGCTGCTGCTCAGACGGGCACCACCTCCAGCCTCACTTGGCCCTGGCTGCTGTGACTGTTTACTTGTCCTTAGCGCCTTCTCAAGTTTCTTTTATGGCCCTCCCAGACCTCTCTGCCACTTACCTCAAGACCTCTGCTTATCTCCCCAGTCTCCCTACTTCATCAGGAGAATTCAAACCATGGGGCATCATCTCCCTAACTTTCACCCTTCCTACCTCCCTCCTCCCACACCCTTGCTTCCCTTCCTGCCACCGCAGAGGGAAAAGTAGCCCTGCTGCTCAGAGCCAGTCCTTCTATTTGTGCCACTGATAACTGTTAAAACTCCACTATCCTTTCCACACAGTGGGTCTGGATCTCTGTTAAGGGAGTTCTGTTATTCATTCATCATTGTATTCCTGGAGTCTAGTACACTGCCAGGGACAGGCAAGATGCCCAATAAGCATTTATCGAATAAACGCTTTTTTTTTTTATCTGGGGGCTGTACCACAGTTCCTAAAAATTGTCTAGAGACATAAGACAACTGTTGACACCTGATGCTTCATGGGTTATTGATATAGAGAGAGTAGTTTCCCCTGACTCTGAGAGTGGGCTAAATTTGGAGGAGATAATCCAGGAGGGAATGTGGCTGGCAGGCTAGGGAGTTCCTCCTGGGTCAGGTCGGTGCCATCCAGCTGTGAGTTTGCCGTATTAATACCTCCTATTTGTCTTTTCTGATTACTGCTGGTGAGGCTGGCCTCTGGCACTTGCTGAGGGGAGCAATGGGGAAGCCTTCACGTCCAAGGTGTCACATTGTTCTCTGTCCCCTCAGGTTCCACCTGAGGACACCACACTGCATTAGCAGATTGTCCCTTGGTGAAAGACGATAGGCACCAAGCTTTCTTATTCCTTGTATATTTTGAGACATTTTTCTATTTTCTTTTCCTCTAACCTTTAAACCTTTACAAAAATATTTTGATGGTATATTAGAGTCTGTATAAATTAATTATACTTACCTTTAATCCTACTCTCATATTCTATTTTACATCTTCCTTATTACCCTGTTCACCTTCAACCTTTTCTTATTTTGGATTTCATCTGTTTAAAATTATTTCATAAATAACTTCATTCTTATATTATTTTAACAAGTTATTTTAACCTTCTGGTATCCTTTCAAACTTTATTTTCTCGTTCTCATCTTTAGTCAGCATATTTTATAGTCCATGTTGTACTTCTGTTTTATGAGTTTTTATAATTCTCCTGTTTTAAAATTTTGCCTTACTATTCCTTTAAGATTTTCTTATTTCTCAGTTTTCAGCTTTTAATTGGTTTTAAATCTTCCAGAATCTTTTAGCATCACATTTTAATCTTTGTTCTCTCTTCAATTCCTTTTTGACACTATAACTTTTCTACATTTTTTCTTATTTATTATCTGTCAATCAGTCTAGTCTAATTATTTGTAAGAAGCACATTGAAATTAAGAAAACTTCTCTGCCCCTGCCCCACTTCTGCCAACCATCACTGTAAGTACTTTTTTTTTTTTTTTGCATTCATGTTGCCTTTTTGACACAGCATTCTGTGCAATCTTTAGTTTCATATTGTATATTTTTAAATCTATGGTTTCTAATTGTTTTAATTAATTTCTTTTGGTTGCAAGGAACAAACTTATTCCAATTACCTCAAGTGATGGGCATTTTATCGTCAGAATGAATGTGCAAAAGAGGAAGCAGGAATCTCACCCACTATGTAGGCCAGGCATCATGCCTATCCTATGGGACATCCTCAGAAAGAGCTGGAACTGCTGTGGATTTGGTCACTAGAACAAAACAAAACAAAATTCAGAAGCAAATGTAATATCAAAGTGGGAATTTTCATTCTATTGTTTGTTAATACATGTAACCTAACGAAATCTGAATTTCAAAGAAGAGAATCATATGGAGATCCAGGAATAAGAATCAAGCTACCCAAAAGGGAAAAAAAAAGGTAAAAACGTTCAGGTAGCTCCAGATTCCTCCATAGCAATATTTACTACAGAAGACAGAGGAGTACCATTGCTACCCAGAAGTGTGGTACATGAGCCAGCAACATTGGCATTATCGGGGAGCTTATTAGAAACGCAGAATTTCAGTTGCCATTCCATAGCTGTTGAATCAGAACCTGCGTTTGACCAGGTTTTCGGGTGTTTTCTAGGCTGCTTCTCTGAACTTTGCTTGCAATTTTCTTTGGTCTTCTTTTTTTTTTTCTCTTTCCTGAGAAAGCCTGTTTATGTAATTTCTTTGAGATTGGAGATATTTGTCTGCACATTAGAACCACTTGAGGGATGTTTTTTAAAACTTGCATGGATCATACCCTCAGAGAACTTGATAGAATTGGTCTGGGAGGATGGCCAGAAGTCAGTAGTTTTTCAGAAGCTCCCAATGTCATTACAATATACAGCTAAGGCTGAAAATCACTGAATCAAGGAAAACCAAATCCATGAACCCGTCTTGAAAAAATTACTGAAAGATGGACACCAGACAACAAAGAAATGAATCAAAATAAAGAGTTCAAAAATGAAGAAGCTGGGTTGAAATAATTATTGAATTAAATAAAAAATAAACTACAACTAAATACCTTGGAATTTTGGTTAAATAATATAATAATTGGAGCTCTAGAAGACAAACATGTTATCGTGTACCCCCTAAATTTCTACTTATGTTTGGTGCACTCTCTCAACAAATCCATTATTTTCTGGGTTTTCTATCATTCATTCTCAGGGGTTCACACAAGTGATGGTTGCTCCATGTCCCGCTTTTTGCCACCTCACCCCGGGCACACTCTTCTTCAGCTGAGAGACTTGACATTGAAAATGGTGACTTACCTTGCCAGTCTGCTCTGGGTTTCTAAAAGAGAGCCAGAAGTATGGACTAGAAAACTAGGGAAAGCCTTGTGATACTAGATCAGAGTTAGAGGGATTAGAGTGAACTCATGATGATATTTATATAAACTGCACAGCTCCTGCCTCTCTGAGGCCCTGCCTTGCAGATTCCAGTGCTTCAGCTGCCCTAACCCCTGATCTCCTCCTCCTTAGCTCAGAGGGACTGCCGCTCTCTGCTTGGATTCCAGATTGCTACACTGCAGTCAGGAGAATTTCCCCAGGCAGACAGCCAGGAGTCATGAGGCTCACCTCTTAGGTTTCCCTGCCTTCAGGGATTGATTGCAGTCTTGCGTTGCCGGCTCTGTCCTGTGTTGCTGCTTCTCCAATGTCTGAAAACACTTGCCTTAGACATTTTGTCTAGCTTTATAGTTAAAGCAAGAGGGTTAGCACCAGATACTTCATCACAGACAAAAGCAGAAGTGCTGAACTATATATTTGATAATAGTATTGTATTAATGTAAAATTTCCTGAAATTGATCATTATAATGTGGTTACGAAAGAACTCCTGTTCTTAGGATATACATGTGGAAGTACTTGGGATAAAGCTGTCTACAACTTACTCTGAAATGGTTTAGTCAAAACAATAATAATACAAATAGTATTAATTCGTAGATTTGTAGAGGGAGCAAGAGAGAGAGAGACATTGATAAAGTATATATGGAAAATGCTATTGGGGAGAATCTAGATGAAGTGTATACGGGAATTCATCACACTATTTTTGCTAACTTTTCTAGAAGTTTGAAACGTTTTCAGAATAAATAGTGAACAAAACATCCCCTTGAGTGCGGACTGGGCTTAGGCTTCACGTCCAAAGTTAGTATGGAAAGAAAAAATAGTAACTTTATAGTGAAGAACCCTGGCAAGCACCACCTTCACTAGGTGATCAAGGTTGACATCACCAGTTGTAAGTCATGTGGACGTCATGTACCCGCTGATACTATGTGATGAGCAGAGTTTCTTACTCAAGATTTATAACCCAAATTAAGAACTAATGGGGATCCTTAAATACACTTTTCCTTAAATGCCTTTTCAAATAGGGTAAATATTAGCCGTTCCATTTACGTCTACCTAATTTAAGTAGCATCTGTCTCTAGAGAAATGAGGATGATATGTGTGTATTTATCAACTTGATTCTAATTTTAGAGTCCTGAGAAATTTATGACATTGCGAAATCAGGTGCTCAGGCCATTGTCCCCCACTACCCAGCCCCATTCATCAGAGCAGTAGTTTGGATCACCCTCGCTGTGCGGCCCCTTTACCTGTTGATGAAGGCCTCTTCTCGTACAGTTGACCCGGCTGGAACCCGGATCACCCGGTTTCAGGGAATGGGTTAGCAGATTGATGAGTTGGCTTGCCAAGGTTCTGGCCACTTTGAAGGTCAGTGGGACTCCATTCCTTTCTTTTTTTTTTTTTTTTTTTTTTTCACACACACACACTGTATTTTATATTTATAAGAGCTAAATAGACTGACACCAAGCATTGTACATGGATGACCACAACAAAAGCAACAATGATTGCAATTACCAAACATGAAACACACTCATACTATGTCATAATATTGACATTCAGTCCAGTAATCCTCCACTGTAACAGCTCCTTTACTTTGCAGTGAAAATTGATTTGTATATTCTTTGCCTCTGAGTCCTTGTGGGATTTTTTTTTTTTTAATTCAGACAGAAAGTCACAAAAATTATACTCATCCTCATCAGTTCACTCAGTCCCATGTAATTCATTTTTTTTTTCATCTTGATATTTTGTTATTCTAACCAGCAAACTCTCTGACGCCTGCCTATGGAGAGTAGCACAGGGTTTAGCATCACAGGGTTTAGCATCAGCCTGCAAGACCTCTGGAATTTTAATACTCACTCCCCTCCGCACATTTGCGGCTTTAGTCATTTTTTCTTTCTGGTTGCTGGGGAATATGTACTTTGGCAAAGGTAAAAAGTGAATTGCCCATCTTTACATCTGTCAAGCTCCAAAGCACTGTTATCAAGCATCCAAGGCATGCTTCAGGAATCTTTTTCCTTCAGTTTGGATCTAGGTTTACAATAAACTGTAGTTGTTTTGTCTTAACCTTGACACTTTCTGCCCAAAGCACATGTGGTTGGTTTGGAGTGCATGTCACCTCTTTCCTCTCACAGTGGGAGAATGTGTGCTCTCCAGCTCACACAGAGAACAAAGTAATGGAAGCAGAATAGGGCAAAAATAATGTCTCCTAAAGTCTATCTTTGAATTTTCCCCAAATGTCTTCACTTAGAATACTTCTGATGTACTTACCTTTCTCATTCCTGCTCATGAAATTCTATTGATTATATTGACCAGGTGGGCTATTGGGTTTTGGTTCATTATTAATCCGGATATCCCTAGTACCTAGCACCATGCCTAGCATTCGGTAAATATTTTTTTAAATTAGTTAATTCGTCCATTCACTGATTCATTCATAAAATGAATGGCCCTTCTAAAGTTTTAATGTCTCTAATATTGGAAATAGGTAAAATTGGGTGGTATTGACAATTTATTACGCAGTTGAGAAAAGCATTGCATTACCTTTTACTTCATGGGTTGAAAATATTTTTGAGGAGGTTTTATCTTGAGAGAATAGTATACTCTACATTTATTATAAATTGATAATAAATTAACTAGATAACGTTAAATAGGTTTTACAATAGAGCCTAAAGGGATAAACTGGTGAAACATTGTATCATGTTTTTTTTTGTTTTTTTTGTTTTTTTAAATTTTTTTAAATTTATTATTTATTTATTATTATTATTATTATTATTATTATTTTTTTTGGCTGTGTTGGGTCTTCGTTTCTGTGTGAGGGCTTTCTCCAGTTGCGGCGAGTGGGGGCCACTCTTCATCGCGGTGCGCGGGCCTCTCACCATCGCGGCCTCTCTTGTTGCGGAGCACAGGCTCCAGACGCGCAGGCTCAGTAATTGTGGCTCACGGGTCCAGTTGCTCCGCGGCATGTGGGATCTTCCCAGACCAGGGCTCGAACCCGTGTCCCCTGCATTGGCAGGCAGATTCTCAACCACTGCGCCACCAGGGAAGCCCTGTATCATGTTTTATAGATGAAAAAAATAGTTTTCCAGATGAATATATTCAGTACCCTGTAGGGAGAAAAATGTAGTGAGATGGGAATGAGGTAACTGATACTCATAACTCTCTTTTTCCTTTAGACACTAAGGTCCGTATGATTGCAGACCTCATGGAGCTCACAAGGTTCCTTGTGGTGCCTGCCAGTGTTATGAGACCAGGCACCACAGAGGCTCAAGGCCAGCTCAGGGGAGTCAACTTTAACAGAGACTGCTACTGGTTATTTCCTTTCTCATGCTGGACAATCCCCTCTGGATTCAGCAACTCTCCCCTCACCAGACCTTCTGAAATCCATAGTAAGCAGTAGGTTATTAGATCACAGTAGTGGAATGAGTCTGAAAATGGCATTTCCACCCCCCACCCCCCCAATTCAGAGATTTTTGTCCTGGGGGTGCGGTGGAAGAGTCTCATCTTGTGACCTTCTTCTGAGTCTTGGCATCTTGGACCGATAGTACTTGCTCACTCACCCTGGAAGGATTTCCATGTGGAGCGGAGTATTCCTGACATGTTACTTTAAGGATATTGCTTAAATCTAAAAGTGCTCTCTCCAATACCCATCTTCAATAGACAAGACATTTCCAGATTATACAAATCCTACATATCATCTAGAGAAAAGTAATGTTTCTAGAATGTACAAATGCAGTAATCAGGATACAGATTATCATCAGGTAATTCTATCCATGTAAAAGTGTTGTCTGGACAGGCAAAGCAAAGGCAAAAATAGGCTAAGGTCTTGGCCTCAGAACTCTTTCCCCTTAAGCTGGGTGCTCGGCATAGCTCACCCCGTTCCATTTGAGCATTTGAATTGTAAATTCTGCTGAGATTCAAGAAGCCTGGGGCGCAAATCCTGGCTCCACTACCTAACTGCATAAACTTGGGAAAATCGCTCACACGTCTTTCTGTCTGTTTCCTTATCTGTGTAAAGAAATGGTGATGGTATAAGCTCCACGAGTGTTTGGAGCTCCGTGAACGTTCAAATGCTAAACAAACATTAGTTGTAGTTGGTTCTTAGGAGGCAGTCTAGCACAGAGGTCAAGAGCATGGACCCTGAAGTGAAGCAGTCTGGTTTGAGTCTCACTTATCAGCATCATGACCTTAGGTGTTACTTCTCTAATCCTGTGTCTCCTTGCCTGTAAAAAAGATGATTTTAATGAGCTAGAATAGCTATAAGGATTAAATGACATAATCTAAAACCTCCTGTATTTGCATTTCTTTCTGGGTGAGTTCTGTGGCCATGAACTGCTGTGGGAAGCCCAGAAGGACGGAAGACAGATGTGGCCTCCACTGGGGATGATGGGCCGGCATAGCCCAGCTGCGCTGGGCCCTTTGTGGGGCCACAGCGCTGCACAGGGCTCTGCAGCCCATTCCCACACGTGAACTCTATGCCCTGTGAGGTGCAGTGGCCCTGTTCTTCCTGCTCCCCAGACAATGTGAACAACCGGCAGCCACTGGATAGGTTGTAAAACTAGTTTTCTTGGTGTCTTGCCATCTCATCAGTTCTCACGTGAGTGTCTTTCTGGGTCAGAGGATCATGAGTTCTTGGGTTCACTGCGGTCAGAGTCAATAGCCACCTAACAGGAAGTTGCCTCACTAACGAGATAATTCAGAATTTCTTTGGAACTTCAGTCTGTTGCTGGGTAACAAACTCCAATATCTAAAATCCACACAGACCTTCCATTTTTCTAACTAGCACAATTGAATATTGCTTAGTCAGGAACATCCTAGGAGTCCCAGGCTGTCAAACACCCTTAATTACATTCAGACTGATTGGCATCTCATACCTGGAGCCCTAAACTGCTAAGCAAGTCACCTGAGTCTAGTCAGGTCATGATGACTCTTCCTGAGTTAGGCAATTGTTCCCACGAACAGTCTTCATGTTTCTGGTGTGGACAAGAGATAAGACAGTGGCTATTTGCTATGCGTCTCTTACTATATATGCTGGGCACTCTGCTAAGCACGTAACGTGTACTAATTTATTAAATTTATGAGGTAGGTGCTACCATATAAGGAAACCCAGAGGTTAAGCAACTTGCTCCTAGCCACACAGCCACCCTTCCCTAGGCTTGTTTTGCCCTTTGCTAGTCCATACCTGATTTTAGCAACAAGTCAGAGGGACAAAAAAAAAAAAAAAAAAATCCCCATAGTAACATTTAATTTGTCTCTAATAATTGCTGAAGACTACTTCTTTCTATCACTAAATTTACTATAAAGAATTTGATTCCAAACTGTCATATAAAAGAACTTTAAAAACTGGACTAATTTTACAGTCATGTAATTCTGACTCTAAAAAATGTATATTTGTGTCAAAAATAATGTATCCTCATTTTATTAATGAGTTTTTTTCCTTAAAAATTGCTTTATCCCCCTAATGTGAAATCTTATTAAAGTTTTATCCTTATTTTTTTCTTGCATGTCTATTCTGATTTTGGCTTATTGAGACCTAACCTGCCTAATATGCATAGGATACAAATTAAATGCTTCCAAAATATCCAGAGGAAAATTTCACCCAGTCAATTGTTTTGTCACCTATAGTAATATCCTTTTAAATCCATTTGTTTTGTTTTGTTTTGTTTTTCTAGAAAGAGCTTTTCTTTAGGGTAGCAATGATTTTGTTGCTATTTAGACACTATTTAACAGCAAAATGTCTTACACCTGGTGGGTACTTAGTAATACTTAATGAACAAAATTAATTAATTAATATGTACTTTTCACAATTTTATATTTATATCGTGTCATATGAGAATGCTTAATTTACAACTGTTGGTTTAAAAAATTATTAATCAGAAAGATATCTGTTCATGGGCTAGCTACTAACCATTTCTTGTTACTGACTATTCCCTTCTGTGAAAACATCAAGGGTAGGGTGGGGAGGGAGGGAGGGATGATGAGGTAGCTACACATGGAAGGGGAACCCTTAGAGCCTTGGATCTCAAACCTATGAGACTCAAAGCCTCTTTTTTATAACAAATATTTTGTTATCCTCCTTTACTACCCTGAAACAAAATCCATAGAAAATATAGTCTATAATACACATAATTTAAAAAATATATAATACCTTCACTGTAATGTAAAGGAGAAATAAAAGAAATATATATATGAAAATACATAAATATAGCTTTACTATAAAACATAATGAAGTAGTCAGATACTTACACTGATAAAATGTTGGAATTTAAGAGATGTAGGAAAATCTGCAAGTTGATTCTTCTTATATTTGACATTATGAATGAAGACTGAAAAGGTATATTTAAATGTACACATAGAATCAACATGAATCAAGAGTTACTGCCACATTGGGCTTCCCTGGTGGCGCAGTGGTTGAGAGTCTGCCTGCCAATGCGGGGGACACGGGTTCGAGCCCTGGTCTGGGAAGATCCCACATGCCACGGAGCAACTGGGCCCGTGAGCCACAATTACTGAGCCTGTGCGTCTGCAGCCTGTGCTCCGCAACAAGAGAGGCCGCGATGGTGAGAGGCCCGCGCACCGCGATGAAGAGTGGTCCCCACTTGCCGCAACTAGAGAAAGCCCTCGCACAGAAACGAAGACTCAACACAGTCATAAATAAATAAATAAAAGAACGTGAATTTCTTTAAAAAAAAAAAAAAAAAGAGTTACTGCCACAAACTGTTGCCAGTGCACTTTATTGAGGACTCAGTTCCACAAGCCGAGATGCTGCTGGTGACATGATCTTCAGAGACTTAGTTTCTAGGCTCATAAAATTATACACAACTTTTTCACCAGTAAATTTAAGGCAGGGTGTTAAAAGCTGTGAGACACATGTGATGATACTTTTTCATTGTTTGCAGCTGCTCTGTACGTGTGGAAGGTTTACCATCCAGGCTCTTCCCTGTATTACGTGGTGCCTCTGATCACTGGGACTACTGGAAACACCCCTGCAAATTTCCAAATGCCCCTCGTGGGTAGAACCGCCTTCCTTGAGAAGCACCTCCCGGGACGTTTGTAATAAGCTGGGATCCTTTTTTTTTTTTACTAAGTCTTGCCAAAGAGTCTGGAATACCCAACAGTTGTTTCCTAGTATATTGCTTCATTGAACTTTCAATCCACTTTTTATAAAATTTTTATTTGGGAAATCTTGTTGGAGCAATTGAATACAATATATATGTTTGAGCCAACTCATCTGTAGGGCAATGCCACTCTCACTTCAGGCTAACTGAATAACTTTCCATATCCGGGCAAATATAGTCATCTTTGCAAATTATTTCCTTCAAAAATATGGACTTTAGATTCTTGTTTCTATTTAGGACATTCTTATTCTTCAATGATTCAAGGCAAGTTGAGTGAGTGTGGACTTTGTAATGGTTTACTAATCCCTTGTCTTGTCAGTTTCCCTCTGAAATCTGCACACCCTTCATGAGTTACAAAATTATCACTTGACAGCTGCTAAGTGGCCTCAGTGAAATGAGTTGTTCCTTTTGATCAAATCCCTAGTGGATAAAAATGACCAATGGCTGTTAGGCTTTACAGAGAAACTAAGTTTAAAACTTTCAAACTACTGTTACTTTGTCACTTTAGAAATGAGTCAGGGAGTGTCAGCAAATAAAATACGTTTACTATTATTTATTTTTTTGGCAAAGAAACACTTTAAGTCCTTGGAGTAAGAGGCCCATACGCTTTCAAATCCAATGCAGCAAGGCAAATTAATATAAAGATAAACAACCAGCTTCTTCGGTAGTGAGTATCTTCATTTTCTCCGGGTCTCTTCAAGTAAGGAATTACCCTAATCCTGCGGCGTTGGAGCCCCAGAAGGTTGATGGACGGTAGCTGCTGCCCCCTAGTGTAGGACTCCTTGTTACTACACACACTGGGTTGGAATAACCAGAAGCCCGCTGCCAAATGCATAGGAAATAAACAAAGGTGCTGTGTTTAAATGATGCAGATAATTGAGAACTTTTTAAAGTATATCATTCTACTAGAACGAGTAGTTATAACACTTTTTTGTAACTGTTTGAAGAAAAAGTCGTTTAAATGTTTTCCTGTCATTGCTTAGAGTTTGACGTTCTCATCATCATTTTCTGCTCTTCCCACTTCAGGGCTGGCTACATAATTTGCAGCGCCCACTGATAAATGAAAATGTGGGATCCTTTGTTTAAAAAACAGGACAAGAGAGCCATTAAAAGTACTAAAATATGTACCAAAATACTTTTTCCTTTCTTTTTCAACCTCTCCCTCGACTTGTTATGGTGGTTTTTATTTGCTATTTAATGTAAATAATGTAAATTTTTTTGAAATTTTTAATTAGTTGAATGAATTTTATCATTCATTTTTATATTGCGCAATGCAAATTTTAAGTGCAAATATAAGAACAAATATAATTGTATTAAGTGCAAATTAACTCACACTGTGAAATTACTGAAACTATACAATTCATATTTTGTAGCTCGTACACACTTACGTATTGTGTTCTTCCCAGAACAATGGAAATGGTAAAAAAAAAGTATTTCAAATGTTTCTATTTCACCTCCTGATTCATGCACATTCAACCAACATTCTCTGCCTTTGGCTTACTGAAGAGTAAGTAAGGACTGAATGGAAAAGGGACTATGGGTTGCCCGATCTTTCCCTTTTCTTCTATGTCAAAATATGCAGCATAAGTGCTTGGCTAGGTAACAGGAGGAGGAAAGAATATGATAGGGTTTCTTGGTCATTTCTGTTTCTTAAAACACTTTTGCCTTCTATTTGCATTAGGAGCAAGTTATGGTTCCAAAGGAAAGAATGGCCTCTCGGGGCTCTCAGTGCCCGCATTTACTCAATCATAGATGTAGAACACTTGGGGACTTCCCTGGAGGTCCAGTGGTTAAGACTTCACCTTCCAATGCAGGGTATGCGAGTTCAATCCCTGGGAGGGGAGCTAGGATCCCACATGCCTTGTGGCCAAAAAACCGAAACATAAAACGGAAGCAATATTGTAACAAATTTAATAAAGACTTAAAAAAAAAAAAAAAAGATGTAGCACACTTATCCTTTACTTGCTTTGAATGTCCCTGAACTTCCTGGTGTTGTGGGCCCACTGGAATTCTGTGTTCATGGGATGTGGAGAATGCTGTCTGCAGATGGGAAGCTAAGGAATGATGGACACGCATGTTTTATCTCCTCTGCTCCTGTGCTCGCTCCACTGTCGCACCTAACTTCACTTACAATTCACAAGGTCAAAAATCAAATTATCAAGAATTTCATGACAGTGACAGCAGAGCATTAAACCAAGCACAGGGAGGGCCCCTCTGAGTTCAGGACCTTGTACAGGTTGCAGGCCCATGAATCTGGCCTCTTGTAACTTGAATCAGTTCCACAAATGTACACCCAAAATCTGTTTTGCTTGTTTGGACTTCCATTATTTCCAAATGGGAATGTGTAATTCAGGGTCTTTGGGAGAATGTGGAGGGACTTTCCTGAGTGTACAATCACCAGTCAACAGTTACTTGCAGGCAGGAACAGCTGAAGTGGGATTCTGTGGCTGGAGCCTCGTGCTTGGGCCCTGGCCCGGGGGGATGGGGGGAAGGTGGGATGGGGGAGCGGGGTGTGGTGCCATGGTTTCATTCAGAGCCATCATTCTGAGGTGGGGATAAAGATGATTATTGTAGGGATTGTGAGAGAAGGTTTACTACATCGAATGGGGCATGCTCTAAAAGACTAGAAGGGTATTTGCTGTAAAGAAATAATTGTGACAAGAGGCAAACTTAATTTTTTTTTTTAAAGGAATTCCTTTATTTTTTATTTATTTATTTTTGGCTGTGTTGGGTCTTCGTTTCTGTGCGAGGGCTTTCTCTAGTTGTGGCGAGCGGGGGCCACTCTTCATCGTGGTGCGTGGGCCTCTCACTGTCGCGGCCTCTCTTGTTGCAGAGCACAGGCTCCAGACGCGCAGGCTCAGTAGTTGTGGCTCACGGGCCCAGTTGCTCCGCGGCATGTGGGATCTTCCCAGACCAGGGCTCGAACCCGTGTCCCCTGCATTGGCAGGCAGATTCTCAACCACTGTGCCACCAGGGAAACCCAAGTTAATTTTTTAAACTTCATAATATTAAGGAATAGACTAGTAATAGTGTTTTTTCAGCGTAACCTTTCAAAATGTGACTAAATATGCCTGGTAGCAGGGCCAAATTTTAGTTGAAAATTTATGAAATCAAGGATTCAATCAAAATGCACTTGTTCTGTGAGTACCAGGCTTAGAGCCCGTGCTCAGGGTGAGGGAGTCCAGAGGTAGAAGGCAAAGTTCCTGCCTTCCAAGACCCATCTGGTTTGGAAATCAGAACAATAGCCACGAAATTATGAAGAAACAGTAGAATGGCCAGTTTTAAATCTTTTTCTAGTCTAGTAATGAAATTTTATCTTACTCAATTTAGACAAAAATCTCTTAAAGACATAGCTTGGTTCCCTACCCTCTCCAAGGGTATCTTGAATGTGGTTTGAATTTTTTCCTTGATGTCCAACACTCATTGGCATTAGCCCGTTAGAATTTTTAAATTATTTCTTCTCCTCCTCCAAGAAATTTCTTTCTCCTGTTTTCTTCCCTGGGTGTAGAGTTATCAGCTCTTCCTTCTCTGAATGATCAGCATATGTTTCTACCAGACCTTCTATGTGTTTCTACCATTTCTTCATTTGCTGCCTCTCACATGGTAGAGGCTGAATACCAGCTAATGAAATTTGTATCCAAGTAGAGCTCTTTATTCCTTTGTGTAGATCCATATTTCCAACTGGTATCATCTTCTTTCTGCCCAAAGGACTTCCTTTAACATTTCTTGTAGTGCAGGTATTTTGGCCATGGATCCCTTCAACTTTGTTTATTTCACCTTTTTTTTTTTTTGAAAGATGATAATGATCTTCACAACCAGCCAGATGTGAGATTTGTTTTTGAATGCATGTGCTCCTGTTTTAATGGAGTAAGTTTTTATTCCACTGATCTTGTGACCTGGACCAATTGGTCCACCACTGTAGATATGTATTTGGTTTTCCTACAGTGGAAGAGTCCATGGATTTGGCTTCATTTCTGCTAGACTTTATGAAGAAGTAAAGTCTTGCCTCTTATCAATTATTGAAAGCACAGTATAATTAAGCTATAAGTCCAAACCACAGGCCCATAAGAATTAGAATGAATCTTAGAATCATGGAGTCCAATCCCTGCCCTAAGTCCACACAAAAAACTTTCGTATTTTAGAGATAAAGAAGCTGTGGCAATCACGTAAGAATTTTCATTTGCCACATGGATACGACAGAAGCCATATTTTATGTATGAAGATCATGTTTCTCTGCCTTAGATTATCTGTCCACACCAGGGAGTGTAGTTCCAGTGTTATATCTTTGAAGTGAGTTTTGGGATAGAGCAGGAATGATGAAGAGTAGGTAGCAGCACATTAACCTCTAAACGTACAGGGTCATTTCCTCTTAGCCTTAATTTACAGGGTCCAGGGTTAGTCTGTCTTTGTATTCATAGCATCTGGCAGAGTGTCTGACTCATATTAGGTGCTCAATAAATGTTTTTATTGTTGGATGATAAAAGATCATTAACAATTATCCCTGATTCAGAGACTGATGCTGGATACTAAAGAATCTACAGAGTAAAGAAACAGCTAAGTAATACGTAATTTGGAAAGGGGATGGTGAAAAAAAACTTTTTTTTTTTAAATTTAAAACGATGACCACAATGACTGTGTCATTGTTTTTCTTGAAAGATCTTTACGTAAAATCATTGATCTCTGTTTAAGAGAAGACAGCAAATGCAACAGAGCCATAAATATGACCATTAAAAGGTAGGAGATAAAAGTAATTATATGACTTTTTAAAAAAGTGATGAATATTGACAGAGAAGCATAATCCAGGAGTAAGCATAAGGTGACTAATTTTCAGAGCTGGAAGAAATCATGGGAATCATTCTGGTCAGTCCTTTAATTTTACAGAAGATAATGCCAAAGTCCAGAGGAGTGAGATGGCTTTTCAAGGCATCACAGTCAATTGCCGAAAATGAGGCCTAGAGCCTAATTTCTCTCTCACTACAACCCTTTCTACTCTTCAGCTCAGCCTGCTCCAAGTATTTCCTCTTCAGTATGGAAGACCAAATAAAAATAGAGACTTGGGGTAAAGATCTAGAACAAAGGGAAAACAAGAAGCTAATTATTTTTATATGCCAAGGGATTTTAAAAATAAATTAAAATCTGAACATGAATATCCATGTCAGGACTTCCCCCCAATTTGAAAACCTGCCAAGCACCAGAGTTTCTGTGTAGGTAGAATTTTTTAAGTGAAATTTTGCAGCATGAAAACAAATCCCCAACCTTAAACAGATGGGAATTTGTGGGGCAAATACAGCTAATATTCACAATGTCACGAGATCAAGCTTCCAGTTGTGTGAAGACTGCAGGAGCGTAACTTGAGGGAGATTCGGATACAGTAAAGCCAAAACGGAGTCCTCCTGCAGGGGGCACCGGCGAACAGGCAGGGAGAGCACGGCTGTGGCGCACTGCGTCCCCCTGGAAGGTGGGAGCCCCTCTTAAATCAGGCTCTGATCCATCATCACACTCCAGGAGCAACTGGAACAGGAAAGACATAGTGTCAGGCTTTAACTACATGCTCCCCGCAGGCAAAATTCCCCACTCTTTCTACACGTGTTCTCGGTGCTGCAGGCTGGTTTGGAGAAAGTTAGGCTTTTTCTTAACCCAATGAACGGTCAACAGAGGTGAAGGAAAATGTATGGAAAATGCATTTTCTCTGAGTTGTGATAAATAGAACAACCAAGTAAAAGAATCATTAAAAAGCACTTCGAGCCATTCAAACGTTGAGAATTTGCTTCAATGACATTATAAGGTGAAGAAATGTAGTTAAACTAATTTCCATTTAGGCAAGAATGTGTTTATTCTCTTTATCTTAGAGATATTAAGCCTAATGGAGTTTTGAACAAATATTTTATTTTATTTCATTGAAATATAGTTGATTTACAATGTTATGTTAATTTCTGCTGTACAGCAAAGTGGTTCAGTTATACAGATATATGCATTCTTTTTTATATTCTTTTCCATTATGGTTTATCATAGGATATTGAATATAGTTCCCTGTGATATACAGTAGGACCTTGTTGTTCATCTATTCTATATATAATAGTTTGCTTCTGCTAATCCCAAACTCCCATGAAATATTTTAATAAGAGGGAACCATGGGCATGGAAGAGAGAGGGGGAGGTAAGCAGATATAGCAGACGGAGTAGACATGTTGAGGAATGTAGCTCTGGGCAAGAGAGAGGAATTTGAGGCAAAGGACATCTGGGCTTTTGGAAATGGACCTCAAGCTTGCTTGGTGGATCAAGGACCAGCCTCAGGTTATATAACCCAGGTATCTGGGACAGAGATTGAATTGCTGCATTAGGAATGAGAGGTGATCCTGTCCATTGGAGAAATACTGTACGAGTACAATATATTTACTTGAGTGTTCGTGTACCAGAGTCCGTGGATGAAGAATGTCTCCTGCCATATCAGTAAACGAACGATTTTGCAGCCATCAAGCCTTCAGCCACTGCAGCCGCCCACGACTGTGCACCCTGAGGGGATTCAGGATGGAACAAAGCAGGATACTGTCTAGATAGATAGTTCAGGTGCATATCAAAGGAATGATTTCAATGAGCCCAAACTCTTGCACCTTCCCATACACATAAAAGTACTAACTTCATTAACTTGAGGTGTCTGGTTTTCTTAACAGTAATCTTTTGATGTTCCAACTACCTGGGTTTTTGTTGCAAAAACTATACACCCTGGCTCCTCCCTGACCTCTTGGGAGCCGTCCCTCAGTGCTATCTGAGAGGCTGCCTCTCGGGCTTTAGTCCTCAGAAAGTTCACCGAATAAAACATAATTCACAAATTTTAGGTTGTGCTTTTTTTTTTTTCCCCAGTCAACAAGTCCATGATGTAGATGAAGGTGGAGGAGAAGTGAGAGGTCATGGTTTTGGATATTTCAATATGACCTTCCACATGAGGGTTAAGGCCATTGGGCCACAGATGCTAAGACCTTCTGCAAACAGGCAGACTATTTTCGGTAGGTGCCGAGTTAATATTCATAGAGTATATACTGAAATTGGTGAACAAACAGAGAAAGGGCAAGTGAGAAGGGACCAGTCCAGAGCTATCTCTGTGCCTGCTTCCCCCTCACCACCTCGTCCAGCACCAGCGCTACTGCCAGGAGACTGAAGTCTAGAGGGAGATGAGGTGCCTTCTGGTGTGGAGGACGGGTAGGCGGTGGGACCAGTGGGAACAGATCCATGCTTCTGTATTTCACTTGCTAGTGATTTGACTTGGCTAATGAGTCTTCATCTTCTCATAGGCAAGATGAAATTCATTCATCTTTTCATTCCATTAATATTTATTGACTGCATCTCATGTGCCGGGGCCTGTGATAGGTACTGGAAATAGAGGGGTAACAAAAGAGACACGGTCCCTGCCCTTGTGGTGCTTACAGGATAGTAAGATAGACATTAAATGATCTATAGGAGATAGATATTAAATAATCAGACAAATCACTATCTAATTATGATAACTTCTGTGATAGGAAGTAAAGGATGCTATTAGCATATAATAGGTGAACCTAATTGATGGGGGGGACAAGAAAGGGAGTATGTTAGGTCAAGTTTTTTAGCTAAAGCCAGTAGGGCAGGTGTGACGATTGGAGACAGAGGGGTCTTCATGCAGGGTCAGTCTTTAAGCACAGTGGGCAGCCTGATGTCTAAGGACACCCTGCAGTGAGGGTGTGGGAGTGGGTTAAGTTTTAGCCAGAGAGGTTCCATCCAGTCACACGGAGTAGGGAGACTGGACCCTCATCTTATGTTTTAGGAGTTATTGACTGTTAATCCGTGAGAAACCACTTCCAATAAAGTCTATCAGAAAAAAAGCAACTCTGGTGGCAATAGAGGGTAAACTAAATGAAACAGGCATAAATTTCTCCAAAACAGTAAAAGTTAAATAAATATCACATTTGTTCTTTTTCTTAATTACATACTATATCAGTCAATTTTTGGCATTTTCCCTACCCTCCTTTTTTCCACCCCTCTGGATAGCACAAGAAGCCCTGGACCACAAAATTCAGGGGAAGAGGTGAGGGGCTTGGTCCTCAGTCCCCGTTGCGGGAGAAGCGCTGGAAAGCGGGAGCCTGTGCTAGCAGCTCTGCCCTCCCCACCTCCACGCGGGCGCGTCCCAGCTGCCCTGAAGCCTCAGAAGCCCTGCGGCCCGCAAACCTCACGGCCTCTCCGTCTTGGTTGATCCCATCTCCAGGTGTTGGTTATTCCTCCCTATTCAACCCTTGCTCCTCAGGCCCAAGCCAGTCTATTTGTTTTGTTGGCCTGTTACCTTTAAATCATACTGTTTGCAGGGCCGTCTACTCCCATCTCAAAATTCTCTTCACTTACCCTAAATCACCCACATACAAAAAGCAATTTGCCACCCTAAGAGGTAAGAAGAGCCCAGATATTTGGATACTTGGTGATCTTTTCATCCTTTCTGGGCATGGAGGCCAGAAGAGCAGAGAAAGGTGATGCTGTTAATATTCTCTAGAAAATCTGGAGTTGCTGAAGACAAAAACGAAAGAAACTAAAAACTAAAAGGCATTGCTTAACTTTGTCCTCATATCGCCCTCTTACCCAAGTATAATTCGTCTAGACTGGTGTTCTATCATCTGCTCTTAGACCTTTCTCTCGATGTTTTCAGCTTCTGATTCTCCTGGTCTTGCTTTCAAGTCCCTTCTGTCTGTCAGCCTCATAAATGCAGCTGTTCCTCCAGCTCCTGCCTTTGGCCCTCTCCTGGGTGCACTCCAGGACTCCTCCAATGCAGACGTGCATGTGAATAACGTGGGGATCTCACTAACATACAAATTCTAACTCACGGAGTCTGGAGTGTGGCTGGAGACTGCATTTCTAAACAGTTCCTAGGCGACACCGAGGCTGCTGGTCCTCTGACCATACTGCATAGCAATAATATACACTTCTCCTTGAGAAACTTACTTCTTCCTTTAAAAATATATTTGTATGGTTTTTTTTGGGGGGGAGGGGGGCGGTCTCTTGCATTTTCAACTGTTGCCTCAGTGCAGATAGTTTCTGTATGTCAATCTTCAGCTTTGTTTCCTGCTCAAGCTTCACACCTGCATATTCAAATGCTGTCTGGAAACATCAATGTGGATTCTACCAGCATCTCAACAGGACAAGTACAAAACTTGAGTCACCACCCTCTCAATAGCTCCTTTCCCATGGATCCCACCCCCGTGAAAGGTATCACAAAGTAGTGGAATTCCAGAACGATGTCTACCAGCTCCCCAGTGCCCTAAACGGACCTGAAAAACATGCCATTGTTTGTTGATTTGTAAGAATCAAGGATATAATTTTGAGGCAAGAGCAAATGAAAAGAAGTGAAAATCTGGTTTGGAAGCATTCTATCTTTATTTGCTTGTGTCATAAAAGAAGAAACAGTCAAGGCAACAAGAGATTTATGGTTAGATAGAACTCGTTCCTAGCGAACAGGATTTCAAGAATTTGCTTAAAGTTCTATTTGGTAGTTTCACTTGAAGTTCCATTTACCACACTGCAGAGGGGAGCTCGCCAAGAGTGTTTGCTTAGGGAGGACTATGTAAAGGATTGAGACACTGTTTTCTTTAAATCTTATACATTTATTTGGTGTCAGAGCTCTTGGCAAGAGAGAGATGGTCAAATAGCAATAGCGATTCCAGTGGTTTACTTGAGACATACTAGAGAGTTTGTACACAGTGGTATTCAGTATGAAGAAAGGTTTTTATTTGGCTGCTATTGTATGTATTATAATCTAAATACACACACACACACACACACACACTCTGATGGTTAATTTTATGGGTCAACTTGACTGGGTCTTGAGCCAGATGCCAGGCCTTGAAATTTTTGCTGTGCCATCATTTGAGCAATTTCTCCATATCTGTCCTTGCACTGCAGAGTCTAGGGATTTTCTATTTATGTCCACCTGGGATTTTTTTCATGGGCTGTATTAGACGTATGTTCAGGGCAAAATGGTGACACAAGGTGAAGAACTGTCAATGCTATTTATTGGAGTTTGGAGGGGGTGGATATTCAGGACAGTTTTCACAGAAGATATTTAAGCAGGTCTATTACAACTGCCTTCCACGAGGTTCCCCTAAGACCAATCTCTTCCCACTGCACCCCGATCACTCCAAGATTGCCAGAGTAAGCTCTCTAAAAAGCAAACTAATCTTAAGGCTCCTTTGACCCTGTTTGGCTCTCAGTTGCCTACCTGATGAGACTCAATGTCCTTCACAATATGGCCCCAACTCCTATCACTCCCTCCTCATCTTACCCCAACTCAGCGTACTCTCTACTTTTCCACGACCTCCCAAATGTCCATATTAGGAGTCTCTGTACAAGGAACCTCTGAAACCTTTCCTATGAGTCCATGGACTCAAGTTACAGATGCCGTCCATAAACATAGACTGATCAATATGTGGTAGGGTACCTGACAATGGCTTGTTTTTGTGTAAGATCTTGCATCGAAAAACACATATCTTTAGGTTATAAAGCTGCATTAAATTTGGAGAGGATGTCTAACAAAACAAAGCTTCTTTAGATCAAAGGTATTCCTTTAGCCACTATTTGGAAAAAAGAGTAGGTCGGGTTTGAATCTATTCATAGAAGTTTATGAATTTAATTTTAATTTGTGAAGGATTAAGGTTAGCTCAATTTGAATTTTAAACATTTAAAAATATCTTCTCCCTTCACTTCATTAGATTTGAGAGGATCGACCGAATGAATGATTGGGAGAAGGGGTTGTCAGCTCACGGCCAGAAAAGGACTGTATATTCCGAGTCAGTTGCTTGGAAACAGAAAGCTGGACTCCGCAGGCTCTTCGGGCACCTGGGACTCTGATTACAGGAGCCGAACGCGGGCTGCGTGGCCCAGGTACCTCCTTTTCATGTCTGCAGGCATGTCACTTTTTAAAAATAAATTTATTTATTTATTTATTTATGGCTGTGTTGGGTCTTCGTTTCTGTGCGAGGGCTTTCCCTAGTTGCGGCGAGCGGGGGCCACTCTTCATCGCGGTGCGCGGGCCTCTCACTGTCGCAGCCTCTCTTGTTGTGGAGCACAGGCTCCAGACACGCAGGCTCAGTAATTGTGGCTCATGGGCCTAGTTGCTCCGCGGCATGTGGGATCCTCCTGGACCAGGGCTCGAACCCGTGTCCCCTGCATTGGCAGGCGGACTCTCAACCACTGCACCACCAGGGAAGCCCAATGTCACCTTTTAAGAGAGGATTTCTGAGGCCACCTACATAAACTTTCAGTCTTTTCTCAACCTTTGGCACTTCCTATCGGTCTTTGCTGCTTTTTTTTCCCCTCCTTTGATCTTATCACAATCAAAAATACTAAATATTTTACTTCTTTGTTCCTCTGTCTTTTCCTCTAAAATACAAGTTCCATGTGAGGAGGGATTTTGGTCTTTTTTGTTCACTGCTGTATCTCCAGTGACCACCACATAGTAGAAACTCAATAAACACAACTGAGTGAAAGCCTACTAACTCTTCCAGAGCCTAATCTACTTCCTCCATGGAGCCTGTCCTGATTTTCCTGCTCACCTCCAATGTGCTCCGGCAGGACTCTGCCCTCCACAAAAGTAACCTCATGATTGATCTGACGTTAAAGCTCACTTCTTCCTTCTGGGATTTATTACTTTCAGAGTGTTTAGAGATGATAAGTATTTTGATCAATTAGGATGCTGCACCTGCATCCCAAAACTCAGTTCCACACATACAAATTAGGAACGATTTCACTAACAGCAGAAAATGTGAAAAAGACAGGATTTCAGCGAACTATCTGCTCAATGACCCAATAACGGGATGGAGTCCCCAAAAAACTAACCAACCGCCCACACTCCCACCCACCCAGTTTAGTTTTAGGCTTCATAACAATGAGTCAAGTTCCTGCACGTTGACCTGGTCAAATCACAGATGGAGTTTCGTGATCAGTCCTAGCTGACACATTCTCAAGTGTGGAGACTGGAAATTATACTTATTTGAAAGAACTGGGAATATATAGCCCGGGAAAGAGAACACTAGATGGCATAAGAGATGCCTTCAAATTTCTGCAGTGCTGTCATATTGGTGAAAAATTGTTTCTTCTGTGAGATCTTAAGGAAAGTTGGAAATTATAAGGAAATCTATTTTGGCTCAATCAAAGGGAGACCTTTTTAGCCCGAGGTGGCCCGTGTGGGTCCAGCCCTTGGGGTTTGGCGGGGATGGTGTGGAAGCCGTCAGGCGGTGCTGTGACTGCCACGCTGCGGCCCTCTGGGCTGAGAGGGCGGCTCCTGGTGTATCCTGCACGCGCCCTGCTCTCCCCAGCCTCCTGCTTGCTGCTTGTGGCTGCACGGCATGTTATCTCATTGTGTTCTTTGCTTGAAGTGTCTGTGATTTGCGTTGTTCTTTAAAAACAGCATGATACCAAGTATTCCAATTCACTTATTTGATTTTCACACTTTGGGCAGTTGCAGGAAACTTGTAAATATTGGCTTGGCATAAACGAAGGTGGGTCTGTATGGTCCGTTCTCCCTTCGCTTCCTTTCATTCTGGACCACAGTCAGACCTTTCTGTCATCGTGGACACACACTCATGGCAGACGAAGGAAAGTGGCAGATATATCAATAGAACACAAAGTTAAGTATAATGCTGGGAAAACAGGATTCCAACACACCAGATTAAGAGACTGGGGTGTTTAAATTTGGTGCTGCAAAGAGCTTTTCCCCCAAACCACAGTTTTCTTGCAGGAAAGCCTGCAGGGGCTGTCTACAAGGGGGAGACTCGTTTGAAGGCTCCCCTCTCAAATACATATTTTCTGTGTCTTCATCCTCTCCCTTCCCTTCCTCCTGTCCCAATCTTTTGCCACCCAGCACACAGAACAGAGTATCTGTGACTACTCATCGAGACCCACGGCACCGTTTCCACCATTTCATTTAAGGCTGCGGAGAGCTGTCAAACATCTGAGGTTTCTTGGATTCTTTTTTTCCTCCTCCACCATTTAAACATCGTATCCTTTTGCTACTGTCTGCTTCAGATGTCTATGATCTCTTTGGCTCTCCTCTTCTCCGGGCACACTGTAGGTGCTCAATAAGAACTTGTTACTGAATAAACACCAACAGCCTACTTAGTTCAGGTTACCACCACCTCTGGCCCAGACTCCCGCAGACCTCGTACGCTGTCCTTCGTGCCTCTAGTCTTGACCCTTCTTCAGGCGGTTCTTCATGATGCCAGTCAGAAGGATCTTCTTCCTAATATGCTAATCTGATCGTTTCATTTCCATGCTTAAAACTCCTCTGTGGCTCTAAGGATAAAGTCTAGACTCTTACATGGCAACCAAGGCCCTTCATGATCGATGGTTACCTTCTCTTTTAGCCCTCCCAGCCTCTTCATCTTTCTATCTTCTTGTCTGTGCCGGCAGCCCTCTCCAGTTTATATCCCCTTCTCCAGGGCTTGCCAACACCCTGGGCTGGGGTGAAGCCCTCCTTTAATGGTGGTTGCTAGACTGTAAACCTCCCTGAGGTGCAAAACAAATCATATTAACTTCAGTCCAGTGTCTGGCCAACAAGAGAGGCTCTCTGAATGTCTGCAGAAAGCATGAATGTGCCCAGCATGTTTATGCCCATTTTATAGAACGCCGCTGGTCCTTCTTCAGGGAGGCAAGCACTAACACATGGAATGGGCAGCAGGTGAGGAAGACAGGATGGAAATTAAAATTCTAAAAGTCCAAACTAGAACATAGAATAATTTACATTTTGAATTAATGTTTCTCATTTTCTCTTCACTTTTATAACATTCTATTATTCATATGTATAATTTCATGAACAAGATCGAACTTCTACTGGTAAAAAATACAAAGATAATTTATATACTTCCACATTGAAAAGTGGTTAAGATGTAGAAGCTGGGCATTGTAAAGCTTATTACTCAGCTTTATTGTGGAATACAGGACAGTACCTTGGTATCCGAAAGGACTAAATTCAAGGACCCTAAGAGCTACTTATCAGTTACGTGAGTTGGGAGAAGTTCCTGGATGGAAGAATGCACCTCCTATTGTGCCCGGCAGGTGGGAAGGACTGAATTGTTCCTGCTCTTCCTCTCGCTTGTGGGTTTAAAGAGATCTGGGAATACAGAGCTTCAATACTAAATAATTTTTTCTTTTACTTTTGAAATAAAAGGGAGGCATATTAGTTTCTTAATTCAGTGTCACTCAGATGAAGCAGCTGCCTTGGCAGCAAAAGATAATTCTTTACTTATAATTAACATTACTTTTAGAAAAATGTAATTCTGTGTCACTGATATGCAGACCTTTTCTCTTGGGCATCTTTTAACGGAAATAAAATTACATTTTAAAATATTACATACGTAAGAAACAAACCAGCAATTGTAATGCCCCAGTGAATCCTGAAAATTTATTATTTGGGAGAATATCAGATATTGATCCTTTGTTTTACAGCTCATGATAATAATCAGAAAATATACATTTTGAAATGAAAGTCAAAAGAAAAGAACACTTACATATAATACAGATTACAGATATTTTACTTGTACATAAGCAAAGCAGTACTAAAAGCATATTTATGTGTCCACAGTTAGTGAACATGGCATTTTTCTGTTTAAAGCTGCAGCAACTCAAATCCTCTTCGGGGCAATAAAGAAAGACAGATTGAGAAATACGTTTAGGGCTATCACCAAGTCTGGCTGTAAACCTATTTTTAATCTTTTCCCTCCCCCCATATATATATGTATATACTTTATTGCCTTTATATTTCTGCTGGTTTAATATAATTAGTATACTAAATAGTTATCTGCATTTATTTGGTTTCTAAAAATATATAAAATGCATTGGAATAGAGCTCCTGCAGCTTTCAAGCAGTCACTGCCCTGGCATCAAAAGCTTACTCTGGAAATGTAAAGCAGCAATACTGAATAAATAGTGATTGTTCTGTCTTCTCCGTGCAGCTGACGGCCTTCAACCAAAACTGAAAAATACTGTAGCAAACAGTATAAACATGCAACTTAAAAAAACTGACATAATATAAAAGTAATACTTATGAGCTAAATTTAATACAATATGGACTAATAAAGACAACTTTAGGTAGAAGAGGGATGTGAACACAGCATCGTTATTTACATATAAGTTAAGGCCCAGTTTTTCAAAGGCAATGCACACAAGGAACCGTCCATCTGCCCATGCCCTTTGCGCACCTGAAATCAAGAGTTTCTGCTTTTTCCATATTGTCTCCTCAATCCATTATTACAGTTGTAACTTGGAAAGATGTTCACAGAAATGGTTTTAAATGAAGTTTCTTTTCTCTAAAGGCCACTTTGCTCTTATTCACAAAGAAAATTTTCTTTTAACACAGGTGCAAAATGTATTTATGTTCTGGAAGCAAGTGCTTATTTGTTCTTCTTAAACATTGTTAAAATTCACATTTCACACCGTAACTTTTACATTTTTACTGTATTAGTCTTGTTTTAGCTCTAGTTTGATTAATTTGAACTACAGAAACTGATGACTAGCTCAGTGATGGCTGAGGGATTTAAATGGGTAACTCCTATTAACACCAATCGAAGTCTCACATATAAATACCCTGTGCATCAGGAAAAAAAAAAAAAAAAAAAAAGCTAACAAACCAAAATATCTCATAAGAACAACAAAAGGATTGAGGCAAGCCACCACTACGGATCATCCGCTGAGGATGACAAACACTCAAAAGGGTCAAATATACCAATACTATTTCAAATTATTCCTTGGTAAGAAAAAAAAAAATCTTCTAATGTATTTAATACTTGTAGAAAATCACAATAAAACAACTTTCAGTGTAATCATAATTTTAAAAACTTACAATCTAATTTAGTATTCAGAACCTGAATATTCTCCCAGATGCAAAATTTTCTATTTGGTATTTTTGTGTACCATCGCCCACTTCCCCTCTGAAATGTATCCAAAGATGTGGCACTTAATCTAACTCATTTGTATTCACAATAGATAAAAATAATCAGAAATAGACTAAGATATTTTTAAGATGTTTAGGGAAATGAGTTTTCTTTCCTCTATTTTAAAAAAATACTTAGAAAATATTTCTTAGAGATGTGCTTCCAGAAGTGTTGATAATATAACTGATTAAAAAGTACAGCTGCTCATTGTATTAATCAAATTCACATTTATATACTCTTCTCATCTAGGAAACAGTATTTCTATCTGTAGTTAGGTCTGTGAAGATTATTTGGCAGCTTGAAAATTCAGATGAAGTTGTCAGAACCCTACTACCAGTCTTTCTTTAAAGTTATTAGGTTAATGCTGATAATAATTTACAACAATTAAGTTGGATACTTTGTGTTTTTCACGGCATGCCCAGGCATCATTGCAATTAAAAATTGCGAAGTCTAATATATCTAGGTTTAACATTTTGATTTAAATAGAATGTGATCAACTTATAAAAATGTTTTTCTTTGTGAATAAGATCTCAGTTTCTCTGAACAACAATAACAAAATGACCCAGTATAGAATGGAACCCTTTAAAAATAAGGCATATATCAGGCATACATAAACCATTATTGTCACAAAATCTACAAATTATTTTGATTTTTTAATTCTAATTTTTAAATATATACGGATATGAAATAACTATTATAAACTGAGAGCAAATGTGTATAGATTGTGGTTATTAGATAAGAATCATTTATTTCTCAAGTTTTTTTTTGCAAAACAATATAATGGCAAGGTCAACTCGATAACTCCAAGAACCCAAAGAATATATTTTTAGTTGAGGTCTGCCATTTAGCTAGACTAGAAAAGGCAACTATGCATTATTACTTTCAGTCCTCTAGAAGCTTCTATATATTGTCATAGCCATTCTTAAAAATTTTCATTGGAAACCTAAATATAGCAGCATTCTCAGCATTCATTAAACCAAGAATAAGTCAAATGCATTTAAAACATCAAAAGTTGCCCTCATGCATAGGATATAACTTACACCTTTTTATTGTTACCATGGCATTAATATACTAATCCACTTTTATTTTGTTGCATGTAAATAATACAGACAATATGTTTTCCTCAGAATAAAAAACTACTTTAAATTTTAGATTAAAGTCCTAATTATATTGTACCAAATTCTGATCACAGGGAATGTAAAAATGGCTAAGAAGTATCTGACCACATCCATCTAGATACTCTTGTGCATCTTAGTTAAGTCAGTACTCGTGGGAGAGGTGTTGACTCATTTTTGGTTTTATAAACAAGAAAATATATGTACAAATGGAGATTAATGTCCCGCAAAAGTCAAGCTGAAAATTAATAAAAACGAACACTGAATTTAACTTTATTTCCTTGGTAAAAAGTAACTAACTCCAATCTACTTTCTATTTAAGTGACTGGAAAAATTGCAATAGTTCATAATGTACACAGTAAATTATGTGCAAGCAATAACTTATCCATGGGTGCTTACACCAATAGATCATACATATAAAGTGGGTTATTTTAAAATAAAAAAATACCACTTAAAGCAACCTTCCTGAAGATATCCTTGGACATCTCTTTTTTTTTTTTTTAAAGACATCTCTAATTTATGTATGATGGCGACTCTGAGGCTCCGTGAGACTAAAATAATGAGGCAGGGCAGAAACAAAACACGTAATGTATCAGGAAACCCCATGCCTGTTTGGATAGATATTCAACAATTACGTTTTTGTTCAACAGTGTCTGAAGCACTGCGAACCTTTTAAACATGTAATTTACTTCATGAAAATATTTCTGTTCTTGTATGTGGTTCATTCATATGCTAGGAATACTGTAAAGGAAAGATTAAACACCAGATTAAAAAGAAAACCTGAATTATCTCACCTAATTAAGCAGTGGCTAGGATGGGTTCACAAGGTAAATGCAAGTCAGTTCTTCTGGAGTCAGTTTCCATGGCGGAGCCCCCTATGACACTTGTGTAGCTGTAATTCAGCAACGCATGGAGTCTGGCAACATGCACACAAAGTCATCATCACACAATATGCAATGTAACTCAGTCACAGGATAAGTATTAATAAAAAATATTAAAACATCAACATTCACTCCTTAATTGATTACATGGAATAAATAAACTAAGCCAGTCACATATTTCTCTTCATTCTGAAGTCATGGTTTTATTTATGTATACACACAGTATAATACTTTCCTAATGCTCTCAAAATGCTACAAATAAAAATGAAGGCTTTGCATTACAGCTGCTGGACAAAAACATCAACACTGTGGATGTGTGAAAACACAGTTTCTTTGTTCTTTAGCATCAGTGCACAGGGTATGGCTCCAAGTGGTATGCAATTTAGGACAGAAAAAAGATACGGTGGCTTGTGAAATATATCCTCTGTTCATCATTGGCACAAAATCAAAGAAGGAATTTTCACTGTCCTTGGTACCTTTACTGGGTCTCTCCCCTGAAGACAGATAATGTTATACATATATGCCTTCAGGATTAAAACCAGACGAGATAGGATTCTGTAGAATACGAAGATTACTGGGGAGCTGCCGAGAGGACCCAGGTCGCTTCAGAGACCCCGACTGGAATGGTGCCTCTAAACAGGAAACAGAGAAAGTCATCTGATGTTCGCAGTAACCTGGAGTACTTAGCAATATGAAAAATTAGAACTTTTCCTGCTCTCAAGAACCAAATAATATACAGTAACGACTGCAACCCCCTGTGGGTCCTGGGTGAGAGGAGAGGTTACGTCTGCTTGACCCTCTCAGTTGATAAAATAGTTTTCAGTGATTTGAACAGTTCATCATCTTTTCTTAAAAGGTGAACATTTAGCTTCTCTTTCTGGGTTGTTCAGATTATATGCATATACAGATTTAGAAGTGTCTTTTAATATCAACACAAATTAATAAAGACTTTTAGGAGAGGAAGAAGGGGTATTAGGAACAGAGAGAAGCTAAAACTCAATTAATAGACTACGACTCACACATTTCAGGAAAAGTTTGTAAGGAAGCAGTTTAAAACTAATGATAGGATATCTGGTCATCTAAGTAAATAAATAACCTAAATATTATTGATTTTCCCCAGAAACAGTAAGTACATCAAAAATCGTTTTAAGCGGCCCAAGAATTAGCTTTGAATGGTAGGAGAACATTTTAACCGAATGTAAGCAGTTTATTCCAAGTTAACAGAGTAAAGTTTTTTAAAAAGCGATTTCTCAAATCTTACCCCTTTCTAGGTCTGCATGCGAGGCCTCCACTTCGATGGGCTCCGCTGGCAAAACGGTGACTTTCGTCCCTGTCTGCTGGATAAACTGCTGGAGGTTGACTTGCCGCAGCTCCTTGGTCAGCTGCTCCAATTCTTGTTCTTTGTCCTAGATGGGAGTAAAATGCTTTCTAAAATTTGAGGATTCACTATTGGCCAGCTATAGACATCCTGGTGACAGCCCACCTGCTACAAGGGTTGAATGTGGGACACCTTTCACAAGAACGCATTTAACAAACCTGGTTCATATCGACGTAATGGGCTAAGGAGGTCACTTTCACTCTGTGGCATGGGCCAAAAGTTAAGCAAATAAAGGACAACAACTTCTTCAGTCTGTCCTCTTAAATGTCATGCTTTCCTCCGTTAGGAGTATATACTATGCACCTGATGAAATAAATATATGTCTATGAACTTTCATGAATAAAACACTGGATTCCATCCATCCTGGTGTTTACAGCAAGCTTGCTAAGCTGTTCACAATTAAATTCCCTTATTATCTACTTCATAACTGACTGCAAAATTAATAGTCACTTGGTCCATGAGATTCAGGGTTCTTGTTTTTTTTAAACTGTTTAAGTTTTCATGGGATCCATTATTGAGATTTATATTATAGCAAGGAAAGCAAGGAGAGCAAGATTCCCACTATGGGGTTTTTTAATCCTTGATGAGCAGATCTGAGAACTGAGGAGCGCTAAAGTAAGGAGACCAAGTTTGGATGGCCAGAAAGCTCCAAAAGCAGGGAGAGGCATTCTATTATCAAATGGACTTTCTTCTCTTTCTCTCCTTTAGGGCACTATAAGAAAAAGTGGCAAGGCCTCATCCAAGCTGGTTGTGTCAGAGGATGTGGTAAGGGTAGGGAAGAGAAAATAGAAAGGAGGGGTTTTCCGCTACCTTGAGTGTAGGGGGTACTTGGAGATATGTTAGTAGTTTGACTATTAGATACTTTTCACAGGTAGTGGGGTTTATTAGTAACAACTGTCACAAATTAGTGTCTCCTGTAAGGTCAAGGCAATACAATTTCCAACTGCACTCGTTTTGTGTTGAAATGAATCCAAATAGTAAAATGTTGACAAATCACACGTTAACAACCTTCTATTATATGAGAAATTCCTGACTTTGCAAATTCTGGTGGTAGTTCTACCTCTCACTATAGTTAGTGGCAGAGAAAGGAAATCACATCAGTTCTTCCTGAAACGTCAGCTTTCTCTGCTTGTGGAACTGTTCCTACTCTACAGCAGCTCTTCTCAAACTCCAGTGTGCGCGGGCACTATTTGGAGATGCTGTTACTACGTACACTCTGAATTTCTAACCAGTAAGCCTCACGGTTCACTCTTTGATCCACGATCACACAGCTTCTAAACCAGCACTGTCCAATTCAGCAGCCACTGCACATGTGTGCTACTGAGCACATGAAATGTGGCCACATGTGACTAAAACAGAAATTTAAATTTATTTAATATTTTTAAACAGCTTTACTGAATATTATTTAACTTTATTTAAATATAAGTAGCCGTATTATAATCAATTGTGTCTCTTTCTCATTTCAGCTGTTAGAAACTGATAGCTCTTTGCAACTCCCATTAACATTACCACACTGTCTTTTCAAGAATGGGTATCCAAGAAATATAAGCTGAGTGATCATGGAGTAAGTGTGAAATAGAAATGTTCTCGTACCCACTAGAGATGGGGAAAAATCAGAGAAGAACCTGCCCCTCTCCTCAGGGAAGCAAAGGACAGTTACGGGAGAGGGAAGGAGGTGGGGTTAGCAACAAAGGAGACGTGACAGATAAGCAGCCAGCTAGCTGCACAATCCTTGGTGAACCAGTCCTTGGTAATCTCTTTCAGCTTTGGTTTCCCTATTGCTAAAAGGAGAAGGTCAGATTCACTATCTCATCATTAGTGTCCATTCCAGCTCTGAGATTCTCATCTCCTGTATCCGATTACCTAATGCTATCACTGCCACAGCAAGAAAGCTTCTTCCGTGGAAAAGGAGCCGTGTGGCTTCAGCTCTCATCTTTGTTTTGGTCTCATATCTTAGCTTTGTCATAAGTCACAGAAATGCTAAGAAAATGATAAACCAAAGTAAGTTTCTAACTTTAAATGTAAGAGAAAATGAACAATCAGTAAAGAAGATGCCAAAATATATTTAATTCTTTTTTTTAATATATATATTTCCAGTCAGCTTTCTGTGTTTTATTGAACATTTTCTATTTTCAGATTCTTTTCCATGACCAGTGATGAAAATAAAGGCATTATCATTTTGGAAAATCAAGAGCAAACCTACAGTGATTTGGAGAAATACAGAGTTTAAGAAGCTTCCATGAGGAAAGAAAAAGAGGAGTTCAGTTTTTTAGATGCCAAATATTTAATTCTTTTAAATAGATGAAACATTCTAATAAAAGTGTTCTTACCTGTAATCGTTTGGTGGCTTGTCCAAGAGATCTTTCCACAGCTTTAATACCATTTTCCAGCCTCAGACTCTGCTGGCCTTGAATGTCAATTTCCCCTCTGACCTTACCGATCTTTCCTTTAACCTCTTCTTCATTGACCTGTGCCTCTTGAACTTCCCGTTGCAATTTTTCTGCTTCAAGACCACTTTCCATAGTCTGGATTTGACCCAAATAGTCCTTTAATTTGCTCTCACATTCTGTTATTTTCTGTCTTATTTCTTGAAGTTGATCTTTCAGCTGTTTTTCATTTTCCTGTTCAATCTGTAATTCATTTTCCCAAAATTCTTCCTCTTCAATTTCTACATCGTTTCTTTTGATCTTTTGCTCCAGGCGGACAATTTCCTCTTCAAGGCTAGAATTATATTTTTGCTCCCAAAATCGTATTTCTATTTCATTTGATTCTAGCTCTTTCTCAATGGATTGGAGCTTCTCTGTCTGCAAATGGATCAGCTTCTTTAACTCATCTGCTGTTGTTTTGCAGTTATTCAGCACCTTTTGCTTAAATTCAGTTTCTTTACCTTTTCCAAAAATGTCCATTAACCCTTTGGCACCTCCTGTAAATGTTAACGATTTCCTTTTAGGCTCTCTCCTTTTGATTGCTTTGTCAATCTGAGGCCTCAGTTTAGCTAAGGGGGGCAAACTCTGCCTGCATAAAGTTCTTTCAGGAACTCGAGCCACACCATCCGACGTGGGCCGCTCACTGAGAGAGGGCCCCGTTCGACGTAAAATCAGCTGTACGTCACTAGCGTACTGCCCCCATTTGTTTAAGGATATGATAGGATTTTCATGAGGTGCTAAGTGTCTTTCAGTATCTCTCCATTTTTCTATAAGCGTGTACCTTCCAGTTCGACCTAGATAAAAAAAGATAAGAATAAATTGTCAAAAAGGGATACGCAACAGCTAAAATAATGCCTCCAGACATAGGACACTATTTGATAACTTTAACTTTAAAGTTAACTTTTTAACTTTAATTAGCATCAAAGTCCAGCCCATGATGTCTTTAAAACTTTCACTTGAGGATACTGAACTCCTTAAGATACGTAACACATAAAACTATGGGATGTGAACTGCGTACACTCTTCAGACTCGCTTAGCAACTCATCTTTACACCTTAAACCTCAGTGGGAATCTTAATCTACCCTCTTGTCAAATGCCTGACTGCCTAGACCTTGTTTGCGGCAAGACCTCCAGCTGAAACTAAGGAGGGCACAGAGTGTCCTGCTGGAAGCCAGGAGGGCCTGGTCCCAGGAACCAGGCAGGACTTCAGAACTTGAGCAGACTTCCACTTGAGGAATCCCTCTGATTTCTCTGCACATCAGGACTTGGGAAGGTTGGAGCCCCCGTCTCTCCTCCTGAAAGGAGACACGGAGACAGTGGAGGACCTGCTACTCAGCTACAGGTGCTGGGTAGGCCTTTCCTTGCCCATACCTTCCGGCATACCTGTGGCAAATAAAAAATCACCTCAGTGAAAACAACCCTCAAAATAGTCTCATATAAAGAGTGGGGCCTGAAGAGAAGTCTTGTTCAGTTTTGATAAGTAATAGCTTCAAAGAGTCTTTTAAAAAACATTAAAAAGGCAAAAATGATATTATTAAAAAACAAAAGTAGAGTAAAATTACATTTATGTTAAAAATATCCTGAATCTAACAGTAATTATGGAAGATAAAGATTCAGAAGACAATATAATGTCATTAGCTTGAATACACTTCCTAAATATTTCCATTTAAGGTGTGTGGGTCAGATGGAAAATATTAATTTTGTTAAGAGTGTCCACTAGACATCTGAAACTAATGTAAGGTTATATGTCAATTACATCTCAATTTTAAAAAAGTGTCCATTAGTAGTTAATATTATTACAAAGAAAAAAACTCACCTTGCCATCTAGCAATTATCATATTGGCATATACAGCTACTGATTTGTCTTCCCTGTCTTCTTTTTTAATATCATGAGCTTCTGAACCAATAGTAGTATCTCCTCAATTACTGAGCCAATAAATGGAAATCTGGATATGTACTATGAACACCCACTTGTGCTATTCAAAAGTAGCAGATGAAGAGTGATACTGCTCTAAGCATATGTGTATGTTCGTCTTTAAGGAAACCTGAATCTTGGGTGCAGCTGAAAAGTTGAAGCTTTGAAAGCAAACAGACTAGAGTTTTAAGTTCGGGTAAATTACTTGCTGGATAAGTAGCCTAACTTCACTTCTAAAGTGGGGAGAGTGGCAGTACCTCATAGGTTCTGAGAGTCAGAATCAGGGCTAATAAGCACCTGCCATACTGCCTGGACCGTAGCAGGTTTTCAATACATGGCAGCCATCATTAATTGAAAACACTGTTATTCACATGACAAAAGGGCTGACCAGAGACCTGCTTTAAATAGTGACATGACACGACAACAATCTGACTAAAGGAATCCTTAATCAACTTGCAGCAACTCCCAGCTACGTAAAGCTGGACAGAGTGGAAAGAAAGAATAAGGGCTCTCTGGAGTCAGAAGGCCTGTTTTCAGATCTGGCTCTGCCATATATTTACGTGATTTGCACAAATTATTAAATTTCCTTCAGCTCTGATTTCTTCATCTATAGAGTGAGACTTGTATTTTCTTACCTGACAATGTTGTAAGAGTTAAGTGAGATATAAAATTTAAAAATGTTTTATAACATTGAAAAGTGCTATACAAGTATTAGTTGTTGCTATTAACAAAATACCTGGGCAAACAAGGGGAATGCAAAGCCTTATTAAGCACACTGGATTTGGCTTCTTGGAATAAAAAAATGTTTCTTAAGATTTTCAAGTTAAAAATTACTGTAATTATACCAAGAAAAACCACCCAACAAATCTTCAAGGTTAAACTCGTTCCAGGTGTACACACTGCTTCAAAGATCACAGCACTTTGTGTTCCTGGCTCTGCTGTCTATCAACTACTTTTAGGGTCTCACTCCTGCTACCTGGACCCTGTGTCCTCATCAGTAAATATGAAGGGTTGGACTAGACCAGTAGAGCCCTCTCTAATCCTACCAGGCCATGAAGCATCTTTAAAAAGAAAACGGAATCATTACATTATATGAGTGAAATTAAAAATTTTAAGGACTCTAATTTAGTCATAATTAAATATAAAGCTGATTTTTCCAATGCTTAATGGTACTGCTACTCTATGAGAATGTCTTGGTAGATTATTTAGGATTGCTTTTACTGCTAGCGTTTCCTTTTTGTTAAATAATGCATATTTAGTGCAATTAGGCAAAAAAAAGAAAAAAAAAAGAATCCAGCAATATAAAAAAGCTTTTTTAAAAAGTAAATGAATTAATACTTTGATTTTATTACAGAAATTGGGTTTTAGATAGCTTATGTACGAGTTAAATTCCACAGTCATTGGAATTTGAATGCCTATACTTGGCAAGGCCCTACAGAACCTGAATACTTCATTTAGACAGATTCCAATTCCTCCTGCAAAACTTCTTTTATTGCAGTTTATTAAGTGGATACATTTAGTTCTACCTTGCATACTATCTTGATGTAGCCCTAAGACTAATAAAAAGGAACATCCATCTATCTATCTATCTATCTATCTATCTATCTATCTATCTATCTATCTATCTATCTATATATCTATCTATGGCATTTGTAGTTTAAACTGTTTTGGCTACCGAGGCCTGTATGCCACAATTTGTAATGATAAATAAAATATTGACTATACTTCTGAAGAGCTGAAGCAATTGAGTGCAATCCCAAGAATCATTAACTTCATATAATGAGGAAAATCACAAAGAGATTTTAGTGCATCAGTGGACTCTCACTGGACGACTGATATAAATGTACAATAGATAGCTAGTAGGAAGCAGCCACATAGCACAGGGAGATCAGCTCGGTGCTTTGTGACCACCTAGAGGGGTGGGATAGGGAGGGTGGGAGGGAGACGCAAGAGGGAGGAGATATGGGGGTATATGTATATGTATAAGTGATTCACTTTGTTATAAAGCAGAAACTAGCACACCATTGTAAAGCAATTATACTCCAATAAAGACGTTAAAAAAAATTTAAAAAAAAAGGAGATAACAGACTACTTTCACCTAACTTAAAGTGGAATATTTGACTGTGAAGTAATATGAAGTTTTAGAAATATACACCAAAACTCGAATACTCAAATATGAGTCACCCAGAAACATTATGCTCTTATTTCAACCATTTAAAAAACTGTAACCATGTTTTCACAATTTTAGGAAATTTCTCCTTAGAGCCAAAAAAATAAAATCATCATTTAAAAGTGTCACTTCTTGTTATGTATTCAACAAATATATAACGAACAAACATTTGTCAGAAATAGTGTCAGGCCCTGGGAATATATTCTATTAGACACCCTGATCATGAATGCTCTTCAGAAATTTTAGTTTTAACTGACATTTGATCTTTTCTTCAGTATGAAATCCTCCTTACCCCAAAGATGAACACTCTATGTTCTTCAAAAGGACATGACAGAGAGCTGGCATTAACCTCTCACGAATTTAATGCTAACATATCCTCCTGTTTCTGGACATACTGTAAATAATGCCAGTTAACACCTGACTTATTCTTTATCTATGGTGAATAACCTATACCTTCCCCACTCAGTTTTTCTGATAATAGATACTTTTCTCCTTGAGCTACAAACATTTTGCAATCTTATGCAGAATGTAGTGAACAAAACTAATTCATTCCATAATGACTTAGAATTCTTACCGTAAACATTGCTCTCTGTAACAGAACTTACATTGTAACATTTTATAGTCTGTTAAATGCTTTTGATGCTTTTATATATATATATATATATATATATATATATTTTAAAGCAATTTCCCAATGATGTACAACTATTCTGAAAATTTGTCAATGAACTTTCTGTAAGTCCTGTGTGTAGCTATTAAGATAACTCTTACCATAGAGTATTTATCTTATGATGACAGTGGTACAAGAATATCTTTGAGTATAACCTGTCAGCTAGCTGTGCATTCAACCCATAGTTAAATCATTCACAGTATACTTAGGATTTTATTATAAATTTACTATGACTAAAAATAATGAAAACATTTATTGATTTCATAATGATTAACATTTAATATGCCCACTCTTTGCTAGGCTTTGTGCTGGTTACTTTACATAAATAATATTAACCAAAATAATAGCTAACACATCATTATAAACCACTAAGGTTTGGGGGATTATTAATGCAGCATAATCTTACCCATCCTCACTGATGCATGTTGTGAATTACATGTGTTCGCATTCATTAAAATAATCTTTTATGGATGTGGAAAATATAGAAGATACTTAGAATTATGGATGATACTTAGAATTATGGATGATATAGTACACTACTGCTATAAATATCAAAATTGTAAAAGATGACTTTGGCTATAAAAAAGCAGTATATTTTAGTACTAAGAATTTTTAGTTTTTGTTTCAATGTAATTCAGTCGGTAACTATATTTTCTAACAGTTGTCCATTGAGATTATAGGGGATATAAATAACATAGTATCATAGTAGTTAAGAGCAGGGTTCTTGAATCAGACTACTGGTTTGAATCCCAGGACCCTCCTTACCAGCTACGGGTGCTTGGGCATGTCATTTAACATCTCTGTGCCTCTGTTCCATCATCTCTGAAATAGGGATCATAACAGGGCCTTCCTCATAAGACTGCTGTGAGACTGTTAATGATGTGGAAAATTTAATTCCCAATTCAGTAATGAAAAGGGGGACTTTAAAACTATGAAGCATTAGACTGGAATCTTTTTTTTTTAAAACTCATCTGTAGATACATAAAAAGCATTGCTTATAGTGTTTACTTCTAGGAAGCAAGGTCATGAGTGATTCTTTTACCTTCTTTGTGTTTTGCTAAATTTCAAAATAGTCTACAATGGATAGTACTACTTGTAAACAGATACCAAATTAACCAATTTATAAATTTCTAAAATTGATAATTTATATATGAAATTAAGAGTTAAATGTGACAATATAAAATATATTATTTTCTTTATCTTCTAAAGGATCATATAATCTTAGAGACGAATGGGACATCACCAAGTTCAGCCTGTAATTCACAGAAACTTAAAAAAATTCATTCATTTATTCACAAGTAGGTATTGAGTATCTACTACATGCTAGACATGGTTTTAAGCTATGAGAATAAGCAATAACAAAAGAGTGGCAGGCAATACACAACACACTAAGGAAAGAATGTATGTCTACTGTCCATTAACCAACAGCTTTAAGGTCAGATATGCTAAACATTCAGAATTTTTTGGATTATAGGAAGGTAGCATAGTGCTATCCTGCAGGTCTGTAGTCAAACACATTGAAAATTCTAAAGTAAAATATATCAATTTCATACCAAATGGAATAAATATAGATTAAAAGCAGCCTCAGCCTCACAACAAATCAGATCAGTTTTTTACTACCAAATGAGTTCAAGCCATGCCAGGTATGGCTAACAAATTAAGTATGATAAACTTCAAGCTTTCAAAATTTTTTAGGTTTCCAAAATGTGGATAATGGATTGTGGCCTGTATGTAATACGTCGCAGGGGCGGTGGGGGGGGAGCACGAGAGAGAAAAACAGAGTATGGCAGGTGGGGAGTATGTGTGCGTGTGTGCATGCGCAGGTGGTCAGGGAGCAGTGAGCCAAGGGAGTGAATCTGGAAGAGCGCTGGGCGCACAGTATTCTCAGCAGACAGAAGAACAGGTGCAAAGACTAAGGCGGAACTGTCTCCGACACGTTTAAGAGGAAGCAATCAAAAGTGAGTGGGAGGAGATGAGGTTGGAGGTATAGCAGGGATTCATTTAGGGCCCTGAAGACCATCGCATGGACTTTAACATTTTCTGAGTGAGTCCGGAAACCACTAAGGGGTTTTGAGCACAAGAGTGATGATGATGCACAGTTTCAAAGTATTACTTCAAAATACATCTGTCGAGACTAGGCTGCAGGAGACCAGGATGATACAGGGAAAGGAGGTGGAAGGCCACTGCAAAAATCTAAGTGAGAAACGATGGTGGCTTACATCAAGGTCGTAACAGAGGCTGTGGAGAGAAGCAACAAGATTCTGGATATATACTGAAGACAGCACAGGGAGGATTTACTGATGGATTAGTTGTAAGGTATTAGAGCAAGAAAAGGACCAAAGATCACGCAAAAGTTTTAGATCTAATCAATTTAAAGCAATAGTTCCCACTTGTTGAGATGAGGGGGAGGAAATCTGAGGATGGGCAACAGCTGGGACACGAAGCTTGGGTTTGGACGTTTTAAGTCTGAGATACCAGTTAGTCATCTTCTAGAACTGCGCTGTTCACTACAATAGCTATTAGCCACGAGCCACATTTAAACTTTAATTAAAAATTCATTTCCTCAGTTACACTAGCCACACTTCAAGTAGGTAATAGCTACGTGTGGCTAGTGGCTACTGTACTGGATGGCACAGATACAGAACATTACCGTCCTTGCAGAAAGTTCTATGGGGAAGCACTGTTCTAGAAACTATGTTTTGTAGAGTACCTACTACTTTAGGCAAAGCAATGGAATAAGAAAGATAAATAAGCAGGACCCCTACTTTGAAGAGACTTCCAGAGAAGAGAAAGAAATATTAACAAATAATAAAACCAGAGATCAGCATAAAATGTGTTTGTTTGAAAACTGATTTTGTTGGGGCAAACTCTATGAAACATGGCTTTTTAGAACAATCCATGCCATCTTGGGCCCCAGCCCCAATCAATTTGTTTGTATTAAATGCTAGCTCTGGTCCCGGTTGAAAAAGATATGGGACGAGATCATCAGAAGTGGGAATAGAGAAAAATTCTGAATCTTCAGTACTTTAAATGGCACCAGGCAACAAAGCAGTGTGAATCAGAAAACCTTTCCCTCAGTCTCCTTGATTTCTTCCTCCTCTTTTTTTCCTCTCTAATCTTTTGTTAGCTGTACTTTAAGTTCTAAGCTACTTGAGGGCAGAAGTACATTCTTTTCATATTTTTCGTTTGTGATTTTGTAAAAGCAAATGCATTTTCTCAACTTAACTTGAGACAGATGAATTGTTTAAGGCTTTCTGTTTCACATACAGATTTGAGAAGTAGTTTGAACTCTATTTTGAAATAATGGCATTTCTGGGATAGTTTATGGGAAAAACAAGGTTGAATATTTAAAATTGGGAATGTTTCAGAAAGCCCAGGGTGTACAGTATCCAACCAGTGCGTTCCTGCTGGGCAGTTTAACCACTTCATGCCAACTGAGTGTCAATCATCGTTTCACTTTTAGTTACTGTTTCTTATAATTTGGGAATACGTTCTATTTCTACCACCTAAATATAACCTGTCAAGGTAAGTCAAAGATCAGAGGAGAAAGGATTTCCTTCTATACTAGTAGCTAACATTCAAAATCTTTTATCAAATTATGTTCTGTCTTTAGCTCTTTTCTAACTTGATTTGAGTGATTAGTAGCATTGAGTCAGAAAATGTTAGCTGTCATATATATTTGCAGACTGCCAATATGTATACATGTCTTTATATCATGATGGTTTCCTGAAAGCAATTTTAGCTACCCAGAAAAACTCAATAATCCCTAATCATATATATAGTGCCTCCCCCATGGGCAAATATGTGGACTTTAACTTAAGAAGCTATTCTATATGTTGCATCACTCTAAATTTTTTAGAAACATCTGCAGTTTCGCTCAGTCAGTCCATATGCTGCTATTAGTGTAACTAAACCTTTTACTGTGTGAAGCCACAGAGATTCTGCAGGTGTTTGTTACAGCAGCAATTTTCCCTAATTAATAAACCCTCTATCATTTCTTACAGTATAAATAAGGTCAAAATACTAGAACATTTTCATTTAGTGTTTAGACTCGGAATACCAATAACTTCCATGACAATGGAGATAAATATTTAAGTGTCTATTAGAAGCATACTGAATCTGAGGCTGAGAAAATTTTATGGCACAACAGAAGCAAGGATCAACAGTGCTCGCTGCTTGCCAGTTGAATCATCTCTCAGGTGAATTCTGAATTCAATGAAGTATTTATGATTCAGCAAGAGAGTTGTTTAGCCAGGTTTGGAGAAATATCGTAAAGCATCTGTACTCAAGTTGTCAACTTTTCAAAGCAGTTCTGGACTGAGTTATTGAGAAAGCAAATATGGGGGGGGGGCAGGTTCAGTTAAAGCTTCTTTTTATCAATAGCTTGGCCACAAAGAAGTACACTCTTTAGTCCAAACGGATAAACACACACCTGGTACATCTGGACAGTTTCTCCTTGAAATTCTGTGTAGAGAACATGGTTACCATATGGACAGATGCAGCTTACTGCACTCTTCAACTACCTTGACTTTTCTAAAAACTACTCGTTTTTTTAACCACTGTCCATGGCTTGATTCTCAAATATAACAAAGAATCTTAGATTTGACACTTGCTAATTTTAGTTTTCACTAAGCAGAAAAAACCCAACAATGCTTAATATTTTAATTCAAATAAATTATGTGAGGCTTTCAAAAGGGGCAATGACTAAATAAGTTGGTTGCAAAGAATATGAAATAAAATTAAATGCCTTAATTTTCTCCTCTTTAATAATTAAACTTAAGTCCACAAATATAATACTAGTGCCAAACGCAAGAAAATTTCATGGGATGTGAAAGCCTAGGATTCTCAGCATTGTTTTAATATATGAGTGTGCTATATAGTATTTCAGGAAAAATCAAAAGATGTTAGTATTAAAAGAAAGCCTCTGTCTTTGTATAGGGCTATTGCCAACTTCAAACAGTGCACTTGCCACAATGCAGGGGCACAAGCACCTCTACAAAATGCTAAGGTGCCATCGTGACAGTGACTTGTCTCCATCCTGAGCTAACCTGACACGCTTCCAATATAAACTAGCACTATATAAAAACAAACTTTTGATAAGGAGCTCAAAGACAAAGAGGCACTGAGCACCTAGCATGGTGAACACACAGTTTCCTCCTCAATACAGCTGACCCTTGAACAATGCAGGCGTTAGGGGCGCCAACTCTCCACACAGTTGAAAATCTGCATATAACTTATAGTCAGCCGGCCCTCTCTATCTGCAGTTCCTCGTGGATTCAACTAACCTTGAATCGTGCAGTACTGTAGGATTTACTATTGGGAAAAAAGCCCCATATAAGTGGACCCTCGCAGTTAAAACTTGTGTTGTTCAAGGGTCAACTCCACATGTTTGCTAAGTGATGGATTTAAGATGCAAATACAAACTTTAGCCCAAATTACTGGCTTTACTGATGTAGGTGTTTATGCTCTCATCATGTTCCAAACGGAATTATGGCAACTAAAAAACATGCATCAAATATCATAAAGATAAACTGAGAGTAAATAAGAAAAGTTGCAATGGGATATGTGAATAAGATGGAGCCAGTAAGCATGGATTTGACTACTTCATCTTCACTGTGTAAGATTTAAAAAGTACACATTATCTTTCTAATGAAGAACCATGTCATTTAATTTGTTGCAAATTTCTTTTCTGAAAGTATTCAGAATAAAAAATCGGATTTTGCCTAATGAAGAGTCTGGGAACTTGAAATCTATGTTTTGGCTCAAGAAAACATTTTTAGTTCCATAAATCATTGTTTAGGATAAACAACAGGTGAGGAGAAGACAGTGCAGACTCTAGACTCAAGATCAGTAAAATCTCGGTGAGGCAGAGAACAAGTATCTTCACAGACTGACCTAAGCTGGAGGCAGGGGACAGTAATAAGTAAAAGTGTGCCTGAGAGATGTATTATGGAACCAAATGAACAAAAACCACAGAACATCTATATTTAAAACAAACAAAAACAACAGGAAGCATAAGCATAAACCACTTTATCTCAGACACCCCGAGAGTTCACTTACCTATCGCTTGAGCTAAGGCTATGACAACTTCCTGGCAAGTTGTGACTTCGGTGACCCCACAAACAATCCTCTGAACTCCGTCCACCCATACTTTAAGTTCCATGGTGCCCCAGCCAGTCACCCAAGGGCCCTGAGACTGGTCATCAAGGCGTCAGGTCATGTCTCTGGCCACGAAAACACGGAAAAGGCAGAGTCTGTGTAGTCAGCTAAAAAGAGGAAAAAACATTTTTAATAAAACAAATCTTACCATTTCTTCTAGTACGTAAATGTTACCAAAACAAATTTTAATATATCATAGTCCTACTACCATTAATGACCATGGGCTTACTTATTCACAGAACTGAACTTAGCAGTGTGAATACAACAATGGCCACCTCTCATGACACCGCATGGTACTGCTATTTCCACAATTAGAATATTAATCATAAAGTCACTCTCCGTTGACCAAAGAAATCTTATTTACTTGACCAAGCCCTATTGCTCAACATACAAACTATTTTTTTACAACAATTACTTCATTAGGATAATTTCTGAGGTTAAAAAAAAGAAAAAAATAGTTTTTTGGTCATTTTAGGAATCACAAATAATTGAACCAGTTTCCGCAGCCTTGCCAGCATCTGTTTGTTCTGTGTCCCTTGTCTCGCTCTCTTGGCCAAGGGACCGAGAGTGTTGTCTTCACCACTGAAACTCCAACACCAAATTCAGCATAAGGCACAGGTATGCAAAAAATATTAGCTGAAGGAAATTAATTCTTTCGTTGGCTGACAACTTCCCCATTTATGAACTGCTTGTCCTCTACCCATTTATTTAACTGGAGTTTGATAACTGTCCTCAACTTTTTTTTTTTTAAACATCTTTATTGGAGTATAACTGCTTTACAATGTTGTGTTAGTTTCTGCTTTATAACAAAGTGAATCAGTTATACATATACCTATGTCCCCATATCTCTTCCCTATTGCGTCTCCCTCCCTCCCACCCTCCCTATCCCACCCCTCTAGGTGGCCACAAAGCACCGAGATGATCTCCCTGTGCTTTGCGGCTGCTTCCCACTAGCTATCTATTTTACATTTGGTAGTGTATATATGTCCATGCCACTCTCTCACTTTGTCCCAGCTTACCCTTCCCTCTCCCCGTATCCTCAAGTCCATTCTCTAGTAGGTCTGTGTCTTTATTCATTTCCTGCCCCTAGGTTCTTCACGACCATTGTTTTTTTTTTTAGATTCCATATATATGTGTTAGCATACCGTATTTGTTTTTCTCTTTCTGACTTATTTCACTCTGTATGACAGACTCTAGGCCCATCCACGTCACCACAAATAACTCAATTTTGTTTCTTTTTATGGCTGAGGAATATTCCATTGTATATATGTGCCATATCTTCTTTATCCATTCATCTGTCGATGGACACTTAGGTTGCTTCCATGTCCTGGCTATTGTAAATAGAGCTGCAATGAACATTTTGGTACATGACTCTTTTTGAATTATGGTTTTCTCAGGGTATATGCCCCGTAGTGGGATTGCTGGGTCATATGGTAGTTCTCATTTTAGTTTTTTAAGGAACCTCCATACTGTTCTCCATAGTGGCTGTATCAATTTACATTCCCACCAACAATGCAGGAGGGTTCCCTTTCCTCCACACCCTCTCCAGCATTTATTGTTTATAGATTTTTTGATGATGGCCATTCGGACCCGTGTGAGATGATATCTCATTGTAGTTTTGATTTGCATTCCTCTAATGATTAATGATGTTGAGCATTCTTTCATGTGTCTGTTGGCAATCTGTATATCTTCTTTGGAGAAATGTCTATTTAGGTCTCCTGCCCATTTTTGGATTGGGTTGTTTGTTCTTTTGATATTGAGCTCCATGAGCTGCTTGTAAATTTTGGAGATTAATCCTTTGTCAGTTGCTTCATTGGCAAATATTTTCTCCCGTTCTGAGGGTTGTCTTTTCGTCTTGTTTATGGTTTCCTTTGCTGTGCAAAAGCTTTTAAGTTTCATTAAGTTCCATTTGTTTATTTTTGTTTTTATTTCCATTTCTCTAGGAGGTGGGTCAAAAAGGATCTTGCTGTGATTTATGTCATAGAGTGTTCTGCCTATGTTTTCCTCTAAGAGTTTGATAGTGTCTGGCCTTACATTTAGGTCTTTAATCCATTTTGAGTTTATTTTTGTGTATGGTGTTAGGGAGTGTTCTAATTTCATTCTTTTACATGTAGCTGTCCAGTTTTCCCAGCACCATTTACTGAAGAGGCTGCCGTTTCTCCATTGTATATTCTTGCCTCCTTTATCAAAAATAAGGTGACCATATGTGCGTGGGTTTATCTCTGGGCTTTCTATCCTGTTCCATTGATCTATATTTCTGTTTTTGTGCCAGTACCATACTGTCTTGATTACTGTAGCTTTACTCTGTAGTAGTATAGTCTGAAGTCAGGGAGCTTGATTCCTCCAGCTCTATTTTTCTTTCTCAATATTGCTTTGGCTATTCGGGGTCTTTTGTGTTTCCATACAAATTGTGAAATTTTTTGTTCTAGTTCTGTGAAAAATGCCAGTGGTAGTTTGATAGGGATTGCACTGAATCTGTAGATTGCTTTGGGTAGTACAGTCATTTTCACAGTGTTGATTCTTCCAATCCAAGAACATGGTATATCTCTCCATCTGTTTGTATCATCTTTAATTTCTTTCATTAGTGTCTTATAAATTTCTGCATACAGGTCTTTTGTCTCCTTAGGTAGGTTTATTCCTAGATATTTTATTCTTTTTGTTGCAATGGTAAACGGGAGTGTTTTCTTAATTTCACTTTCAGATTTTTCATCATTAGTGTATAGGAATGCAAGAGATTTCTATGCATTAATTTTGTATCCTGCTACTTTACCAAATTCATTGATTAGTTCTAGTAGTTTTCTGATTCTCTATGTATAGTATCATGTCATCTGCAAACAGTGACAGCTTTACTACTTCTTTTCCGATTTGGATTCCTTTTATTTCTTTTTCTTCTCTGACTGCTGTGGCTAAAACTTCTAAAACTATGTTGAATAATAGTGGTGAGAGTGGGCAACCTTGTCTTGTTCCTGATCTTAGTGGAAATGGTTTCAGTTTTTCACCATTGAGAACAATGTTGGCTGTGGGTTTGTCATATATGGCCTTTATTATGTCGAGGAAAGTTCCCTCTATGCCTACTTTCTGGAAGGTTTTTATCATAAATGGGTGTTGAATTTTGTCAAAAGCTTTCTCTGCATCTATTGAGATGATCATATGGTTTTTCTCCTTCAGTTTGTTAATATGGTGTATCACACCGATTGATTTGCATATACTGAAGAATCCTTGCATTCCTGGGATAAACCCCACTTGATCATGGTGTATGATCCTTTTAATGTGCTCTTGGATCCTGTTTCCTAGTATTTTGTTGAGGATTTTTGCGTCTATGTTCCTCAGTGATATTGGCCCTTAGTTTTCTTTCTTTGTGACATCTTTGTCTGGTTTTGGTATCAGGGTGATGGTGGCCTCATAGAATGAGTTTGGGAGTGTTCCTCCCTCTGCTATATTTTGGAAGAGTTTGAGAAGGATAGGTGTTAGCTCTTCTCTAAATGTGTGATATAATTCGCCTGTGAAGCCATCTGGTCCTGGGGTTTTGTTTGTTGGAAGATTTTTAATCACAGTTTCAATTTCAGTGCTTGTGATTGGTCTGGTCATATTTTCTATTTCTTCCTGGTTCAGCCTCGGAAGGTTGTGCATTTCTAAGAATTTGTCCATTTCTTCCAGGTTGTCCATTTTATTGGCATAGAGTTGCTTGTAGTAATCTCTCATGATCCTTTGTATTTCTGCAGTGTCAGTTGTTACTTCTCTTTTTCATTTCTAATTCTGTTGATTTGAGTCTTCTCCCTTTTTATCTTGATGAGTCTGACTAATGGTTTATCAATTTTGTTTATCTTCTCAAAGAACCAGCTTTTGGTTTTATTGATCTTTGCTACTGTTTCCTTCATTTCTTTTTCATTTATTTTTGATCTGATCTTTGATTTCTTTCCTTCTGCTAACTTTGGAGTTTTTTTGTTATTCTTTCTCTAATTGCTTTAGGTGTAAGGTTAGGTTGTTTATTTGAGATGTTTCTTGTCTCTTAACGTAGGATTGTATGCTATAAACTTCCCTCTTAGAACTGCTTTTGCTGCATCCCATAGGTTTTGGGTCGTCGTGTTTTCATTGCCATTTATTTATAGGTATTTTTTGATTTCCTCTTTGATTTCTTCAGTGACCTCTTGGTTATTAAGTAGTGTATTGTTTAGCCTCCATGTGTTTGTATTTTTTACAGATTTTTTCCTGTAATTGATACCTAGTCTCCCAGTGTTGTGGTTGGAAAAGATACTTGATATGATTTCAATTTTCTTAAATTTACCAAGGCTTGATTTGTGACCCAAGATATGATCTATCCTGGAGAATGTTCCATGAGCACTTGAGAAGAATGTGTATTCTGTTGTTTTTGGATGGAATGTCCTATAAATATCAATTAAGTCCATCTTATTTAATGTATCATTTAAAGTTTGTGTTTCGTTATTTATTTTCATTTTGGATGATCTGTCCATTGGTGAAAGTGGGGTGTTAAAGTCCCCTACTATGATTGTGTTACTGTCAATTTCCCCTTTTATGGCTGTTAGTAGTTGCCTTTTGTATTGAGGTGCTCCTATGTTGGGTGCATAAATATTTACAATTGTTATATCTTCCTCTTGGATTGATCCCTTGATCATTATGTAGTGTCCTTCTTTGTCTCTTGTAATAGTCTTTGTTTTAAAGTCTATTTTCTCTGATATGAGAATTGCTACTCCCGCTTTCCTTTGATTTACATTTGCATGGAATATCTTTTTCCGTCCCCTCACTTTCAGTCTGTATGTGTCCCTAGGTCTGAGGTGGGTCTCTTGTAGACAGCATATATACAGGTCTTGTTTTTGTATCTATTCAGCCAGTCTATGTCTCTTGGTTGGAGCATTTAATCCATTTACCTTTAAGGTAGTTATCGAGATGTATGTTCCTATTACCATCTTCTTAATTGTTTTGGGTTTGTTATTGTAGGTCTTTTCCTTCTCTTGTGTTCCTGCCTAGAGAAGTTCCTTTAGCATTTGTTGTAAAGCTGGTTTGGTGGTGCTGAATTCTCTTAGGTTTTGCCTATCTGTAAAGATTTTAATTTCTCCGTCAAATCTGAATGAGATCCTTGCTGGGTACAGTAATCTTGGTTGTAGGTTTTTCTCCTTCATCACTTTAAATATGTCCTGCCACTCCCTTCTGGCTTGCAGAGTTTCTGCTGAAAAATCAGCTGTTAACCTTATGGGGATTCCCTTGTGTGTTATTTCCCCCTTGCTGCTTTTAATATTTTTTCTTTGTATTGAATTTTTGATAGTTTGATTAATATGTGTCTTGGCGTGTTTCTCCTTGGATTTATCCTGTATGGGACTCTCTGCTTCCTGGACTGGATTAACTATTTCCTTTCCCATATTAGGGAAGTTTTCAACTATAATCTCTTCAAATATTTTCTCAGTCCCTTTCTTTTTCTCTTTTTCTTCTGGGACCCCTATAATTTGAATGTTGGTGCGTTTAATGTTGTGCCAGGGGTCTCTGAGAGTGTCCTCAATTCTTTTCATTCTTTTTTCTTTATTCTGCTCTGCAGTAGTTATTTCCACTATTTTATCTTCCAGGTCACTTATCCATTCTTCTGCCTCAGTTATTCTGCTATTGATTCCTTCTAGAGAATTTTTAATTTCATTTATTGTGTTGTTCATCACAGTTTGTTTGCTCTTTAGTTTTTCTAGGTGGTTGTTAAACGTTTCTTGTAGTTTCTCCATTCTGTTTGCAAGATTTTGGATCATCTTTACTATCATTATTCTGAATTCTTTTTCAGGTAGACTGCCTATTTCCTCCTCATTTGTTAGGTCTGGTGGGTTTTTGCCTTGCTCCTTCATCTGCTGTGTTTCTCTGTCTTCTCATTCATCTTACTTTACGGTGTTTGGGGTCTCGTTTTCGCAGCCTGCAGGTTCGTAGTTCCCATTGTTTCTGGTGTCTGTCCCCAGTGGGTAAGGTTGGTTCAGTGGGTTGTGTACGCTTCCTGGTGGAGGGGACTAGTGCCTGTGTTCTGGTGGATGAGGCTGGATCTTGTCTTTCTGGTGGGCAGGTCCACGTCTGGTGGTGTGTTTTGGGGTGTCTGTGGCCTTATTATGATTTTAGGCAGCCTCCCTGGTAATGGATGGGGTTGTGTTCCTGTCTTGCTTGTTGTTTGGCATAGGGTGTCCAGCACTGCAAATACGCATTCATTTTCTAACTGTCTTAAATTTAAGAGTCATTCTAATAATATAATTTTTTTTTTAACTTGCTGTGTTTCCCCAGTGTTTGATATTTTGTTTAGCTGCATTATAGGTGAAGCAGAAAATTCTGCATTCTCATATGGTCAAACAATATGCCTTGATTTTTTTCTATTGATTAGAATGTTATTATTAGCCTACTAAAAATCAATTACACACAATTCCTTTTTCTGTGGGTTTTTAAAATCTCAACACTTCCTGTGTTAATAAATCTTTAATCAATCTATGATTTGTTTGTCCATTGTCCTGTGATCTTCCTATTTCTTTGCTGTTTTTAAAAAATAATGTTAAAGTTTATGAGATGCAATAAACATTGATTTAATTAAAGAAAACATTTAATTTGTTTAACGGTTTACAATGGCACTGGCATTTCAGTATAAATTGATTATTTAAAAACTTATTTAAAAAACAATACAAACTTTTCCTATAAAATAGTATTTACTACAAATAGTAAGTTAGTCCTTTTACATTCTGTTAAAGGACCTAAGACAGTTCTAGGGTACCTGGTCACCTGGGTAGATGAATCAGAACACATGTGAGATGAACGAGAATAAACCTAATTACTTTTTCTAGGGAAGGTACAAAAATACTTTTTGTTGGGAGTTCCCTGATGGCCCAGTGGTAAAGAATCTACCTTGCAATGTAGTGGACACGGGTTCGATCCCTGGTTGGGGAACTAAGATCCCGCATGCTGTGGGGCAACTAAGCCCACGTGCCACAACTACTGAGCCTGTGCGCCTCAACTAGAGAGCCTGCATGCTGCAAACTACAGAGCCCATGCACCCTGGGACCCACACATCACAACTAGAGAGAAGCTCCCACGCCAAAACGAAAAATCCCACATGCCGCAACTAAGACCCGATGCAGCCAAAAATAAATAAAACAAACAAATAAATAATAAATAAGTCTTAAAAGAAACCTTTTTGTCATGCTGTAATTTCCCAGAGTGCCACTTCAGCTCTCTCTGCTTCCACTGCAGCGCCAAGGCGGCTTCACTAACCCCCTTTATGCCCAGAGGAAGGACCATCTGCCCCCAGCAAGCTGATTCCCAAACTGTGTTCCTCAATTAGGAAATACTGTAAGATGTTAAATTTCTGGGAAAAAGGGCTCCAAGGCCGAGGAAATGTAAGAAATCCAGTAAACAAAGTTTAAAAAGTTCCTTTGCTGCCAGACTTCTTCGAGCATTATATAGGCTGGTGTGCACTCCAAGTGTCAAATAAGAGGTTTATATGCTACTGTCCCTAATCCATTTAGAGAACATTTAAGGAAAGGAAACATTAAGAGTTCTGACTTAAAATAAGATTTGTTTCCTTCTCTGCTAGGCACTCTATTTACTAAAAATAGAATATGTATTATTCTTCCTTGGGATAAGTTAAGATGAAAAAACGGTCAAACATTAATATATTGTGTTAAATTAATATATTAAAACTAAATTGTTTTATTAAAAAGAAAAACAGCTGAATTTTTAAAGCTGAATTAAAATTTATTTAATACATAGTCCCTTATGTTTCATTAAAAGATTAAACTTGGACCTTTCAACTTAAAAGTTTTCACACAGCAAAGGAAACCACTGACAAAACAAAAAGACAACTTACTGAATGGGAGAAAATATTTGCAAATGATATGACATAAAGGATTAATATCCAACATATATAAATAGCTCATACAACTCAACATCAATAAAACAAACCACCCAATTAAAAAATGGGCAGAAGAACTGAATAGACATTCTTCCAAAGAGGAAATGCAGATGGCCAACAGGCCCATGAAAAGATGCTCGACATCACTAATCATCAGGGAAATGCAAATCAAAACCACAATGAGATATCACCTCACACCTGTCAGAATGTCTATCATCAAAGAGAACACAAGTAACAAATTGTTGGCGAGAACGTGGAGAAAAGGGAACCCTCCTACACTGTCGGTAGGAAAGTAAACTGGTGCAGCCACTGTGGAAAACAGTATGGAGGTTTTTCAAAAAAACTAAAAATAGAACTACCATATGACTCAGCAATTCCACTTCTGGGTATACATCCAAAAAAACCAAAAACACTAATTCGAAAAGATACATGCACCCCAATATTCATAGCAGCATTATTTACAATAGCCAAGATATGGAAGCAACCTAAGTGTCTATCAACAGATAAATGGATAAAGAAGATGTGGTATACATATCCAGTGGACTACTACTGAGATTTTAAAAATAACGAACTTCTGGCATTTGCAGCAACATGGATGGACTTGGAGGGTATTATGCTAAGTGAAATAAGTCAGAGAAAGACAAATACTATATGATATCACTTATATGTGGAATCTAAAAAATACAATAAACTAGTGAATATAACAAAAAAGAAGGAGACTCACAGATACAGAGAACAAACTAGTGGTTACCAGTTGGTGGGGGGCAATATAGGAATGGGGGAGTGGTCAGTACGAACTACGGAGTGTAAGATAGGCTCAAGGATGTGTTGTACAACACGGGGAATAGAGCCAATATTTTGTAATAACTGTGGATGGAAAGTAACCTTTAAAATTGTACAAAAATTTAAAAAATTAAAATAAAAAAGTAAACACCATTATTTTAAAAAAGATATTAAACTTGGGAAACCTAACACAGCAGATTATTAAAAGACAGCAGATCTCATTAAAAGTTCTCCCCACCCCCCAAGAAACCTATTATTTCAAAGAAACTTATGAGGCTCATTATTAAGTTCCATTAAGGTTTTAGTATACCATCACATATTTTCCTATCTGCATTATCACCATTTCACCTTGAACTTTTAATCATTAAGTGAATACAAATGAACATAAAACACATATACAGGGCTTCCCTGGTGGCGCAGTGGTTGAGAGTCTGCCTGCCAATGCAGGGGACACGGGTTCGAGCCCTGGTCTGGGAAGATCCCACATGCCGCGGAGCGACTGGGCCCGTGAGCCACAATTACTGAGCCTGCGCATCTGGAGTCTGTGCTCCGCAACAAGAGAGGCCGCGATAACAAGAGGCCTGCGCACCGCGATGAAGAGTGGCCCCCGCTCGCCGCAACTAGAGAAAGCCCTCGCACAGCAACGAAGATCCAACACAGCCATAAATAAATAAATAAATAAATAAATAAAATTTAAAAAAAAAAAAAAAAAAACACATATACATCTGTTAAATATTAGAGTATAGTAATGCTGTGGGAAAACACTGAGAATAATACTAGTTAGCTAATATAAACTTGTAGGGTATTTATCCTCTTGATCAGAGATTTCCTACCATGGCTCATCACAGAGAAGATCAGCGTCTGCGTCTTAAACACCACTAACAATATCTTTCAAAGTTGAATCCTTAAGGAGGGTAAGAAATGCCTTTATGGATCAGATCAATGAACCACATGGTCCAAAATTTTATTACAGGAGGGCCACTTTTTTTAGAATATGGCTTCTGTCAAGTTTGGGGCTGCACTGACAATCATCCCTCCCTTCCTTTATGATCAGGGTTATTCATGAAAGTCATTTGAAGAATGTGTCTTCCCAGCAGAAGCCCCTAGTGCTCTCTTTTAGAAGCTGTGACCCTGTTCTTTCCTTTATACCCTCCGAGTCTGACTCCGAAGCTCTGCTCCCAGCCTCAGAACTAGACTAGAGGGGAAAATGCAAGGCCTACACTGTAGGTGCGTGTGGTGGATTGGTCATCATTGGAACTAAGGACTCAGGAAGCAGAAGGGCTTTGGCATCTCAGTTGGAATTTGGAATACATTTTTCCGTGGAAACCTACCTATTTTGTAGGTAGAAGTAAGGTTCTACTGCAAGGGTATTAACAGAGTTCAGTTATTGTCATTGTGAGGTTTCTATATTCAAACCACTATTATTTTAATAATTTTTATAATGAAGAACTAGGTCTATACAGTAACATGCTACTGGGGAACAAGTGTTCTTTTAGCCAAGAATCATTTATGATCTTAAAAGTCTATTGGACCCATGCACTTACAGTCAATTAATCTATGACAAAGGAGGCAAGAATATACAATGGAGAAAAGACAGTCTCTTCAACAAGTGGTGCTGGGAAAGCCAGACAGTTACACGTAAATCAATGAAATTAGAACATTCCCTCACACCATATACAAAACTAAACTCAAAATGGTTTAAACACCTAAATATAAGACATGACATCATAAAACTCCTAGAAGAGAACATAAGCAAAATATTCTCTGCAACAAACTGTAGCAGTATTTTCTTAGATCAGTCTCCCAAGGCAAAAGAAATAAAAGCAAAAATAAACAAATAGAACCTAATCAAACTTAAAAGCTTTTGCACAGCAAAGGAAACCATGAACAAAAGAAAAAGACAACCTACAGACTGGGAGAAAATATCTGAAAATGATGCAATCGACAAGGGGTTAACTTCCAAAATGTACAAACAGCTCGTACAACTCAATATGAAAAAAACAAACAACACGATCAAAAAATGGGCAGAAGACCTAAATAGCTATTTCTCCAAAGAAAGCATACAGATGGACCACAGGCACAGGAAGAGATGTTCAACACAGCTAATTATTTGAGAAATACAAGCCAAAACCACAACAGGGTATCGCCTCACACCAGTCAGAACAGCTATCATCAAAAGGTCTATAAATAATAAATGCTGGAGAGGGTGTGGAAAAAAGGGAACCCTCATACACTGTCGGTGGGAATGTAAATTGGTACAGCCACTATGGAAAAGAGTACGAAGGTTCCTTAAAAAACAAAATAGAGTTACCATAAGATCCAGCAATCCCACTTCTGGGTATATACCTGGAAAAAATGAAAATGCTAATTCGAAAAGATACATGCACCTCAATGTTCACTGCAGCACTATTTACAATAACCAAGACATAGAAACAACCCAAATGCCCATCAACAGATGACTGGCTTAAGAAGATATGGTATACATATATACAACGGAATATTACTCAGCCATAAAAAAGAATGAAATTGCCATTTGCAGCAACATGGATGGACCTAGAGAATATTATACTTAGTGAAGGAAGTCAGACAGAGAAAGACAAATACTATATGATATCACTTATATGTGGAATCTAAAAAATAATACAAATGAGTCTACATACAAAATAGAAACAGACTCACAGACACAGAAACCAAACTTATGGTTACCAAAGGGGAGAGGAAGGGAGGGAGGGACAAATTAGGAGTATGGGATTAACAGATACAAACTACTGGGAATTCCCTGGCGGTCCAGTGGTTAGGACTCCACGCTTCCACTGCAGGGGGCATGGGTTCAATCCCTGGTCGGGGAACTAAGATGCCTCATGCAACGTGGTGCGGCCACAAAAAAAAAAAAAAAAAAAAAAAAAAAAAGATACAAACTACTATACATAAAATAGATAAGCAACAAGGATTTACTGTATAGAGCAAGGAACTATATTCAGTATCTTATAATAACCTATAATGGAATATAATCTGAAAAGAAAATAACTGAATCACTTTGCTGTACACCTTAAACTAACACAATATTGTAAATCAACTATACTTCAATTTTAAAAAATGTCTATTGGAATTAAGCACCTGAATTTGTGGAGACATGTTCCCCCAAGACCAGTGCTTTAGTAAAGTAATTTATTCAATCCTCATTATTTGTGGATTCCTTATTTGTGAATTCACCCACTCACTAAAATTTATTTGTGACCCCCAAATCAATACTTGTGGCACTTTCATGGCCATTCACAGACATGAAAAATTGGAGTTGCCTGACCTATACATTCCTATCTGAGGTTGGACAAAATCAGTGCTCTGTCTTGCTTCAGCTTCCATGCTGTCAACAAGTGTCTTTCCTCAGTCTATTTAGTGCCATGCTTTGCATTTTTGTAGTTTTTGTTGGTGACTTCACTGTTAAAACCAGTTCCCAAGTACTGTGCTGAAGTGCTGTCTAGGGTTCCTAAGGGCAAGAAGGCTGTGATGTGACTTGGAGAAAAATAAGCTTTGTTCAGGCATGTGTTATAGCGCTGCTGGCTGTGAATTCAATGTTAGTGAATCAACAACGTATATTAAATGAAGTGTCTTTAAATGGAAAAACACATAAGACAAAGTGATATATTGATCAGTTGATGAAACTGTTGTGACCAAAGGCTCTTGCAAATGACGAGAATTGACTGTGTACCTCTAAATGGTATAACTTCCTTATGATGGCAATCATCAAGCTCCTGAGCAAATCCCATCATTCCCTGGACGCTACACACAAGCATACAGGTGGCTTATTGCCAATTTTAACATTTCCTTCATTGTTAGTTTCGCTCAAGCTCTGACGTTATTGCATATCAAAGAATTCTTTGTAAAAACAGTATACAGATAAACTGGGTTATAATAAAATCTTCACAATCAAGCTAGTTACTTTAATTAAGTCAAATATTAATGCTAGCCCCAGTTCTTTCTGCATCACAGAGAAAGAGATTCACACAATGAACACGATACATTCTGAATAGTACTTATTAGAACTACTAATAATCAGATACTAAAATTATCCTTTGTGTAGAAAACTGGTAAAAAAAAAAACAACTACTAAAGGGAGTTTACATTATCTCATTCTAAAACTAATTTGATGTGGGAATTAAATGAAGTTATGTAGAATAACTGCTACCAACTAAAAAAGTATTAACTTTTTAATGTTTAAATATTACTGATGTAAGGAAAAAAATGTCTATGGGTACCTGCTGCCTGAAGATGAAAAACAACCTGGAGAGCATGACAGGATGAAGCACAACGTGGGAGGAGAAGAGGGAGAGTGAAAACACATTAGGAAAAAAAGAGGCGATGAGAAGCCAGAATTTGGCAGATACAGGTAACGGTTTTTGGAAAACTGCCTCAGACGCCAGTCATAGGTTACCTGCCCCTGAACTGCAATGTTCAGGTTATGCATGTTTGACACTCTTGTTCTGTATTTTGGAAACTCAGTTAAACGTTAAGTTGCTTTTATCAAGACCATTATTTTGCTATAACGCAGTTCTGCAAATGGTGTCACAGAAATGGGTTGTTACAAAAAGGTACACAATGTCAAAAGCGGTGCTAAGGAAGATGACCTTAGTAATAAAAATAAGAGCCTCCCAAAATGAATTCTTGAGAACAGCAGTCCTGAGAGATGCACCATGGGGAAATAAGGTTCCCCAGTCCAACAATTTTGAGAAACATTTCATAACATGTCATCGCTGGGAGATAATGCGCAGCAAGATAAAGGTTCTGATACCCCAGGGTAGATAAACTGGTCAAACTCTGTTAAACTTACTCAGTGACTTAGCATGGCGGGTGGGGAGTGAAAGGGGGCACAATGCCTATAAAATGTATTTTATACTATAGGATGCAAACTTCTAACTTTTAGAAAATTTGCCTATATGTAAAAATAAGATTTCTACCAACCCTTTAATGTATTTTGAGGCACTCAGAAGTGGTGATGGATACACTGTTTGAAGTTTTACTTGCAGGAACAATATAGAACAAATGAGAATATTTAATAGAACCCTAGCTTTCTCTTTTGCTTATACAAAAAGTCTTCATTGCCACGATAAAGCCATCTCTTCTAAAAATGGGTTTTATATTTTTCTTTTCAGGGACCTGTCTAAATCATAGGATTTTTCTTTAATAGTATGTTTTTAGAAGTTCTCAAAGCTAAGCAGTATGTGCATATTAACTATTAAATACAATAAACCCATGCTCTTTCCTCTATTACTCATCGTCCTCAGATCACAGCATTCAAACACATGCAACGATCTAACATTTCCCAAATATTACATGTGCACATGACCACTCCGCAACCATGGCGAGGAATGGCACGAACACCGACCATCTGCCAAGCACAGTGTATCGTGTCTCATTTATTCCTCACAGCACAATTCAGTGAGTTAGGTATCACTGGCCTCATTTTAAAGGTGAGAAAAGTGAGTCTCAGAGAGCTTAAATAACTAACCCTCCCAAGGTCACGAACCTTGCAATTTGGCGGCATATATTCAAAACTGGGGTGAATAAAGAAACTAAGGAATGAGTAAGGCAGGCTTCTCCAAAAGGATTCACTGTACCTAAATAAGTGTTCTTAAAATGTCCTAAATTATACTAAGAAAACTCATCTATCACCTCCTGGAAATTTATTTTTATTAATAAACAACAATCAGACAGTAGGTATAAACTTGCCATTCCAGGAGAAAGAGAAGAGGTAAACCAACTGAATCGTGCTAAGAAACTACAGTTTAAATTCACAGAACCTATGATAAATAAATGCTCATGCCAGCAAAATGAGTGTCTCATAGTCAGATTCATTCTTCAGTGCCAACAAATTATTCCTCCAGTTTTGGAAAATTATGTCCATATTTATTTTACAGAGGCCTAAATAAAATACGTTTGCATATTTGTGTTAATTTTAAACTCTTGCCTTTAATATTAAGCAAAGCTTCTTAGAGATTTCCGGCATTTTCTTTAAGTTCGCATCATTAAAAACTACTTCCTGGAATAAGCCATTTTTTCCAAGGGACCATTGATTTAGTGGACATAGCATTTACCAAGGTTCAAATCCTGAGTCTATTACTTAAGATGCATAACTTTTCAAGTGGCATGTGTGAGGAAGAGAATGCCTTTTAAAAAAATGTACCTAGTGTGGGGCTTGGCTCAAAATGTAAATTCAATAAAAGTTTGCTCTGTGTATGGAAGTAAAAATTATAACTCAAAAATTAGAAACTTCTTTTCCTGAAGGAAAAAAATCAACAGAAAAGCAACACTTTGGAAACATTATTTTTATTTTAATAAGAGCACCTGAAAATAAAGACATTTTAGATTATGACACCGTGTACGTAAGAGCAGCCAACACTCTCAAAGTTTTTAAATGGAGATTAGAAATGATAATTGGGATTAGCACCCATATTAAAAAATTTCAATTGCATCTGGTATAAACATGATACAAATCAAGTTAAAGTTACTGATATGAAAATATTGATCCTTCTACTAAGAACCATCTTTTTTAAAAAAATAAACTTTTAAAATAAATATGACTAGTAACTTTAGTTTTTTTATTTAGCATCAAATTTAGTGTTAGAAGAGCCATTATTTTCAGTTGAGTTTCTTATTCAAAGCTCATCTCCAGATAGCTTACGGACAATTATATTTTTCTAAATCACATATAATGTTAAACCTATATCTATGATTTTGAAATGGAGACTTCTTCCATACCCAGAGGTGTAAACCAACAGGTCACAGAGCAGTATCAAAAATCTTTTGGCAGTACAGTACTTCGTCAGGACAGTACTTATTTCTGAACTAACAATCTGAGTAAATTTTGACCTGTCAATTAAAGCTCTGAGCAGAAATACAGGATTTCTATGTAATAATTATAACTTAAGAAAAAGCAAAATCTTTACAGTTACCCATTTTAGAGAATAGAGAGATATATTTCCAGTAACCAAAGCTAATCTCAAAAGCAAGTTCTTATTCGAAATAATTCTTTTTACTAATCTAATACTAACTGACACCACCAAAAAGTCATTTATTCCCTAGTCCCCTCAAAATGGTTACCATTTGTAAAATCATTCTGATACCCCATGGAAATACAAGGACATGGTTATTAGATTGAATTCTTCTTTGAGTTCTGGCTGACAGAACACTGATAAAGGAAGTGTTTTGCTTGGGAATTTAACCTGGAAATTCATACCTTGAAAAGGGTCACAGGAGAACAAGGCATGGAGAGGCCGGGGAGGGTGGCATGAGACAATGGCCACTCGGTGGGTCTGAAGGGATGTCATAAAAGTGATGGAAATGAACCAAGACCAACACATAAAAATGAACAATTCAGTCTAGGTCAGGGCCTCCAAAAGCCCCTACAGCCCTCATTGTAAGCCAATTCATGATGGTCAAAATCTCTCTAGTGGTAGTAACCCTGAGTCAGCTTTAACTGGAATGCCACCACTCCACACGAATGCTACTAACCATAACACGTGCATCTTTCTTCTTTTTTTCTGCTATTCCAGCCTTGCCGTATTCTTCTTTCCAAGTCACAAGCCTACCAAAATCACTCAAAAATAATTTGGCTCTATGTGGTGAAAGTTCAAAGGAAGCTGTGGGTTCCTTACACCTAGAGATGTCAAGGAGGGATGGGCACATGATGGTACTTTCTCCAGACAGATAAAGGTCACTCATTTCATAGAGTTCACTGACACCAAATGGATAAGATATCTTTCCTTTCGGAGCTAGCAACCTGCTGGCCAACAACTAGTATAATCATTTCACTGAACACAGAAGGCTGAGGTCTAGCCAAATTTCATCATTCGATCCAGGTCACATGGATGGATGTTAGCCAATCTTTGGAATAATACCAATTTAGATTATTCTGAAAACTGAAATTAAATGATTAAACTTAATTAAGTGCCCAGTACAGAAGATGTTGAGGGAGTTGCTCTTGTAAAGAACTCTAATGAAAATGGACCATAAAATGGGGGTTGCCACTGACATAGGAACACTGGCATGAAAAAACTATGTGTTGCTTGTTCTTGATAATTCTCTTAAATGTTCATGGAAGGTGGACCTTACAACTTGATTTTACTGGTACAAAATCTAAGTAAAAAATACAAAGATAATATACCATTGGGTTCCATTTCTTGCTGCAGTATTATTTTAAAAAAGGAACATAAAAAGCCATCTGTTTTGCAATTACATCTTCTGTTGGTGTCCCAGTCTACCTTATGGCCCTTTAGAGAAAGCTGGAGGCATAGGTGTAGTGCCAAGTTCTGTGATGGTTTAACTCCTGTTGAGCTCCCAGGACTGGGAAAGATATCACACTCTCCAAGTCTTAATGTGAAAAACCCTGAATTCTGGCATCAGTTAAATCGTGCTTTTTACTATGTATGCTATTTCATGGCTCTCTTTCATAATAAGTTCATTGGAAAACTGCCAGTGAGCAATAATGTTATAATGTATTTCTACTAAAAAAAGTTACTGAAAACTTGGTGACATTTTAAAAGATAGATGTAAGTACAAATAGATTTGTGTTATTGCTCCGAGAGCAGATACACTTTGGTACCTTGATTGTAAACCAAACCCTTCAAATGAAAACATGTTTTTGTTAATCTAGCAACAACAATAATAAACAGCTAACACGTACTGAATTCTACTATGTGACAGGTGCAAAGTTAACTGTGTATATATATATTTACATGTATTTTATATATTATAATATACGTGTATGTATAAAATTTTATTTAATCCTTCTGATACTCATCTATAGCTCTGTGTGACATGAATTATCATGAAACAAGTGAGGAAACTGGGGTATAGAGGAATCAGTAACTCGGCCAGAGTCACTCAGCCACCAAGTGATATTAAATTATGTTCAAGGGCTTCCCTGGTGGCGCAGTGGTTGAGAATCTGCCTGCCAATGCAGGGGACACGGGTTCGAGCCCTGGTCTGGGAAGATCCCACATGCCGCGGAGCAACTAGGCCCATGAGCCACAATTACTGAGCCTGCGCGTCTGGAGCCTGTGCTCCGCAACAAGAGAGGTCGCGATAGCGAGAGGCCCGCGCACCGCGATGAAGAGTGGCCCCCACTTGCCGCAACTAGAGAAAGCCCTCGCACAGAAACGAAGACCCAACACAGCCATAAATAAATTAAAAAAAAAAAAATTATGTTCAAAACTTTATAGCCTCCATTCAGGTATAAGGAATCTATTTCCTTAATTTAGTATTTATGACATTCTACAATGAAACCCACTGTTTTACTTAACAGAAGATAAAAATAAATGTATTTTTCATCTACAGACTTCTCACTCATAATATCATAAATATCAAGCCCATTAATTCTGACAAGCCCATTTTTACAGTTATGATGAATTAAGCTCACAAACTTTTCAACAAAACATTGTCTTGACTAATGACTACGAGGGTGACTTTAAATAGGCAAACTTTATATATCAAACATGTTCCTTTTCAGGTATATATTTCTAAGCTAAATTAGTATGTAAACATTTCAAAGCCAAAATAAAATACTTTGGGGAGGAAATAGCAATAAAATAAACATAAAATTAAGGAAAAGTGAGCACCCAACTTTCTTTGACTGACTGTCAAAGTGGCTGCTTGACTATAAACCTTTCTACTAACTTCAGTTTTAAGAGTTAATTAACACAGTATAGAAAGGGTAACAGTTGGTCTTTCTTAAATACAAATTGGATTCCACACTCCTGCTCAGAACGCTTCAATGGCTCTCCACTCACTGCCATCGGGACCTGGCTGACAGTGAGGGACTGTAGGGGCTGCTGGAGGCCTTGACTAGACTGAACTGTTCACTTCTGTGTGTCGGTCTTAGTTTGTTTCCATCACTTTTATGACACCCCTTCGTACCAACCAAGTGTCCACTGTCTCACGCCACCCATGGCTCCCTGGCTTTTCTGTACCTTCTTCTCCTGTGACCAGTTGATTAAAGTACTAAATGCCTTAAGAGTATGGAAGGCAGAAATTATATTTGGCAAAATTAAACATGCATGATCCCTAAGAATCTTTGTTAAACTAGAACTACTTCAACTCACAGAAAATTTCAAATGTATCCATTCAAACAATTTGAAAAGGTAGTTTTCCCTTAATCTTTAAGAGCCAAAAATAATTCTGCTTACTCTACGTATTTCCTGAAGAAAATGTAAGTCAGTTAAATAATGAAATCCCTAGATGATATGCAAAAATTGCTGCATCTTTTGGTGATATTTTAAAGTACAGGCATACCTCACAGATATTGTGGGTTTGGTTCCAGACCACTGCAATAAAGTAAATATCTCAATAAAGTGAGTCTCACCAATTTTTTTGGTTTCCCAGTGCATATAAAAGTTTTATTATATTGTAGTCTATAAAGTGTGTAATAGCATTATCTCCAAAAAAACAATGTACATACCTTACTTAAAAAAGACTTCATTGCTAAAAAATGCTAACCACCAACTGAGCCTTCGGTGAGTCTAATCTTTTTGTAATAGCAAGATCAAAGATCACCGACCACCATAGCAAATATAATAATAATGTAAAAGTTTGAAATATTGCGAGAATTACCAAAATGTGACATACGGACACAAAGTAAGCAGATGCTGTTGGAAAAATGGTGGCAATAGACTTGCTCGATGTGGGGTTGCCACAAAACTTCAATTTGTAAAAAAACACAATATCTAGAAAGGGCAATAAAACGAGGTATGCCTGTTAATAGGTATTTTCCATGTAGCGAAATTCTAATTGAGAGTTTAATTATTCCGTGTAATGAAACAAATAATGCTATTCCATAATTTTCCACACTTTATTCTTCACATTGTCTTTAGCTGCCACTCTCCTTAAAGAGATACTCTGTGCTGCTCTGCATTTAAGCTGGGGAAGTTTTGGGCTTCAAACAATCCAGGAAGTGTTGTGTTGCTATATGAGCATTCAATATTATTCGAAAAGACAGATGCTGATTTTGAGACATGCACTGTGAAATTTCAGGGCAAAAGACCTGATATTTATTGTAAACATCATTAGTGATGCTGGTCCTCTACTTGACAATATTCTATTTAGAGAACTGGGCTTAGGCCTAGTCCCTGCCCTTTACTGAAACTACAGTGTCAGGGTGAAGATGGCTGTGACTGGTCGATCAGCAGTCAGATGCAATGAGGAAAGCTATACGTTTAACCTTGAGCACATGAATAAATATAAATGGCTCAAGGGTAGGGTGCAGCAACTAAAGCAATGAACTGTTTAAAATCCTAGTACACTTTCCAAGTTAAACTGCTTGTTTAAGGGGGAAAAGGCCCCTAGTGTTTTATGTTCAAATAAATTTATTTGCATTTCATTAGTATATCTGATTTCCACGATGTGTTCGTATTTCATCAAGCCCTACATGTTCAGAGTAGAGAGCAAAGCTCAAGCACTGCTAATCCAGCAGTTATCCTGGTGAAGGTCACTTGCAGAAGTATCACCCCATGGAACAAAATGGGTCAAGAAAATGTGGCCAAGGACTACTCCAGCAGTCACCAGAACCCACTCCCTGCCTCAGTGAGATGCAAAGTGGGAGGGAAGTAGCAGCAAGGTAATAAGTCACTACTTAGAAGGGAGCTGGGAACGGTACTGCAGTTGAGAAAAGTGGATTTTTGAAGAAGCAGTTTAATTAAAGTATAACATACTACAGAAAAATTCAGCAATTTTAAGTGTGATGAATTTTCACAAGGCAAACACACCTGTCTAATCACTTCCAAGATCAAGAAGAAGCCCTCTCCTAGTCCTGACCCCTCCCTGAAAGGACCTCTATCGTCACAGACTGGTTTTGCCTGGTTTGGGATTTTGTGTAAATGGACTCCATCGTATGAAGTGGTGGCTGGTTTCTTTGGTGACGGTGTGCTTGCTGATCTTCATCCACATTGCTGTTCGTAGCATGTACTTCATTCTTTCTCACTGCAGTAGGGATTCCCTGTTGTACAAATATACCACAATTTATTCATCTGTCTTCTGTCGATGGACAGATGGTTGTTTCCAGTTTGGGGCTATTACAAACAATGCTGCGTAGCTTGGAGTGGAGCTGCTCCAGTCCGCAACTGCCTGCCAAATGGTCCCTCTGCCTTCCTCCTGTCTCTCCCCCTGCACATCCACTTTATACATTATTGCTACAGAAGATCTTTTTTTTTTTAATAAACTTTTTTATTGACATATAACATATATACAGTACACAAATGTTAAATGCAATTACTACCCAGATCAAGATCTAGAATATAATTGACAGGATTAAAATGAAAAATAGACAAATCCACAATCATAATTAATTATGTCAATTTTTATATATTTTGAAGTTGTATCATTAAGGGCATACATGTTTAGGATTGTTTTGGCTTCCTGTTTAATTGATCCTTTTTCATTATGAAATTTTTTTTTCATATTTTTCAACAATTCTTGCAGTAAAGTCTTCTATACCTGATATTATTATAGCTATATTGAATTTCTTTTTGTTACAGTTTATATGGTATATCTTCTTTCATTCTTTTACTTTTTTCTTTTTTTTTTTTTTGATAAGAACCTGCAGTACAAACAAACAAACAAACAAGAATACAACTAATACTAAACTTTCTTTGGGTTATTTGTATGGAAATATGTTAATATAAATGTTTCAGACATTACATGAAATTTCTAAAAATCTTATATGCTCTGGTATAATGTTATAAGTCATAATTCTAGTTATTACTTTAAAATGTATACCTCAGAAATAAAAAACAAAACAAAACAAAACAAAAAACCCCAGAAGATCTTTCTTAAACACAAATTTGATTCCATACTCGTGCTTAGAGCCCTCTAATGGCTCGCCACTGCCCTCAGGGTACCGCCTCTTGGTCATGTCGCAACTCTCCCAGCTCCCCTTCGCCCTTGTGCCAAGACATTTCAGTTCTTTGGAGACATCATTCTCTCAAGTATCTTTGCCCTGCATATGCTGCTCTCCTTCCTTGGAAAATGCTTCTGATTCCTGCATATCCTTGAAGCTCATTTTAATCTCCTTCCAGGCATCTTTCCCCCGTCTTTCGGCCCCTGTTCTGATCTGGAGGTGTCCACTCTTCCCCGTGCTTCCAAATCACTGTTTTGGTTTTACCATGGCAACTCTCAAAGTGCTTATCTGCCTAACTCCTCTGATTCTCCTTCTACCCCCTTGAACACTTCAGCACAGTCACTGACACATAGTGGATGCAACATATGTGTTTGTTGTATAACACAGGTGCTAACTGCACAGCACAGAGACTACAGTTTACATTTTATTGGGGAGAAAAAGCACAGTTCTAGTGAGAAAGTATAAGTGTGAACTGAGAGGTGATAAAATTGGCATTCAAGTATTTTAAGCCAAGTAAAGCCCTATTGATTTAAACTCTGGAATAACGGTTAAACCTTACCATTAATGACGCTACTGTGAATATTAAACCACATTGTAAAATTCTTTAATATATCCCAAGGCAATACCTAGAGAAGGAATACTATTGTTTTAATCTATAATTTGTGACTTCTCAAATGAAACATTTAATTTAAATAATTTTAGGGATATTAATTTTTAAATACTCAGTGAAAGGAAATATGCAAGTAAATCATACTTATGAAAGAGTAGATAGAAAAATGATTGCAAAAAATAATGTCTAATGTTCAGAAATGGGAAAAAAAATCAGTGTAGTATAAAACTCTCCTGACACAGCTCTTTCTCAACACCTTATCACTTAAGCAAAGCTTTTCCCTCTCTAAAAACAAATTAATCAAAATAGGCCAAATGTCACCAGTCAAGAAGAAACACAAGCACCACCCTACAAACTAAGAGGGTTTTTAATAAAAAGAATGTAAGGAATCTAATGAAATCAAAACAAAGGAATTGATAAAAGTAAAGAGCACAGACTTCTCAAGCCATTTTCAGATTCTGGTTTATAAATTACCTATCTGAATAACTTGTCTAAGATTATGAAGATAAATAAACCCATAGGTAGACTGTATTAATATCCTCTCCTGCTTCATAGCCTGGGAATATACAGAGTGAACACAACATATGCTCTTTACCCAATTCTTCCTTCAAATATGTTATTTGTTTTCTCAGTCAACGAGTTCTTAAATTGCTATGTTTAGCTTCTTTAGGTGGGGAAAAGATAAACTTTTTTTGACTTATAATTATATTATTTCATGATAGAATTAAATAAACATACACCTCATCTCATTTTTAACACTAGACTCTAAAAGTTCCAAAACATTCACTGTTCATTTTCCTAGTATGATTCTGCCATAAATGAAAAGTTATTAATTAAGTTTTGGATACTTTGAATTTGTAAGAGCAATAAATATTTCTGTAGAGCATCCAGCAAAATTAGAAATTTGCATCTAAAGCTGAGAAGACAGATCTAACACATCAAAGTATCACAGAGGTGACATAAAGCTGTAAAACTCACTCATATATACTCTAATTATGCCCTTAAATAGTATCTCTTTAGCATTATTGTACAGATTTATATCAGGTTGTCTTATGCTTCCATTTTAAGACTGATCTAGACTTGCAATTTAGTATTTTAATATATGTATCTGTGTATACACATATGCATGCATATATATTTATGTATATATGTGTGTATCTATATTATGTATATGTATATACCTACACACAAGCACCCACATACACACTCTCTCTCTCCTTAACTATAGTTTAACCTAGAAATGAGGGTTCCCCCTTCTTTCTAACTATTAATTTTGTGAACATACTGCAGGCTCATTAATTAATGAATTACCCAGTAGATAACTGTTCAAATTATACAATCATCCAATGTCAAAGCCAGGAGATTTATGCATTTCTGATTGCCTAAATGTCCACAAATCTATAATAATATTAATCTAACTGAGTTCCCAAAGAAGCAAAATAGTACAGACCTCTAAGGAACAAACTAAACAATGAAATACTCTGAAAGCCGTATGTATGAAAACTAATGCAAGAAAACTCATGGTTTGTGTTCAATGCGATGGATAACAATATATTCAGGAGAGAAGATAGATTAAGTAAATTACAAAATTTTAGACTATGAAAAAAATCACACAGAATAAAACTATGTAAATCACGGTCTAAAAGATGAAATAAAATATACATGTTAGTTCTATATATTCAGTGCTCAGGAAACAATAAAAGTCAAAGTCCAATAAAGAGTCAGCAGTTACCTCATTAATAAAATGGGAATCAAGGATTCAAGGCCTAAGGAATTTACTGCTGAAGAGGTGGCGGGGAGGGCATTAAGGAGGTTTCCACATTGTAACACAGGATAGATGTTTTCACCGTCAAGAGGCATCTATAGCCAGTCAACTGAGGCGCTAGTAGAAGCATAAACTTGGACTCCTTTTGAAAGTTTTCCCACTGCTCAAGCTTTACCTAGTAGTGGCAAAATGACGACGAAGTTGCTAATTTTGATTCAAATCCAAGGAAACAATCATTTGTGCTTAGCTACTGAACGAAAAAATCTTACATTATGGAGAGAAACAATGTCTTAATTTCTTTTCTTTTAAAATCAAGAATACCAATATGTTTAAAGTTATTATTCAACAATAACTAAAAAAGCAAAAACAATGAGACTCTTACCAAAAACAAAACAAAAAGGCCACTGTTTAAATGAATCCAATACTCAAATTTGTGGAGAGAATGATCAAAGTCAAGGAAACAAAATAATGATTTAATTTTAAACACACGATGCGATTCTCATGCTCTTTGTTAATCCTGATACCACCAGGGTCAGACATTCAGTAACACGCGATTATATAGAAAAAACACAGACAACAAATACTCTTTTTCTTTTTATAGTTACTCCTTAAATCTAGGCAAATCAGGTGTTTTCTCTAAATTAAGCCAGTAGTTATAATCTTTTATTTAAATAAATCCACTCAAGAACTAAGTAACAAGTAAAAGAAAAAGTCACCCCTTCAACTCCCAGGTCACAGGCAGATTCCTTTGAAGGCTAAGAGCACTAACGTGAAAATCCCAGTATTACAAAAACCAGGGGAAGATGACATGGAAATCATCAATTACTAGCGCTGCTTACAGACCATGAAGTTTTCCACAATTGACCACAGTGTGAGAATCATTACAACCCCGAGATAACACCTTCTGTTTTTCACCCTGAAAAATTCAAACAGTGTTGATAAGTGTTAGATAATTTATAAAATTAGGCAAGGCAGTGATCACTGTCATTTTGTTACACCCCCTCCTACCACCAAAGACAAAACAAAACAACAAAACAGCTGGCTAACTGATCTGCTCAAGAGTTAAGTTAAATAAGTGAAGAACTCAGGTCTCCCATCTTCAGTCCTCTGCCTCCGGCCCCAATAGGAATCTACCATAAAACGCTATCCACTCAGACCCCTATCGTCTCCCCAGATTCATCACAGGGGAAGTATAAGCAGCAGATGAACAAAGAGGCCACTTTACACCTGCCTAAGAAAACCCAAGGAATGGAGGCTGACCTATCCACTTAGCAAAACTAATTCTTCCAGAAACGCGGTGCAGGTCCCCTTCTTGACCCTTTGGAGACTGACCTATCCACTTAGCAAAACTAATTCTTCCAGAAATGCGGTGCAGGTCCCCTTCTTGACCCTTTGGAGCCTGACCCTGAGCAGGACGCTCAGTTTCATGAGAGGAGGAGCCTCACAGGAGCCCCCAGCCTTGGATCCTGTTTCCAGCTCAGTCACGAGGAACACCCATGATGCCCCTTTCAGTCCTGTGATTCTAACGCCTCACGCTGTGAGTGCCATTAAAGTCGTTTTTAAAAGAAAAGACAACTCAAAAACAAACTTGAAGAATGTAAACATTTTCTCGGGGGGAAAAAAAAGTCCTACAATTATGTAGGAAGAATAAACATCTGTGAATGTTCCACAAATCTCTAAGTAGGAAAGACTGACAGAGACCTGAGTGATGGGAAGGATTTGTCTTTGGAAACAAAGGAGTAATTTATCAGGCCAATAAGTTCATTGTGAAGACACGAAAGTCAAATTAAATAAAACTAACAAGAGACAAAGCAATGTCCCAGTTTTGTGTGCTGGGAGCTGAGGCTTCACTGAGCACTAATTATATCTGGTTGGAAATGAAGCAAATTAAATGTGTTCCCTTTTAAATGGTGGTTTTTTTTTTTTTTTTTTTTTAAATCTTTTAAAGAACAAAGCATTTTGAAGTATTTTCCCAAATTAACCTTGGGAATTAAAGAGTAGGTTATACTAGTAATTTTTTTCCTGACACGCCCTGGGTAACAATGATGAAAGTGTACACTGAAGATGTATTTAAAAGCCAAATATACAGTTCTATAGTTTTGGGCTTTCCAACAACATGCCTCAGAAGCTGGGGTTCTAAACACAAAGTATAAAAATACGTAAGTAATTATGCAGGATCTGCAGTGCTCATAATCATTGAAAATGTTAAATACTTTCAGGAAACTGTCAAAACCACGTATTTTAGCTTATTTGTCTTTGTGGACTTCATTGCATTTTTTTTTTTTTTTTTTTACTTCTAGTCAGTTCTATTTCCAAAAGGGCTTAGGATGTTCTCCTTTGAGACTCTGATCCTGAAACAAAGCTTCACTTCTAAGAATAAAAAGTATAACAGTAGGGAAGACATTATTCAGAGAGCAAACTATTTTATTACAGTGGAATTAGTTCATCCCAAGCGCATATACTACATAAAGCCTGTTTACAGACAATCACAACTCAGTATGTTAACTGACCGTGGAGGCATGTAGGGTGGAACGACAATATCCCGAAGAGGAAGTGAGACTGTAAGTGTACACACATCACAGGCACTCAAGTTCAAGTCAAGAACTGAGCTGGGCTTGGTTTAATACATACCTGCTTCTCTCTCTCTTTTAAAAACTAAATTGTTTCACACTGAGGTTGGCTGGGCCATTACTTTCCTTTAGTCTCTGACTCTTGGGAAAGTGGTGACCTTTAGAGGCAGCTCTTGATTTCAGGACACAGCCACTCCTCTGAAGCTCTTTCCCCTGCATCCCGTTTCCTTCTCTCTTAATGTGTGTTCATGAACGTGTGCACGCACACACATCCTCACTCCCCCAACACACGCACAAGTTGTAGAGACGCCCACTGAAGCAGTCATGGAGGTCCACCAGCCATACAACCGCTGTCCATGCTATGAAACAGATTTGCTTTTGAAAACAATTACCTAAATTTATTGTGCTAAACTTGTCATTTCAATGCTAACCTGACTGCTGGTTATAAGTTTAATTAAAAAAAACCAGGGGCTTCCCTGGTGGCGCAGTGGTTGAGAGTCTGCCTGCCGATGCAGGGGACACGGGTTCGAGCCCTGGTCTGGGAAGATCCCACATGCCGCGGAGCAACTAAGCCCGTGCGCCACAACTACTGAGCCTGCGCGTCTGGAGCCTGTGCTCCGCAATGAGAGGCCGCGACGGTGGGAGGCCCGCGCGCCGTGATGAAGAGTGGCCCCCGCTCGCCACAAACTGGAGAAAGCCCTCGCACAGAGATGAAGAACCAACACAGTCAAAAATGAATAAATAAATAAATAAATAAATTTAAAAAAAAAAAACCAGACATTTACTAATCAAATACAATTTGGTAATGTTTAAAAGTGGGATGAAGACTTTGACAAAAGAGAAAATAAAATAGGATCTTGGTAGTAAAAAATTATAAACTCTACCCTACTTCTAAAAATACCCCCCCAAAGTATACAACATACAAAAACTATACAAAGTAACTTACATGAAATTTTAAATGTGCTTTTAAAGAGTTCACATTTTTAAGAGCATACCAAAGAGGGTAAGGAGTGGGGTTGGTGGAAGCAGTGATTCACCGAGGTGAGGGAGAGTATTTCATCACTGATATTGTTCAGAATCTCTGAAACATGGTGACAATAAAAGGAAGAATGGCTTTTAGGAATCTTAGTTTCATTATTGTTTGTTTCTAAATTCTCTAGACAACCGCACTACTGCCTGCACCACGGCAACCTCTTCTACTGTCCTGCCCTTGGTGCACAACAATTAGAGTCCAAATTCAGTTTATAAAGTTGTAATGTCACTGGGCAAACTTTCTCAAACAATTTTTATTAAAAAGGGATTTAAAAAAATCATTAGACAAGTAATAGATGATGCTGATAGAAAAATTAGATAAACTCCAAGATATACAGGGGGAAAAAATCAACTTCTGATCAATTAGATACTACCCGATCACACACATACACACACGTTTTAAAAATTCCAATTACCAACCTTCTGGGCTATGTTAAAGACTAGTTTCACAGCCATGTTAGCTCTTTTAAAATAAAAATAAAACTAAGAATTCCTACACTAAAAAAAGAAAAGTTGTTCTAAGTAGCAAATATATGAAGTTTCTAAAAAATAATAAATCTTGAAAGTATCAAGTTTCCAATAACAGCTGAACTTAAATTTTTGCTAAATAATTTTCTATTAATTCCTCAGTTACAATTTTCCACTTCAGAAAAGAGAAGTCCTTGTCAAAAGGTTTGAGATGAATCTATACACTGAGTCATAGATTTCCCTCTGACACGCGCTGCAATCATAGAGGTATGATTTACAAAGAATATTCAGACGGTTTCTATCACCACTGATTTAAAAATTCATTAAGCCAGTTGTTTCTAACTCTTGTCAAAATGTGGGTACAGAAGCAAGAAGAAAGAAACACCATGGAGACCACAGAAACCTTTTAATGAAGATATCTGATGTTACCCAAGTTAAATGTAGGTATACAAATCAGCACGTTCTGCTCTTTTCCATATTAAATTAATTTGAGAGGCTGAAATGGTTTTTCGCCTTGTTTCCTTCCTACTTCTCCTTGCTGCCTATTAAAGGACGGTAATTTAACAAACTCTGAGGAAAACAGTGCTAGACGACACCGAATTCCCTATCTCCTAACTAGTCTGCTTTAACATGCTCCACTTCAGAGAGATATTCAGAACTCACTGAAACATACATGCTACATCACCAGGCTCAACTGCTTCTCCCCTTTTTGTTTTAGGATAGTCCCCCCCACAGTAGTTCTTTAGTAGCAATTACATGCATTGAAAGGATGCAGACTTCCAGCACTTGAAAGGACCTAGAGATCATCTGGGTCAGGGTTTCTCTGTCTGTTTTCCAGCCCCTACACCACAGGGCCAGGACACACAGTGGCCAAAGGCTGGGGCGGGGGATGGAGGAGATGTGTCCACAGGGGCAGGAGGAAAGAGCCCCATGCCCTACCTAGGATTTTTATCACTCTTACTACTTCAAAAACTAAGACTTTTGAGTGGAAATGATCAAACAAATAATCTTCTTAAAAAGATTATTCATTATTTTTTTCTGACAGGCTAAGTAACTCCTTGTCTCCAGCATTTACTGTCCGTATTTCAAAATCAGGGAACTCTGCAAAACTTCCCGCTTCCTTATTAAAATGCAGAGGGGAAAGGGAGGGGAAATCAAACAAGGGTGGGATAAGGTCCAAATACAGCAAATTATTTATTATGTCTTTTCTACATAATGTACCCATTAAAATTTGTGATATTGGATTAAGGATTGCTTTAAAGTCCATCTAACTAAAAATACCATATAGCAGATTCACCAACAAGCTATACAATTGTTCTAATTGGTTTGTTGTAGACTGCTTTTACCTTTCCAGGTACTTTCTATTTATTGAAACAGTTTGGTTTTAATTTCTATGTGCATGAGTCGCTATGAACTTTATCCTATTTTTGAGATTTATGAGATAACTCCACTGTTTCCCTATAAACTTTAATGGGCATTTTTCCAATTGTCCAATACTATTAATAAAAATTATTAACTTCTAGAGGTAAGGTTAATGAACTTCTTTTCTAGGCTGTACCAAGGCACTGACCCCTCTTGTGTGGGCATGACTGTCTGCCAGTTTTACTCTTGCTTAGTTAAGTTGTACAGTTTAATGATAGTCCATCCCTATCTTCACAGTTGCTTAAGAATAAATCACCTGGGTTGAAAAAGAGCTTTTTCATATACTTAACATTTCTTTAAAAAAAAAAAAAAAAAAAAAGGTCATGGGAGGGGGGAAAAAAGCAGAAAATACTGAAAGCATGAAAATATAAAGCCATCCATTCCTCATTCCACTAATAATAAGGGCTCAATCTCAGTCTAAATAGCAGATATCAGACTTCCCTGGAGGTCCAGTGGTTAAGACTCTGTGCTTCCTCTGCAGGGGGCGAGGGGTTCGATCCCTGGTTGGGGAACTAGGATCCCACATGCTGTGTGGCACGGCCAAAAAAAAAAAAAAAAAAAACACCAGCTATCACGACAACCTCTTAATTTTAGCTTTTTTTCAGGCAAAATGCATCCAAAAGCAACCTGGTTCATTTCCTCATTGATTCCTTCCTTCCTTCACTCTTAATATATACCTGGGCCTCTCTTGCTCAAATCCATGAATGTTTCTCACTGACTTTAGGATAAAGTCCATGTTCCTACCATTGCCAACGTCACTGCAGCCCCTTCCTTAACTACACTTCCCCTTTGTGAGGCAGCCCGTATCTCCCTGCCCCACCAGGTACAGTTTTCTCTGCTTAGCACATCTTCCTCCTTCCTGCCCACCTCACCAGGTGAGCGCCAGGAACCCTCTGCTCCCCGCTTGATGAGGTGGTGGTAGCAAAGAAGCACCAGCAGATGCTGAGCGCTTCCTCTAGGCCAGGACATATGTAAACTCAGAACACCGAGGAAGTGTTATCATCATGTCCATTTTACAAGCGGGGATGTAGGGGCTTTGAAAGGTTAATTAATTAATACAATACAGTTAGTACAAGATGGAGCTGGGATTTAAACTGAGTCTGACTCCAGTCCTTGCTGTTAATCTTTACCTGGAGGGTGGCAAAACCCACAGGGATCAGGCAGGTTTGCATATTAAAGGCAAAGAAACAGCTTTCACCTCCACAAAGAAATATGCTTAAACGAAACAAAACAAAACCTAATGACCCTTTAAGTTTATTTCTATGAGGGTGGGTAATATTCACTTTCATATTATATCTACCATAAGAAAACCAACAGCCCTTCCTTCTGTTAACCATTTTCCCTCTAAAATAAGAATCTGGATAATTAATGTGATTTTTCTAGAGAAACCATTTGTATTCTGGAAAATTTTAATGTGCTTTAGGATGAAAGAGTGTGATAATAACTTACTAAAAGCATTCCTTAGTTTAAGAAGGAATATAGTGGAAAAAAATATAAAAGGATATGGAAAAGCTCACTATTCTTGTTGTTTTATGTTGTAAAACCAAAAAATGCTACAAACAATTTCTGGTTCTTCTGTTGCAACCTGAAAGATCACAAGTTTTACTTAGAGCTTCAGTATTTATGTGAACAGATACCAAACGCTTTCGATCAAAGGAGCTCCAACAGATTCTGTAGCCGCCTGGGAGCTGAGCCACACAGTTTTGGTAAGAAGCTGATTTCCAACTTATCCTGTTCTGTCTTATTATGGAGTATTTGGGGGTTGAACTGAACTCTTTAGCAACATTTAACCTGTCCTTATTTTTACCTTAGAGGAAAAGTCACATCTCAAGGATGGCTAAAGTATCTGATATATTTAGTTCCTAACATGTCTGTTTTAATATAAGGTCACACACAACAATTGCTCTCTGTAGGACATCTGTGGGTAAGAAGCTCTTTTAACTGATTAGGTAATATTTTAGTTTTGGTAGTAAAAGATTCCAGATGTTTTCTCTAGCAGCTTTTGTACACACACAGGATTAATGTTAGACACGTCATCCCTGGTTTTGGAACAGGGCCAAAGTATGTCCATATGCTGTTTAATTATGTTGGCACCCCAGGCATTTCAAACATTATCAGAATTTCTCAGCTGATATTCCCATTACTAATCATGTTTTAAATAATCATAGAGGAGTAAAGAAATTGGCATTGCACATACTAATGAAATCTATCTAGCCCCTTTTACTTTTAATAGATTTGGAGGTTTTATGGATGAAAAATTCTTAGGCTGTAAACACAGGTAAATATAATATAAAAACTGCCAGAAAATATTTTCTTCAAAATCTTTGCTTCACACCAGTGTAGCAATTTCCAAATTCTTTTTTGTTATTGTTCTTCTTTCTAAAAATTCATCTATCCCAAGGGAACCTTTGACTAAGCCGTGAAAGTTTCCCATGAGTCCTCGAACTTGACTTTGGGATATACTTCTCTATACAAACAGTGCTAGAAGTTTGTTTTGAATAAACATTCCAAAGTTCTTTACCTAGATGATTCTGAACAACCTGCTGTGAATCTAAAAGCATACAGACACAGTAGAATTGTTTTATATTAATGACTCAAATTTCTCCCACTTCCTTTTAGGAAAAATGAAGCAACAACAAACATAGTATTTCCACAAATTTTCCAAAAGACATTTAGAAGTTTTATATGTGAAAGTAAATGAGTAAATCATCACGAAAAAAATGGATGAAGTGAGCTAAAAAAAGTGCTACAGACTATCTTAGAGGAAGGATCTTTTCAGTGAAGCAAGCTCAATGGAAAAATTCCTAATCCAGAGTTTTCCAGATATAAAATTTCCAAGTTTCCCAAGACCATATTTTAGTCACTTGCTCTCCTGGGAAGTTTCCTTCATGTGCTGTAGGTTGCTGTATCATGCACATAAATTTAAGCTAAACACACACACAGATACATTTCATTAAAATAGCATATGATGATGAGAAACAAGATATTTTGGTAAATTTATCTGGAACATATTTATAAGTAAAACATAGGTCAGATCAAACCATTAAAGCATTTTTTCATATTTTGTGAATTTCGTTGAATAAGAAATATTTTCAATAATGATGGGAATAGCTGTAATTTTACGTGTATAGCTGATACTGAAATCTCTAGTAAACCCTCTTCTCTCAAGTTCTCCTACCCCAACTGATTGCTCAGACTTAACAAGCACCTTTAGAAGCAGACACTTGTTTTCCAGTCTGTTACTTTAAAGTTTCTCAATCAATTGTTTGCCATGCCAGTGCACCTGGCCCACTGCCATGAAATCCTACCGTTCCCTAAGCCTGGCTCAAATCTGGTTTGTACCTCTATTAAGCACCACGACAGAGGTATAAGAAAAGGTGGGTAATCCAGCTCAAGAAATCTATATTGACTTCACAACATCTTGATGAGTAAGGATGGGTCCCAAGTGTAACACAGAGCCAAAATATACTCTGAGAACCCAAGTAAGTGATACAGTTGAAAAGGAAAAGGAAAAGGAAAAAACCTAACCAAATTTCAGTACCTTGGAGTGCTGACATTTTAAAGGTTTGGCAGTTGGAAAAATCAAAGTAACCCAGAAATCTAGCACAATGCAACTCCCCAAATCTACACCTGAGGTATGGAGATTGTAACACTGGCAAGATAAAAATAATATGAAAGAGACCCTGGCATTGTAAAATGCTTCATTAACGGAGTGGCAGAATATCATAAACTCCCAAATACCTCAAAAAATAGAAGAAAAAAGTTTGCAAGTCAAGATACTGGTTATGAAAGAAAGTTTACTGCATTGTTTTGTCAGGCATTATATCACTGTAAAGAATCTTTATTTACAGTGGAAGCAGCAGCAGTCAAGCAGGTTAGAAATCAGATATTTATACTGCTTCAACTTGCTATCTCTATGATCATGTTGCAGGGGTCGGCAAGCTATGTATAGCCTGCTGCTTGTTTTTGTAAGTAAAGTTTTACTGAAACAGAGTCATGCTCATTCATTTACCTGCTGTCTATGGCTTCGATGTGCTACAGTGTGGGAGTTGAGTAGTTTTACCACATGGCCAGCAAAGCCTAAGATATTTACTGCCCGGCCCTCTACAAAAACAGTTTGTAGACCCCTGACTAGATGATGAAATGTAAGATAACCTTGATGATATGAAGTGCAGCCATAAGAGGTATGGTAGCAAATAAGCTATTTTTTTCTTCTTTACATTAAGGAGCACTGAGGATTTTCTAACCGTATGTTTCAACAGTGAATATTTTTGACAAAGATAGGAAACAATACTGATTAAAATACAATTATGTTTATTTTAAAATTCTGTAAACACAGTACTTGGATGTATGCTTTCTACATATGCTATAGTATATTTGTACTTTATAGATCATCTCCATGGTACTGATACTCTGTAAAACATATTTGCAAATACTGGGTAATTAGTACATTCTTTCTGTAACCAACTACACAGTATCTGTATTGTTTTGTTACTATAGGACATTGAAATACTATGTTTCTATAGGAAATAGTATATTAAAATAGTGCATCATTTGTATCTGTGAAATTAAGATGTCTTAGATTATCAACAGAGTAGTGGTTCATGGTCCAAGAAATGTAGTAATTAAGCACAGTCTGGCTTTTGACTTAATTGCTTTCTTTGTGCCATAGTTTTGATATTTTGTGATACACAATTGACCTTGAAAACTAACCACTTGCCGGTACAGTATGTGTAAAAAGATGCTTTTTGAGTCCTAATTTTGTTCTAGATGTTAATCTGAAGTTGCTTATCTATTAAAATCTAATTCTAGGAAAAAAGAGAAATTCAAAGATAGCTATTTAATTTACAAAAGAGGTTAAATATTGTCCATTAGAATACACTTTTCTACTACATTTAGAGTAACATGGGAATTTTTTGTTTCACACCAAACACCTGAGCAAAAATGCCTATGGAGTGAGTAACCGTTCTGCAGAGGATCACAGGCTGATAATTCTGTGTATGATAGACAAAAACTCAATAATGGATTACAAAAGAAGAGAATCCATCCTATCTAGACAAGCGGTTTTAAAAAGTCGTCCTACAGAGCCTCCTAGAAAGTTTTTTGAAAACAAGTAAAATTATGTGGAATGGATTCACTTCTGCTTCTTACAGCCCCATTACTCAGGGTTATAAGGCATGAGAAACAATGCAGGTCTAAACTGTCACACAAAAATTCTGAAAATCATGGCTCCTGAACAAGACAGCTTTTTCTTTTCTCCCGAATAAAGCATTCTTTTGATCGTGGGGAAAAACTACCAAGAATTATTTTATCATTAATTGTAACTATATTAATCACTATAACATTTATCAATTACCTATTAAAAAACAAATGAATTAAAATTAACTTTGAGAAAATTTAGACATACAATAGTACAATCTGTACCCCAAGAGAAAGATACTTTTATCTCTTTTGCCTCATTTTTCTTTTAAAATAATTTTTACCTTTTTTAATAATAGGCCTTTGTTACCCTAAATCCTTTTTTTTTTTTTTTTTTTAAACAAAGTGAGGTAAAATAACCAAACCAATGAAGACTGACCTGAAAACAAAACTGACAATTTGGTTGCCATTTACTGATGGACTAAACAAGTTAAGGATAAGTATCTCTGAGGAAGCAACTCAATTAAATATTGGTTAAAGTGTTGATTCAAAGATAAACAGAAGCCAGGAGTATAAATCAGACAGCATAATTTCAGATTGATAGTTTCTTTAACCATTAGGTAAAATTGTTTTTCTAATTAGAATCATCACTAACAATAACAACTTAAAACTAATAGAAAAGTTTTAAGTTTTAATTATATAAAAGAGTACCAAGGAGATAGTCTTGTTAAGAAATATTCTGTTAAGGAAATATTTTGGATCTTTAATTAAGGCCAAGCATGAATACAGAACACAGGTGATAAGTAACAAAAGATACAGCATTTAAAAATGGTGGCAGAGACATTGATTTACTTGGAATGAGTACATGGGACATTACAAAAAATGACAAAACATGAACATATGCACACAATTTGAGCAGAAATGAGATATCTCAAGCTTTAGCTCTTGAATTTGGGGCTTATTGTTTTAGCCAGCAGAGGTCACCCTTCCCCAGAGAGATGAAAAGCAGGGTTTGTGAAGCACTTGCCACTTGTTGTGTATTTGTTATAAGGATATAATTTAAAAAAAAAAATACACGTTTGCAACATTCTTCTCTCCCCACCCGAACCATATCTGAGGATGGAACCACCCCCCCACCTTGCCTCTTAATGCAGACATACTGGTACTGGAGAACAGAAGTGAAAATAGCCTGAGAGGCTAACATGATCTACATAACAGAGTTGAGTCAAGCAATGAGGGATGGGTGGAGGGGATGCAGTTCCTGGGAGAAGTAAGATTTGTGGAAGGCTACCATGCTAGTGAGAGAAAATGCAGAGAACTGGATGAAAGAGATTTCAAGAATTTTTACTGTGTATTATAACCATTCCTGGACATTTTCAGCTAAAGGCTGCAGTAAAGATTTATGTTGCTTTTTAAATCTAGTTTTGCATGTCAAACTTAAATTTTATCTACCAAATCTGGCTTTCAGGAAAAAGTAAATTAGCCAGGGCTCTTTCAGGGTTCAACAAACATATATTTACAATCAAACTGGAGAGAAAAAGACCCTGGCTTCGTCATAGTGTCTTGCACAAAATATGTGGTCAGTAAACACTCTTCCCCACTCACCCCATCTCACATGTAACACAAGAAAGAGCTGACAACCGAAAGTTTCAACCTCTTTTGTTTCAATCCCATTAGGTAAGGGCCCCCGTTCTCTCCATTTGCTGCCACTCTACTATAGCTACAGGTAGAAATAAAATTCAAGGGATAGAATAGGTTTTCTATAATTTCATGTATGTGGATTACAGCAGCCAAGAGGCAGTTCAGCATAGACCCTTATGATTACCCAGGGGTTTAGAACTTTCCAAAACACAATTTTTCTTATTCCATGTAGCACTAAAGGAAATTACAAAGAAAAGGGTCTTTAGTAGCCCAGAAGTCCTTAGCAGTTTGTGAAATACTTGTTTAGAAAACATTCTTTCATATTCCAACATATTGGCAAATAAGGCTATTGCACATCATTTTATCTTTTGGATACATAACAACTTTCTTTCCCAACTACAAAGGCAAAATATGTTCATTACAGAATATTCAAAAAATGAAGAAAGGCTCCAAGAAAAAAAAATCACCTATAATCCCATAGAATATGCGGAAAGGAAACGAAGTTCTGAATGAAATATTTTCAAATATGCAGAATATTAAATTTATACATGGTTCAAGCTTTTATAATTATAATTCATTTCCATTCAGCTCACAAAATCCACTACAACCTGTCCTCTGTTTACCAATGAAATATTCCCAACAAGTTTCCCAAGAATCTCATGCTTTGTGGGCCATATTTTCATACTCAGTTTACTCTTTCCTTGTACCTTCTTTGACGAGTGTACAGCATTAGCACTGCTGCCCATTCTTTTGCAAACACTCTCTTGTCCTGATTTCTTACACCCTACTTTCCACAGCTTCTCCCATCCATTTGGTCATTCTCCATTAGTCATCATCGTGGGCTGCTCTTTTTCAGGTTAATGTTAACTACTGAACTTCTGGCTCTGTCCTCTATGCCACTCATTTATACCCTCTCCCTGAGTGACCAAAGTCATTGGCACGGTATCAGTTATGAGCTACATGTTGATAGGCCTAACATACAATAGATGCTTAATAAATGTTTAATTTTATTAATGATTTAATGACTTTCAAACCCAATCTCCAGGAAGTTCTTAGCTTCAAGGCAGAACCCCGCAGCAGAAGCCTCCTACCTACTACACTTGAGAATGGTAATTGGCTGGTTAATTGTAAAAGTGGGTTAGGCAGTGAACCATAAAACATGACAAACATTTTACATATTTGACATTAATCAAATACATGTACAATCATCTGCCAATATTTTTAGAGTCAAGGTCATTATATAATGATAATGGGTCAAATCCACCAGGAAGACAAAACAATTATAAACATACATGAACTCAAAACCACAACATCTAAATATATGAAGAAAACACTGACAGAACTGAAGGGAAAAACAGACAGCAATACAATAATAATAATAGGGGACGGCAATACCCCACTTTCAACAATGGGTGGATCATTCAGAGTAGATCAATTAGGAAACAGAGAACTTGAACAACACCACAGAGCAAATGGACCTAAAGACATACAGAACATTCCACCCCAAAACAGTAGAATATATATTCTTCTCAAGTGCACATAAAACATTCTCCAGGATAGATAAAATATTATGTAACAACAACAAAAAATCTTATCAAATTTAAGACTGAAGTCATAACAAGTATCTCTTCTAACCACAATGTAATGAAATTAGAGATCAACAGCAGAAGGAAAACTGGAAAATCCAGAAATATGTGGAAGTTTAACCAGTGGGTCAAAAAGCAAAAGAGAAATTAGAAAACATCTTGAGACAAATAAAAACCACAATATAGCAGAATTTATGGATCAGCAAACTCAGTACTAAGGGGATTGTTTACAGCAGTAAACACCTATATTAAAAAAAAAAAAACTCAAATAAACAACCTAACTTTATATCTCAAGGAACCAGAAAAAGAAGAATAAACTAGGTGCAAATTTAGCAGAAGGAGGGAATTAATAAACATTAGAGCAGAAATAAAAAAAGAGAGAACAGAAAAGCAACAGAAAAAAAATCAATAAAAAGGTTTTCTAAAGATTAACAAAATAAATAAAACTTCAGCTAGACTAAGCAAAGAGAGAAGACTCAAATAAATAAAATTAGAAATTATGGGAAGAAATCACAACTGATACCAAAGAAATGCAAGGGATAAAAGATTACTATAAAAAATTATATGCCAACAAACTGGACAACCTAGAAGAGATGGATAAATTCCTAGAAATTTACAACCTACCAAGACTGAATCACGAAGAGAGAAAATCCAAGCAGATGAATAATTAATAAGAAGATGAATCAGTAATCAAAAATCTCCAAAGAAAAAAAACCATGCAGAGTATGGTTATGCTGATGAATCCTACCAAACATTTAAAGCAGAATTAATGCAAATCCCTCTCAAACTCTTGCAAAAAAATTGAAGAGGAGGGAACACATCCAAACTTATTTTCAGGCCAGAATTACCCGATACCAAAGCCAGACAAAGATAGTATAAGAAAAGAAAATTATACGCCAATATCCCTGATGAATGTAGATGCAAAAATCCTCAATAATATACAAGCAATCCAAATTCAGAAGCACATTAAAAGGATCATACACTATGACCAAGTGCGATTTATCCTTGGAATACAAGGATGATTCAGAATACAAAAACCAATTAATATGACATCCCACATTATCAGAGTGAAAGACAAAAATCACATGATCGGGACTTCCCTGGTGGTGCAGTGGTTGAGAGTCCACCTGCCAATGCAGGGGACACGCATTTGAGCCCTGGTCTGGGAAGATCCCACATGCTGCAGAGCGACTAAGTCCATGCACCACAACTACTGAGCCTGCGCTCTAGAGCCCGTGAGCCACAACTACTGAAGCCCGCATGCCCAGAGCCCTTGCTCTGCAATAAGAGAAGCCACCACAGTGAGAAGCCTGCACACTGCAATGAAGAGTAGCCCCTGCTCGCCGCAACTAGAGAAAGCCTGTACGCAGCAATGAAGACCCAAAGCAGACAAAAATAAATAAATAAATAAAATATATTTATTATTTTATTTTATTTTTTTTGAATTTTATTTATTTTTTTATACAGCAGGTTCTTATTAGTTATCAATTTTATACATAATAGTGTATATATGTCAATCCCAATCTCCCAATTCATCACACACACACCCCCGCCACTTTCCCCCCTTGGTGTCCATACGTTTATCCTCTACACGTGTGTCTCAATTGCTGCCCTGCAAATTGGTTCATCCGTACCATTTTTCTAGGTTCCACATATATGCATTAATATACGATATTTGTTTTTCTCTTTCTGACTTACTTCACTCTGTATGACAGTCTCTAGATCCATCCACATTTCTACAAATGACCCAATTTCATTCCTTTTTATGGCTGAGTAATATTCCATTGTATATATGTACCACATCATCACATGATCATCTCAATCAATGTAAATGTAAAAAAGCATTTGACAAAATTCAACACCCTTTCATAATAAACACTCTCAACAAACTAGGAGTAAAGAATATTACCTCAATTTATAAAGGCCATATATGAAAAGCCTATCTATCATCATCCTCAAAAGTGAAAAGCTGAAAGCTTTTGCTCTAAGACTGAGAATAAGGCAAAGACTCTCACTCTTGCCACTTCTTTTCAACATAGTACTGGAATTCCTAGCTAGAGCAATTAGGCAAGAAAAAGAAATAAAAGGCATCCAAATCAGGAAGGAAGAAGTAAAATTATCTGTTTGCAGATGTTATTATCTTATATGTAGAAAACCCTAAAGAATCCACACATACAAAAAATCTGTAACAACTAACAGATAAATTCAGTAAAGTTACAGGATACAAAACCAACACGCAAAAATCAGTTTTCTATACACTAACAATAAACTATCCATAAAAAGAAATTAAGAAAACAATCCCATTTACAATAGCATTAAAGAATAAAATATTTAGGAATTAACTTAACCAAGGAGGTGAAAGACTTGCATACTGAAAATGACAAAACACTGATGAAAGAAATTAAAGAATACACAAATGGGAAGACATCCCATGCTCATGTACTGGTAGACTTAGTATTGTTAAAATGTCCAAACTATCAAAAGTGATCTATACATTCAATGTAATCCCTATCAAAATCTCAATGACATTTTTTACAGAAATAGAGGAAAAAACCCTAAAATTCATATGGAACTACAAATAATCACAAATAGTCCCCCCCCCAAAAAAAATCTTGAGAAAGAAGAAGATGGAGGCATCACACTTTGTGATTTTAAAAACATATTATAATATATCCACAAGTAAAGAAATGAAATTGGACCCCCAATTTACAACATACATAAAAATCAACTCAAAGTGAATTAAAGATGTAAATGTAAGACCTGAAACTGTAAAATTCTTAGAAGGTAACATGATGGAAGTTTCATGACATTAGGCTTGGCAATAATTTAGATATGGCACCAAAATCACAGGCAACAAAAGCAAAAACAGACAAGTGGGAGTACATAAAACTAAAAAGCTCTGCACAATAAAGGAAAAAGTCAACAGAGTGAAAGGGCAACCTATAGAATGGGAAAAAATATTTGTAAACCATATATGTGATAAGATTTTAATGTCCATAATTTATAAGGAACTCTTACAACTCACCAAAAACAAACAAAAACAAAAAACAAAAACAATGCAATAACCTAATTTAAAACTGGGCAAAAACTTGAATAGATATTTTTCCAAAGAGGACATACATATGGCCAACAGATACATGAAAAAATGCTCATCACTAACCATGGTGATGATGATTATCATCAATATCACAATGAGATATCAACTCAAATATCACAATGAGACATTTCCTCTCACACAGTGAGACATCACCTCACAACTCTTAGGATGGCGATTATTGAAACAAAACAAAAACAGTAAGTGTTGGTGAGGATGTGGAGAAACTGCAACTGTTGTACACTGTTGGTGGGGGCACTGCCGTGAAATGGTGCAGGCTCTATGAAAAACAGTATGGAGGTTCCTCCAAAAATTAAAAATAGAACTACCATATGATCCAGCAATCCCACTTCTGGGTATTTATCCAAAATAACTGAAGTCAGGATCCCAAAGAGATATTGGTACTCCTGCGTCCACTGCAACACTATTCACAACAGCCAAGAGCTGGAATAATCTAAATGTCCATGAATGGATGAATGCATAAAGAAAATGTAGTATATACATGCAACCAAATATTATTCTACCATAAAAAAAGAAAGAAATCCTGTCATGTTACAACACGGATGAACCTGGAGGACATTATTAAGTGAAATGAGGCAGTCACAGAAGGACAAATTCTGCAGGATTCTACTTATATGAGGAAGTAAAGTAGTCAAATAGAAGCAGAGAATGGTGGTTGCCAGGGGATGGGGTGGGGGGCAACGCGGAATTGCTGTTCAACAGGTATAAAATTTCAGTCATGCAAGATGAAAAAATTCTATCGATCTACTGTATAACATTGTACTTATAGTTAACAATACTGTAATGTACACTTGGAAGTTTGTTGAGTGTAAATCTCATGTTATTACTAATTTTTTTAAAAAAAAGAACTTCCTTTTTTAATTCTTGCAAGGATTACTTGCAAGGCGAATCTGTAAGCAAAAATTCTTTTGAATTTTGTTAATCTGAAAATGTCAATTTCAACTTTATTTTTGAAAGATAGTTTTACAGGACATAAGATTCTTGGTTGACAATTTTTTCTTTATCATCCTTCTGACCCCCACTGTTTCTGATGAGAAGTAAGCTATTAATGAGATTCCATTCTAAGTGAGGGGTTGTTTTTCTTTTCACTGCTTTTAGAGTTTCGCTTTGTCTTTCTGCATTTTATAATGATGTGTCTGAGTGTGGATCTCTTTTTGTTCATCACGCTTTTTGGATGTATAGGTTAATGTTCTTCATCAAACTTGGGATATTTTCAGCTATTATTTAATTTCATTTTTTTTTTCTGCTCTTCTGTCTTTCCTCTGTCCTTCTAGTACTCCCATTACACCTATGTTGGTGCCCCAATAGTGCCATTCTCTAAGACTCTGTCCATTTTTCTTCATTCTTTATTCTATTTTTGTTTTTTTTTTTTTTTTGGATTGCATGACCTTCTGTCAATCCATCTTCGAGTTCATTAGTTGCTTCAGCCAGTTCAAACCAACTGTTGAGCCCCTCTAGTGAATTTTTCATTTTGATTACTGTACTTTTTATTGTACTTTAGAATTTCCATTTGGCTCTCTTTTATAATTTCTATATTGATAATTTCTTCATTCTCTCAATTTAATGAGACAGTGTCATCATAGCTTCCTTTACTTCTTTAAGCATAGTTTCCTTTAGTGATTTGAATAACTTTACAATAGCTGCTTTGAGGTCTTTTCCTGTTAAATTCAACATCTGAGTCCTCTCACAGGCAGTTTCTGTTACCTGCTTCCCACCAACTCCCCCCAACTGTATGAACCACAAGTTCTTATTTCTTTTCATGTCTCATAGTTTTTTGCTGAAAACTGGACATAATATATTGTATGAACTCTGGTTTCTGTCCCCTTCTCTCTGGGACTTCTTTTTTTGTTGTTGTTTGCCGTTTGTTTAGTGACTTGGCTAAATTGTTTCAGAAAGTCCATTTCCCCTGCAGTGTGAAGCCTCCCCTGCTGCTCCTCAGAGGTACAGTCTTGGGCACGCACACAGTCACCAGGGAATGACAGTGTCATGTTAGCAGGGCTCTCTTTGCCCATCTCTTTCCCTTACCTCTATTAAGGTATCTACTTAGTTCTCTGGCTTAAGGAATTGCTAGCTGATTGCTCTACTGTTGTGAACAATGTTCTGGGGCATAGGTTGTTTCACAGTCTGATGCAATTAAGTGTGGGCAGTAGCAGTTTTTTTGGCCAGTCTTTGAGGTTTTTTTTCTGACTTCAGGAAAGCTTTTCTTAGCTCTTTCCCTGGTTCTCTTTTGTGAAGTAGCTGGCCTATGGTTTAGCATTCTGCTTTTACTAAGAGGGTCTACCAGGCTCCTTTTTTTTTTTGCTTACTCCAGAGATTTCCATTGTTTTTGACAGCGTCCTGAAACTTAAACTTCCCCACACGCTGTTTCAAATCAGTTCCTTTGGGGAGAGCTTTGAAGCTCTCTGTTGTTATAGCTGCCCCTTCCCCTAGGCAAAATCTCTGAGACACTGCTCCAGGAGCTGAGTGGAAGCAGTAGTCTCTGGTCTCCTTGGCTTGCCTCTCCCAGTGGGGAACTTCTGCCCTTGAAGCAAGACAGAGTGAGAGCAACTGGAGCCCCAGTATTCTAGGCTCACCATACCTGCAATGGAATCTCCATTCTATCAGTAGGGGCAGGGTGATGGAGCTCCTGACCTCTTGGCTGCACTCACCAGGAATCTAGCCTCTGTAACTCGATGTGGGAGGGGAAGAGAGGTGCTGGCAGCCTACCTTCCTGGTAAGACATGGTATCCTTTCGTTGGGAGATGAAAGGAGAGGGAGCCCATTTTCGTAGCCACACCTATTGAAAGTAGAGCTATTTTAATGCTGAGCTGGTGGCAGTGGTGGAAGGTAGGAGCAGGTCATGGCTTTGCTGACATACTGGTGTTCTTACCAAATGTTAGCAGAGTTTCTTGGATAAATGTTTCTTCATTTGGTATATATCTGTGGGGCAATACCCAGTGACTTGAATTTTTATTTTATTTATTTATTTATTTTTGGAGAGATTTGGCAGTTCTTTATTTTTTTAACATCTTTACTGGAGTATAATTGCTTTACAATGGTGTGCTAGTTTCTGCTTTATAACAAAGTGAATACTTATACATATACATATATCCCCATATCCCCTCCCTCTTGTGTCTCTCTCCCACCCTCCCTATCCCACCCCTCTAGGTGGCCACAAAGCACCAAGTTGATCTCCTTGTGCTATGTAGCTGCTTCCCACTAGCTATCTATTTTACACTTAGTAGTGTATATATGTCAGTGCAACTCTCTCACTTCATCCCAGCTTACCCTTCCCCCTCCCTGTGTCCTCAAGTCCATTCTCTAGGTCTGCGTCTTTATTCCTGTCCTGCCCTTAGGTTCATCAGAACCATTTCTTTTTTTTTAGATTCCATATATATATGTTAGTATACGGTATTAGTTTTTCTCTTTCCGAATTACTTCACTCTGTATGACAGACTCTAGGTCCATCCACCTCACTACAAATAGTTCAATTCCATTTCTTTTTATGGCTGAGTGATATTCCATTGTATATATGTGCCACATCTTCTTTATCCATTCGTCTGTCAATGGGCATTTAGGTTGCTTCCATGTCCTGGCTATTGTAAACAGTGCTGCAATGAACATTTTGGTACATGACTCTTTTTGAATTATGGTTTTCTCAGGGTATATGCCCAGTAGTGGGATTGCTGGGTCATATGTTAGTTCTATTTTTAGGTTTTTAAGGAACCTCCATACTGTTCTCCATAGTGGTTGTATTAATTTACATCCCCACCAACAGTGCAAGAGGGTTCCCTTTTCTCCACACCCTCTCCAGCATTTATTGTTTCTAGATTTTTTGATAATGGCCATTCTGACCGGTGTGAGGTGATATCTCATTGTAGTTTTGATTTGCATTCCTCTAATGATTAATGATGTTGAGCATTCTTTCATGTGTTTGTTAGCAATCTGTATATCTTCTTTGGAGAAATGTCTATTTAGGTCTTCTGCTCATTTTTGGATTGGGTTGTTTGTTGTTTTGATATTGAGCTGCATGAGCTGCTTGTAAATTTTGGAAATTAATCCTTTGTCATTTGCTTCATTTGCAAATACTGTCTCCCATTCTGAAGGTTGTCTTTTCGTCTTGCTTATGGTTTCCTTTGCTGTGCAAAAGCTTTTAAGTTTCATTAGGTCCCATTTGTTTACTTTTGTTTTTATTTCCACTTCTCTAGGAGGTGGGTCAAAAAGGATCTTGCTGTGATTTATGTCATAGAGTGTTCTGCCTATGTTTTCCTCTAAGAGTTTGATAGTGTCTGGCCTTACACTTAGGTCTTTAATCCACTTTGAGATTATTTTTGTGTATGGTGTTAGGGAATGTTCTAATTTCATTCTTT